>NC_139717.1:1821446-1884475 GCF_964188405.1 Protomyctophum parallelum
CGCGCTGCGCGGGATGCTGCAACGACGAGATGCTGCAGTGCACCCCCACCGCCGGGTACAACGTCACCATGGAGGTACCCCTAACCCCTAACCCCTAACCCCTAATCCCTAACCCCTAACCCCTTAAACACTACCCCCTATCCCTAACCCTATAGCCCACCGCCGGGTACAACGTCACCATGGAGGTACCCCCTACCCCTAACCCACTACCCCTAACCCCTAACCCCTTAAACACTACCCCCTACCCCTAACCCACTACCCCTAACCCCTAACCCTATAGCCCACCACCGGGTACAACGTCACCATGGAGGTACCCCTAACCCCTAACCCCTAACCCCTAATCCCTAACCCCTAACCCCTTAAACACTACCCCCTATCCCTAACCCTATAGCCCACCGCCGGGTACAACGTCACCATGGAGGTACCCCCTACCCCTAACCCCTAACCCCTTAAACACTACCCCCTACCCCTAACCCACTACCCCTAACCCCTAACCCCTAACCCACTACCCCCTATCCCTAACCCCTTAAACACTACCCCCTACCCCTAACCCACTACCCCTAACCCCTAACCCTATAGCCCACCGCCGGGTACAACGTCACCATGGAGGTACCCCTTACCCCTAACCCCTTAAACACTACCCCCTATCCCTAACCCCTTAAACACTACCCCTAACCCTATAGCCCACCGCCGGGTACAACGTCACCATGGAGGTACCCTAAACCCCCTACCCCCTTAAACACTACCCCTAACCCCTAACCCACTACCCCTAACCCCTAACCCCTTAAACACTACCCCTAACCCCTAACCCCTAACCCTAAAGCCCACCGCCGGGTACAACGTCACCATGGAGGTACCCTAAACCCCCTACCCCCTTAAACACTACCCCTAACCCCTAACCCACTACCCCTAACCCCTAACCCACTACCCCTATAGCCCACCGCAGGGTACAACGTCACCATGGAGGTACCCCTAACCCCTAACCCCTTAAACACTACCCCTAACCCCTAACCCACTACCCCTAACCCCTAACCCTATAGCCCACGCAGGGTACAACGTCACCATGGAGGTACCCCTAACCCCTAACCCCTTAAACACTACCCCTAACCCCTTAAACACTACCCCTAACCCCTAACCCCTAACCCCTAACCCTATAGCCCACCGCAGGGTACAACGTCACTATGGAGGTACCCTAAACCCCTAACCCCTTACCCCCTACCCCTAACCCTAACCCCTTAACCAATTCTGACCGGGGCACCCATTTTGGTGTTTGCTATTGAAAAATAGCAGATCTACAAGCTCTTAGCGCGCCACCGAGTGGCGCGCTAAGAGCTTGTAGGTCTGCTATTTTTGAAAAATCAAAGAACGACTGACGTAGAAACATGGCTTTTTCAGAAAACTGTCATTTTCAAACATACATTTTTAGAATCTGATCTCAGGTCAGAATGGGTTAAACACTAACCCACTACCCCCTACCCCTAACCCCTTACCCACTAACCCCCTACCCTAACCCTATAGCCCACCGCAGGGTACAACATCACTATGGAGGTAGTCTAACCCCTAACCCCTAACCCACTACCCACTAACCCTAACCCTTTACCCACTATCCCTAACCCCTAACCCACTACCCCTAACCCCTTACCCACTACCCCCTACCCCCTAACCCTACCCCTAACCCTATAGCCCACCGCCAGCCACAACGTCACTATGGAGGTACCCTAACCCCTACCCCTTACCCACTAACCCCTACCCCTTACCCACTAACCCCTACCCCTTACCCCTAACCCTATAGACCTCCATGGACCTCTAGTGATCGCCTTTAGTTTGGTGTTACCTAACGAGGCTCGTTAATAAGTCCCTAATTAGGTCTTCTAATCTGGAATTAGTGTTTGTATAGTCAGGGTTTCCATGCTGCTCATGAAATGACATATTTGCATTTACATAAACATTACATAGGCCTATTTGCAACGTGGTGAATTTTACTGAATCATTGATGTCCTTTCTTTTGTCCTTTCTTTCTTTTTCTTTTACAGATTAAAAGAATAAAACCTCAGAGGCAACAAAATGATATTTTCATGAGCTTCTCAGAGCACAGCGCATGTGAGTGCAGGTAAGAAGCTATGAGCAGCGCGCACGTACATATGCACACGCACAAACATGCACGCATGCATGCATGCACGCACGCACGCACGCACGCCTATGAGCAACACGCATACACATACATGCAGCATGATGTGAGATGGAGGACGGACAGTTTAAGCCTTTATAATCAACAGGGTGTAAAGTTAAACATGACAACGTTTGGTATCGCTCAGATCTTCTACGTTGGGTTGAAACACTATATTTAGGACCTACGTTGGGTTGAAACACTATATTTAGGACCTACGTTGGGTTGAAACACTATATTTAGGACCTACGTTTGGGTTGAAACACTATATTTAGGACCTACGTTGGGTTGAAACACTATATTTAGGACCTACGTTTGGGTTGAAACACTACATTTAGGACCTACGTTTGGGTTGAAACACTATATTTAGGACTTACGTTGGGTTGAAACACTATATTTAGGACCTACGTTGGGTTGAAACACTATATTTAGGACCTACGTTTGGGTTGAAACACTATATTTAGGACCTACGTTGGGTTGAAACACTATATTTAGGACCTACGTTGGGTTGAAACACTATATTTAGGACCTACGTTGGGTTGAAACACTATATTTAGGACCTACGTTTGGGTTGAAACACTATATTTAGGACCTACGTTGGGTTGAAACACTATATTTAGGACCTACGTTGGGTTAAAACACTATATTTAGGACCTACGTTGGGTTGAAACACTATATTTAGGACCTACGTTGGGTTGAAACACTATATTTAGGACCTACGTTGGGTTGAAACACTATATTTAGGACCTACGTTGGGTTGAAACACTATATTTAGGACCTACGTTTGGGTTGAAACACTATATTTAGGACCTACGTTGGGTTGAAACACTATATTTAGGACCTACGTTGGGTTGAAACACTATATTTAGGACCTACGTTGGGTTGAAACACTATATTTAGGACCTACGTTGGGTTGAAACACTATATTTAGGACCTACGTTGGGTTGAAACACTATATTTAGGACCTACGTTTGGGTTAAAACACTATATTTAGGACCTACGTTGGGTTGAAACACTATATTTAGGACCTACGTTGGGTTGAAACACTATATTTAGGACCTACGTTTGGGTTGAAACACTATATTTAGGACCTACGTTTGGGTTGAAACACTATATTTAGGACCTACGTTGGGTTGAAACACTATATTTAGGACCTACGTTGGGTTAAAACACTATATTTAGGACCTATGTTGGGTTGAAACACTATATTTAGGACCTACGTTTGGGTTGAAACACTATATTTAGGACCTACGTTTGGGTTGAAACACTATATTTAGGACCTACGTTGGGTTGAAACACTATATTTAGGACCTACGTTGGGTTGAAACACTATATTTAGGACCTGCGTTTGGGTTGAAACACTATATTTAGGACCTACGTTGGGTTGAAACACTATATTTAGGACCTACGTTTGGGTTGAAACACTATATTTAGGACCTACGTTGGGTTGAAACACTATATTTAGGACCTACGTTGGGTTGAAACACTATATTTAGGACCTACGTTTGGGTTGAAACACTATATTTAGGACCTACGTTGGGTTGAAACACTATATTTAGGACCTACGTTGGGTTGAAACACTATATTTAGGACCTACGTTTGGGTTGAAACACTATATTTAGGACCTACGTTTGGGTTGAAACACTATATTTAGGACCTACGTTGAGTTGAAACACTATATTTAGGACCTACGTTGGGTTGAAACACTATATTTAGGACCTACGTTTGGGTTGAAACACTATATTTAGGACCTACGTTGGGTTTGAAACACTATATTTAGGACCTACGTTGGGTTTGAAACACTATATTTAGGACCTACGTTTGGGTTGAAACACTATATTTAGGACCTACGTTGGGTTTGAAACACTATATTTAGGACCTACGTTGGGTTTGAAACACTATATTTAGGACCTACGTTTGGGTTGAAACACTATATTTAGGACCTACGTTGGGTTTGAAACACTATATTTAGGACCTACGTTTGGGTTGAAACACTATATTTCAGCGCTGTGCAAACGATGACTCAACACTTTAAGCCCCTTTAAACCCCTGTTGGTGTTACTATGTTAGACGTTAGCTATTGAAAAATAGCAGATCTACAAGCTCATATAGCGCGCCACCGAGTGGCGCGCTATATGAGCTTGTAGATCTGCTATTCATGAAAAATCGTGAAAATGTGGCACAAATCCTTGAATATATATATTCTTTCAGAGCGAACGTTTTTAACTTAAATCTTTGCTTCTGGGGGGGGGGGGGGGGGGGTCCCTGGAACAACATATTTTCAGATGGGGGGGGGGGGGGGGTCGGCGGCCAATTACATATTATTTTTGGGGTCCTTGACATGAAAATGTTTCAGAACGACTGACATTAGAAACATAAGGTTTCTTTCTCCAGAAAACGGTCAGGATTTAGAAGGCATTTGTAGAATGGTCCTCAGGTCTTCATGGGTTAATCAGACCAGTGTGTGTCCTGTGGAAACCTCGTATGAATCTGATCTCAGGTCAGAATGGGTTAACCAGACCAGTGTGTGTCCCAGTGGAAACCTCGTATGAATCTGATCTCAGGTCAGAATGGGTTAAGAGCGTGACGGTGCATCTGGGCTGGGGAGCGGAGCTGGAGATATAGAGTAACAGTTCCACTGCTTACTGTATATTTACTGTTTAATGATTATCATTGTGGAATGCATTCATTCACAATGCCCCCACACACATTCATTCATCTCCTATAACTTCCTGTCAGAGTTCTCTGTTTGCTTGTGTGTGTGTGTGTGTGTGTGTGTGTGTGTGTGTGTGTGTGTGTGTGTGTGTGTGTGTGTGTGTGTGTGTGTGTGTGTGTGTGTCATGTGTGACTGCATGTGTGACTGCGTGCGTGCGTGCGTGTGTGCGTGTGTGCGTGCCGGCGTGCATGACTTTGCCGTTCCCAAAATAAATCAGGTTTCAGCTGGTCCTTCCAGGCAGCGCTGCTACCGAGTGAAGGGAGATGAGACGTGATGATTCACTGTGTCTGCCTCTTACTGTACTCTATACTGTACAGATCAATTAAGATGCTCCGATCCACTTCTCCAGGAATGCAACGGCGTCATTCTGTGTGTCGTAACGCTGTGCTGTTTTTGTTCTTTTGTGTTCTTGTCTTTTTCAGGCCAAAGAAAGAAGCGAAAGAACAGACAGAGAAGTGAGTATAGCAGAGATCTATCTTATGGGGTCTGGAGGAGAAGAACAACAACAGGGGATAGAGATCTCAGATGTTCTTTGGGTTCTGCCCGACCCAACTAGCCCTCCCTGCCTTCCCTCCCTTCCATCCTTCTATCAGTCGTTCCATCTGCCTTTGGCCTTTGTCTCTCCTTATCTGTCCCTCTCAGTCTCTGCCTTTGTCTGTACACAATGTACGCACTGTACAGTCATAAGTGACCAGATTTGACTGAGAGACTGCCATCGCGCACATTCCAGCTTTTCACCAGAGGAGAAAACCTTTTTTTTTGTTTGTTTTTTCAAAATAAGTTAATAGCACAGGCAGACTCTTCACATACTAGAGCATGTCTGAAATAAGTGTCAAAGCTGAAATTGACTTGTAAATATGAAAAAAAAAGCTTAAACATGTAGCTATTGTAATGTTAGAGACCACAGAAGTGAACCTTTCAAGCCTGTTTTCTCAACTCGCTGTTTTCTGCAAGACATCACTCTATAAGCCATATCTCCAAAACTGGTGGGTCAAACTGGACAACCAATATGTCAATGTGAAGCTATGATTCCCTGCTTTGATATGAAATGAAAAAAAAAAATCAAAAAAATCCAATGGCAGTCTCCCAGTCAAATTTGGTCACAAATGATTCCTCCTACACTAGTGTTGTACAGTCGGGTCCACCTAACCCACGGCACTTGAGGAAGATGAAGTCGTTAGAGGTTCTACTTTGTGGTCTGGTTATCGTCTCTGTCGGGTGGAAAACTCATATCTCCGAAACGGTTTCCGTTTTTCAGGATAAAAATAAAAATCACACACGTGTGAACTGAGTGGTGCAATTCCCCCCCCCCCCCCCCCCCCTCTCTCTCTCTCTCTCTCTCTCTCTCTCTCTCACTCTCTCTCATTAGAGACACTACCCCTCTCACTGTTTCTGGCGCCCCCTACTGCTATTATTAAGTCACATACTCGTGCTCTCACAGACAGACACACACACACACACACACACACACACACACACACACACAAACAGGTACGAGAACATTGCAAGCTGGTTGTAGGAGTGGTTGCACCACTCAAAAATAAATAGCTGCAGTAAAACGCAGATGAACTCAAAACGTGGCGCTCGTCGTCGATCGCCTCGGGAGTGTTTTGGCTACATCTAGCTACTTCAGCCACATCCGGGATAGCGGCTGGTGCGTCGCTAAATGTGCTCCCCTGGTGCGTCGCTAAATGTGCTCCCCTGCTATTAATCGCTGGGCGCTCTGATTTAATGGATTTAATAACCCCGGGCGTTTTAACGTTGTTTAAGTCAATCAGATAGGACTATTCTGTGTGGATGTATGGGGCTGTCAATCAGATAGGACTTTACTGTGTGGATGTATGGGGCTGTCAATCAGATAGGACTTTACTGTGTGGATGTATGGGGCTGTCAATCAGAGAGGACTTTACTGTGTGGATGTATGGGGCTGTCAATCAGAGAGGACTTTTCTGTGTGGATGTATGGGGCTGTCAATCAGATAGGACTTTACTGTGTGGATGTATGGGGCTGTCAATCAGATAGGACTTTTCTGTGTGGATGTATGGGGCTGTCAATCAGATAGGACTATTCTGTGTGGATGTATGGGGCTGTCAATCAGATAGGACTTTACTGTGTGGATGTATGGGGCTGTCAATCAGATAGGACTTTCCTGTGTGGATGTATGGGGCTGTCAATCAGATAGGACTTTACTGTGTGGATGTATGGGGCAGTCCATCAAATATGACTTTACTGTGTGGATGTATGGGGCTGTCAATCAGATAGGACTTTTCTGTGTGGATGTATGGGGCTGTCAATCAGATAGGACTTTACTGTGTGGATGTATGGGGCTGTCAATCAGATAGGACTTTACTGTGTGGATGTATGGGGCTGTCAATCAGATAGGACTTTTCTGTGTGGATGTATGGGGCTGTCAATCAGATAGGACCTTTCTGTGTGGATGTATGGGGCTGTCAATCAGATAGGACCTTTCTGTGTGGATGTATGGGGCTGTCAATCAGATAGGACTTTTCTGTGTGGATGTATGGGGCTGTCAATCAGATAGGACTTTACTGTGTGGATGTATGGGGCTGTCAATCAGACAGGACTTTACTGTGTGGATGTATGGGGCTGTCAATCAGATAGGACTTTACTGTGTGGATGTATGGGGCTGTCAATCAGATAGGACTTCTCTGTGTGGATGTATGGGGCTGTCAATCAGATAGGACTTTACTGTGTGGATGTATGGGGCTGTCAATCAGATAGGACTATTCTGTGTGGATGTATGGGGCTGTCAATCAGATAGGACTTTACTGTGTGGATGTATGGGGCTGTCAATCAGATAGGACTTTACTGTGTGGATGTATGGGGCTGTCAATCAGATAGGACTTTACTGTGTGGATGTATGGGGCTGTCAATCAGATAGGACTTTAATGTGTGGATGTATGGGGCTGTCAATCAGATAGGACTTTACTGTGTGGATGTATGGGGCTGTCAATCAGATAGGACTTTAATGTGTGGATGTATGGGGGCTGTCAATCAGATAGGACTTTACTGTGTGGATGTATGGGGCTGTCAATCAGATAGGACTTTTCTGTGTGGATGTATGGGGCTGTCAATCAGATAGGACTTTTCTGTGTGGATGTATGGGGCTGTCAATCAGATAGGACTTTACTGTGTGGATGTATGGGGCTGTCAATCAGATAGGACTTTACTGGGTGGATGTATGGGGCTGTCAATCAGATAGGACTTTACTGTGTGGATGTATGGGGCTGTCAATCAGATAGGACTTTACTGGGTGGATGTATGGGGCTGTCAATCAGATAGGACTTTACTGTGTGGATGTATGGGGCTGTCAATCAGATAGGACTTTACTGGGTGGATGTATGGGGCTGTCAATCAGATAGGACTTTACTGTGTGGATGTATGGGGCTGTCAATCAGATAGGACTTTACTGTGTGGATGTATGGGGCTGTCAATCAGATAGGACTTTACTGTGTGGATGTATGGGGCTGTCAATCAGATAGGACTTTACTGTGTGGATGTATGGGGCTGTCAATCAGATAGGACTTTACTGTGTGGATGTATGGGGCTGTCAATCAGATAGGACTTTACTGTGTGGATGTATGGGGCTGTCAATCAGATAGGACTTTACTGTGTGGATGTATGGGGCTGTCAATCAGATAGGACTTTTCTGTGTGGATGTATGGGGGCTGTCAATCAGATAGGACTTTACTGTGTGGATGTATGGGGCTGTCAATCAGATAGGACCTTTCTGTGTGGATGTATGGGGCTGTCAATCAAGGCCAGAAAGTAGTTTTTTGCCACTCAGTAGGCGTTCCCGATGAAGTCATGCGCATACCCTCTATAAGTCCTTCACAGTCTTCTTGTTTTTCCTCCCACACTATACACATCATTATCAGTTCAATGACTTACTGTATGTAGTATTATTTTAGTATGGAAGTCGTTAGCCACACAGCTGGTCAATCAGTGACAGCCATGAGGTGATCACAGTCACTCCACCCATCCTTTAACCCGTTCTGACCTGAGATCAGATTAAAAAAAATGTCTGTTTGAAAATGACAGTTTTCTGAAAAAGCTATGTTTCTATGTCAGTCGTTCTTTGATTTTAAAGAAAATAGCAGATCTACAAGCTCCACCGAGTGGTGCGCTAAGAGCTTGTAGATCTGCTATTTTTAAATAGCTAAAGCATGACATGATGCTAACACCAAAAGGGGTTCCCGCCTAATATGGGTTAAACCTTTCCCCTCTCCCTCCTCTCTCTCTCTCTCTCTCTCTCTCTCTCTCTCTCTCTCTCTCTCTCTCTCTCTCTCTCTCTCTCTCTCTCTCTCTCTCTCTCTCTCTCTCTCTCTCTCTCTCCGTTTCTACACACCTCTTTTACATTCTTCTGTTACGAGGCCTTTAATTGTTACAGTTTTCCTGGTCTGGTTTTTACTGGCCCTGATCCTGATCCGCGCCACAGAGATAACCACCGCTGAGCGTGCCTTTTTGAAGAAGCTATATAATTATACTCCATTGGCATTTTTTATTTTTGCGACCGCGTTTTTATTGTCCTTTTGCTTAATAAAAAAGGGTTGCTCATCTTCGACGTCACGGAACGAACGAACGGAGGCAGGGAGGCGATGTGCCCGGGGTCATTCACCCGCTTTACGGGGAACTCCTGTCAACAGAAACGTGATCCTTTAACTCCTGTAAACAGAAACGTGATCCTATAACTCCTGTAAATAGAAACGTGATCCTATAACTCCTGTAAACAGAAACGTGATCCTATAACTCCTGTAAATAGAAACGTGATCCTATAACTCCTGTAAACAGAAACGTGATCCTATAACTCCTGTAAATAGAAACGTGATCCTATAACTCCTGTAAATAGAAACGTGATCCTATAACTCCTGTAAATAGAAACGTGATCCTATAACTCCTGTAAATAGAAACGTGATCCTATAACTCCTGTAAATAGAAACGTGATCCTATAACTCCTGTAAACAGAAACGTGATCCTATAACTCCTGTAAATAGAAGCGTGATCCTATAACTCCTGTAAATAGAAACGTGATCCTATAACTCCTGTAAATAGAAACGTGATCCTATAACTCCTGTAAATAGAAACGTGATCCTATAACTCCTGTAAATAGAAACATGATCCTATAACTCCTGTAAACAGAAACGTGATCCTATAACTCCTGTCAATAGAAACATGATCCTATAACTCCTGTAAATAGAAACGTGATCCTATAACTCCTGTAAATAGAAACGTGATCCTATAACTCCTGTAAATAGAAACGTGATCCTATAACTCCTGTAAATAGAAACATGATCCTTTAACTCCTGTAAATAGAAACGTGATCCTATAACTCCTGTAAATAGAAACGTGATCCTATAACTCCTGTAAATAGAAACATGATCCTTTAACTCCTGTAAATAGAAACGTGATCCTATAACTCCTGTAAATAGAAACGTGATCCTATAACTCCTGTAAATAGAAACGTGATCCTATAACTCCTGTCAATAGAAACGTGATCCTATAACTCCTGTAAATAGAAACGTGATCCTATAACTCCTGTAAATAGAAACATGATCCTTTAACTCCTGTAAATAGAAACGTGATCATATAACTCCTGTAAATAGAAACGTGATCCTATAACTCCTGTCAATAGAAACGTGATCCTATAACTCCTGTAAACAGAAACGTGATCCTATAACTCCTGTAAATAGAAACGTGATCCTTTAACTCATGTAAATAGAAACGTGATCCTATAACTCCTGTAAATAGAAACGTTATCCTTTAACTCCTGTAAATAGAAACGTGATCCTTTAACTCCTGTAAATAGAAACGTGATCCTATAACTCCTGTAAACAGAAACGTGATCCTATAACTCCTGTAAACAGAAACGTTATCCTATAACTCCTGTAAATAGAAACGTGATCCTATAACTCCTGTAAATAGAAACGTGATCCTATAACTCCTGTAAATAGAAACGTGATCCTATAACTCCTGTAAATAGAAACGTGATCCTATAACTCCTGTAAACAGAAACGTGATCCTATAACTCCTGTAAATAGAAACGTGATCCTATAACTCCTGTAAATAGAAACATGATCCTTTAACTCCTGTAAATAGAAACGTGATCATATAACTCCTGTAAATAGAAACGTGATCCTATAACTCCTGTAAATAGAAACGTGATCCTATAACTCCTGTAAACAGAAACGTGATCCTATAACTCCTGTAAATAGAAACGTGATCCTTTAACTCATGTAAATAGAAACGTGATCCTATAACTCCTGTAAATAGAAACGTTATCCTTTAACTCCTGTAAATAGAAACGTGATCCTTTAACTCCTGTAAATAGAAACGTGATCCTATAACTCCTGTAAATAGAAACGTTATCCTTTAACTCCTGTAAATAGAAACGTGATCCTTTAACTCCTGTAAATAGAAACGTGATCCTATAACTCCTGTAAACAGAAACGTGATCCTATAACTCCTGTAAACAGAAACGTTATCCTATAACTCCTGTAAATAGAAACGTGATCCTATAACTCCTGTAAATAGAAACGTGATCCTATAACTCCTGTAAATAGAAACGTGATCCTATAACTCCTGTAAATAGAAACGTGATCCTATAACTCCTGTAAACAGAAACGTGATCCTATAACTCCTGTAAATAGAAACGTGATCCTATAACTCCTGTAAATAGAAACGTGATCCTTTAACTCCTGTAAACAGAAACGTGATCCTATAACTCCTGTCAATAGAAACGTGATCCTATAACTCCTGTAAATAGAAACGTGATCCTATAACTCCTGTAAATAGAAACGTGATCCTATAACTCCTGTAAATAGAAACGTGATCCTATAACTCCTGTAAATAGAAACGTGATCCTTTAACTCCTGTAAATAGAAACGTGATCCTTTAACTCCTGTGAATAGAAACGTGATCCTATAACTCCTGTAAACAGAAACGTGATCCTATAACTCCTGTCAATAGAAACGTGATCCTTTAACTCCTGTGAATAGAAACGTGATCCTATAACTCCTGTAAACAGAAACGTGATCCTATAACTCCTGTCAATAGAAACGTGATCCTTTAACTCCTGTAAATAGAAACGTGATCCTATAACTCCTGTAAACAGAAACGTGATCCTATAACTCCTGTAAACAGAAACGTGATCCTATAACTCCTGTCAATAGAAACGTGATCCTATAACTCCTGTAAACAGAAACGTGATCCTATAACTCCTGTAAACAGAAACGTGATCCTATAACTCCTGTCAATAGAAACGTGATCCTTTAACTCCTGTCAATAGAAACGTGATCCTATAACTCCTGTCAATAGAAACGTGATCCTTTAACTCCTGTCAATAGAAACGTGATCCTTTAACTCCTGTCAATAGAAACGTGATCCTATAACTCCTGTCAATAGAAACGTGATCCTTTAACTCCTGTCAATAGAAACGTGATCCTTTAACTCCTGTCAATAGAAACGTGATCCTATAACTCCTGTCAATAGAAACGTGATCCTATAACTCCTGTAAATAGAAACGTGATCCTATAACTCCTGTAAATAGAAACGTGATCCTATAACTCCTGTAAACAGAAACGTGATCCTATAACTCCTGTAAATAGAAACGTGATCCTATAACTCCTGTAAATAGAAACATGATCCTTTAACTCCTGTAAATAGAAACGTGATCATATAACTCCTGTAAATAGAAACGTGATCCTATAACTCCTGTAAATAGAAACGTGATCCTATAACTCCTGTAAACAGAAACGTGATCCTATAACTCCTGTAAATAGAAACGTGATCCTTTAACTCATGTAAATAGAAACGTGATCCTATAACTCCTGTAAATAGAAACGTTATCCTTTAACTCCTGTAAATAGAAACGTGATCCTTTAACTCCTGTAAATAGAAACGTGATCCTATAACTCCTGTAAATAGAAACGTTATCCTTTAACTCCTGTAAATAGAAACGTGATCCTTTAACTCCTGTAAATAGAAACGTGATCCTATAACTCCTGTAAACAGAAACGTGATCCTATAACTCCTGTAAACAGAAACGTTATCCTATAACTCCTGTAAATAGAAACGTGATCCTATAACTCCTGTAAATAGAAACGTGATCCTATAACTCCTGTAAATAGAAACGTGATCCTATAACTCCTGTAAATAGAAACGTGATCCTATAACTCCTGTAAACAGAAACGTGATCCTATAACTCCTGTAAATAGAAACGTGATCCTATAACTCCTGTAAATAGAAACGTGATCCTTTAACTCCTGTAAACAGAAACGTGATCCTATAACTCCTGTCAATAGAAACGTGATCCTATAACTCCTGTAAATAGAAACGTGATCCTATAACTCCTGTAAATAGAAACGTGATCCTATAACTCCTGTAAATAGAAACGTGATCCTATAACTCCTGTAAATAGAAACGTGATCCTTTAACTCCTGTAAATAGAAACGTGATCCTTTAACTCCTGTGAATAGAAACGTGATCCTATAACTCCTGTAAACAGAAACGTGATCCTATAACTCCTGTCAATAGAAACGTGATCCTTTAACTCCTGTGAATAGAAACGTGATCCTATAACTCCTGTAAACAGAAACGTGATCCTATAACTCCTGTCAATAGAAACGTGATCCTTTAACTCCTGTAAATAGAAACGTGATCCTATAACTCCTGTAAACAGAAACGTGATCCTATAACTCCTGTAAACAGAAACGTGATCCTATAACTCCTGTCAATAGAAACGTGATCCTATAACTCCTGTAAACAGAAACGTGATCCTATAACTCCTGTAAACAGAAACGTGATCCTATAACTCCTGTCAATAGAAACGTGATCCTTTAACTCCTGTCAATAGAAACGTGATCCTATAACTCCTGTCAATAGAAACGTGATCCTTTAACTCCTGTCAATAGAAACGTGATCCTTTAACTCCTGTCAATAGAAACGTGATCCTATAACTCCTGTCAATAGAAACGTGATCCTTTAACTCCTGTCAATAGAAACGTGATCCTTTAACTCCTGTCAATAGAAACGTGATCCTATAACTCCTGTCAATAGAAACGTGATCCTATAACTCCTGTCAATAGAAACGTGATCCTATAACTCCTGTAAACAGAAACGTGATCCTATAACTCCTGTCAATAGAAACGTGATCCTATAACTCCTGTAAACAGAAACGTGATCCTATAACTCCTGTCAATAGAAACGTGATCCTATAACTCCTGTCAATAGAAACGTGATCCTATAACTCCTGTAAACAGAAACGTGATCCTATAACTCCTGTAAATAGAAACGTGATCCTATAACTCCTGTAAATAGAAACGTGATCCTTTAACTCCTGTAAACAGAAACGTGATCCTATAACTCCTGTGAACAGAAACGTGATCCTTTAACTCCTGTAAATAGAAACATGATCCTATAACTCCTGTAAACAGAAACGTGATCCTATAACTCCTGTAAATAGAAACGTGATCCTTTAACTCCTGTAAACAGAAACGTGATCCTATAACTCCTGTGAACAGAAACGTGATCCTTTAACTCCTGTAAATAGAAACATGATCCTATAACTCCTGTAAATAGAAACGTGATCCTATAACTCCTGTAAACAGAAACGTGATCCTATAACTCCTGTAAACAGAAACGTGATCCTTTAACTCCTGTCAATAGAAACGTGATCCTATAACTCCTGTAAACAGAAACGTGATCCTATAACTCCTGTCAATAGAAACGTGATCCTTTAACTCCTGTAAACAGAAACGTGATCCTATAACTCCTGTAAATAGAAACATGATCCTATAACTCCTGTAAACAGAAACGTGATCCTATAACTCCTGTAAATAGAAACGTGATCCTTTAACTCCTGTAAATAGAAACGTGATCCTATAACTCCTGTAAACAGAAACGTGATCCTATAACTCCTGTAAACAGAAACATGATCCTATAACTCCTGTAAATAGAAACGTGATCCTATAACTCCTGTCAATAGAAACGTGATCCTATAACTCCTGTCAATAGAAACGTGATCCTTTAACTCCTGTAAATAGAAACATGATCCTATAACTCCTGTAAACAGAAACATGATCCTATAACTCCTGTCAATAGAAACGTGATCCTATAACTCCTGTAAATAGAAACGTGATCCTATAACTCCTGTAAATAGAAACGTGATCCTATAACTCCTGTAAACAGAAACGTGATCCTATAACTCCTGTAAATAGAAACGTGATCCTATAACTCCTGTAAATAGAAACGTGATCCTTTAACTCCTGTAAACAGAAACGTGATCCTATAACTCCTGTGAACAGAAACGTGATCCTTTAACTCCTGTAAATAGAAACATGATCCTATAACTCCTGTAAACAGAAACGTGATCCTATAACTCCTGTAAATAGAAACGTGATCCTTTAACTCCTGTAAATAGAAACGTGATCCTATAACTCCTGTAAATAGAAACGTGATCCTATAACTCCTGTCAATAGAAACGTGATCCTATAACTCCTGTAAATAGAAATGTGATCCTTTAACTCCTGTAAATAGAAACATGATCCTATAACTCCTGTAAATAGAAACGTGATCCTATAACTCCTGTAAACAGAAACGTGAGCCTATAACTCCTGTAAATAGAAACGTGATCCTTTAACTCCTGTAAACAGAAACGTGATCCTATAACTCCTGTAAACAGAAACGTGATCCTATAACTCCTGTAAACAGAAACGTGATCCTATAACTCCTGTAAACAGAAACGTGAGCCTATAACTCCTGTAAATAGAAACGTGATCCTTTAACTCCTGTAAACAGAAACGTGATCCTATAACTCCTGTAAATAGAAACGTGATCCTATAACTCCTGTAAACAGAAACGTGATCCTTTAACTCCTGTAAACAGAAACGTGATCCTATAACTCCTGTAAACAGAAACGTGATCCTATAACTCCTGTAAACAGAAACGTGATCCTTTAACTCCTGTAAATAGAAACGTGATCCTATAACTCCTGTAAATAGAAACGTGATCCTATAACTCCTGTAAACAGAAACGTGATCCTATAACTCCTGTAAACAGAAACGTGATCCTATAACTCCTGTAAATAGAAACGTGATCCTATAACTCCTGTAAACAGAAACGTGATCCTATAACTCCTGTAAACAGAAACGTGATCCTATAACTCCTGTAAATAGAAACGTGAACATATAACTCCTGTAAATAGAAACGTGATCCTTTAACTCCTGTAAATAGAAACGTGATCCTATAACTCCTGTAAACAGAAACGTGATCCTATAACTCCTGTAAACAGAAACGTGATCCTATAACTCCTGTAAATAGAAACATGATCCTTTAACTCCTGTAAATAGAAACGTGATCCTTTAACTCCTGTAAACAGAAACGTGATCCTATAACTCCTGTCAATAGAAACATGATCCTTTAACTCCTGTAAACAGAAACGTGATCCTTTAACTCCTGTAAACAGAAACATGATCCTATAACTCCTGTCAACAGAAACGTGATCCTTTAACTCCTGTAAATAGAAACGTGATCCTATAACTCCTGTCAACAGAAACGTGATCCTATAACTCCTGTAAATAGAAACGTGATCCTATAACTCCTGTAAACAGAAACGTGATCCTTTAACTCCTGTAAATAGAAACGTGATCCTATAACTCCTGTCAACAGAAACGTGATCCTATAACTCCTGTAAATAGAAACGTGATCCTATAACTCCTGTAAACAGAAACGTGATCCTATAACTCCTGTCAACAGAAACGTGATCCTATAACTCCTGTAAATAGAAACGTGATCCTTTAACTCCTGTAAACAGAAACGTGATCCTATAACTCCTGTAAATAGAAACGTGATCCTATAACTCCTGTAAATAGAAACGTGATCCTATAACTCCTGTAAATAGAAACGTTATCCTTTAACTCCTGTAAATAGAAACGTGATCCTTTAACTCCTGTAAATAGAAACGTGATCCTATAACTCCTGTAAACAGAAACGTGATCCTATAACTCCTGTAAACAGAAACGTTATCCTATAACTCCTGTAAATAGAAACGTGATCCTATAACTCCTGTAAATAGAAACGTGATCCTATAACTCCTGTAAATAGAAACGTGATCCTATAACTCCTGTAAATAGAAACGTGATCCTATAACTCCTGTAAACAGAAACGTGATCCTATAACTCCTGTAAATAGAAACGTGATCCTATAACTCCTGTAAATAGAAACGTGATCCTTTAACTCCTGTAAACAGAAACGTGATCCTATAACTCCTGTCAATAGAAACGTGATCCTATAACTCCTGTAAATAGAAACGTGATCCTATAACTCCTGTAAATAGAAACGTGATCCTATAACTCCTGTAAATAGAAACGTGATCCTATAACTCCTGTAAATAGAAACGTGATCCTTTAACTCCTGTAAATAGAAACGTGATCCTTTAACTCCTGTGAATAGAAACGTGATCCTATAACTCCTGTAAACAGAAACGTGATCCTATAACTCCTGTCAATAGAAACGTGATCCTTTAACTCCTGTGAATAGAAACGTGATCCTATAACTCCTGTAAACAGAAACGTGATCCTATAACTCCTGTCAATAGAAACGTGATCCTTTAACTCCTGTAAATAGAAACGTGATCCTATAACTCCTGTAAACAGAAACGTGATCCTATAACTCCTGTAAACAGAAACGTGATCCTATAACTCCTGTCAATAGAAACGTGATCCTATAACTCCTGTAAACAGAAACGTGATCCTATAACTCCTGTAAACAGAAACGTGATCCTATAACTCCTGTCAATAGAAACGTGATCCTTTAACTCCTGTCAATAGAAACGTGATCCTATAACTCCTGTCAATAGAAACGTGATCCTTTAACTCCTGTCAATAGAAACGTGATCCTTTAACTCCTGTCAATAGAAACGTGATCCTATAACTCCTGTCAATAGAAACGTGATCCTTTAACTCCTGTCAATAGAAACGTGATCCTTTAACTCCTGTCAATAGAAACGTGATCCTATAACTCCTGTCAATAGAAACGTGATCCTATAACTCCTGTCAATAGAAACGTGATCCTATAACTCCTGTAAACAGAAACGTGATCCTATAACTCCTGTCAATAGAAACGTGATCCTATAACTCCTGTAAACAGAAACGTGATCCTATAACTCCTGTCAATAGAAACGTGATCCTATAACTCCTGTCAATAGAAACGTGATCCTATAACTCCTGTAAACAGAAACGTGATCCTATAACTCCTGTAAATAGAAACGTGATCCTATAACTCCTGTAAATAGAAACGTGATCCTTTAACTCCTGTAAACAGAAACGTGATCCTATAACTCCTGTGAACAGAAACGTGATCCTTTAACTCCTGTAAATAGAAACATGATCCTATAACTCCTGTAAACAGAAACGTGATCCTATAACTCCTGTAAATAGAAACGTGATCCTTTAACTCCTGTAAACAGAAACGTGATCCTATAACTCCTGTGAACAGAAACGTGATCCTTTAACTCCTGTAAATAGAAACATGATCCTATAACTCCTGTAAATAGAAACGTGATCCTATAACTCCTGTAAACAGAAACGTGATCCTATAACTCCTGTAAACAGAAACGTGATCCTTTAACTCCTGTCAATAGAAACGTGATCCTATAACTCCTGTAAACAGAAACGTGATCCTATAACTCCTGTCAATAGAAACGTGATCCTTTAACTCCTGTAAACAGAAACGTGATCCTATAACTCCTGTAAATAGAAACATGATCCTATAACTCCTGTAAACAGAAACGTGATCCTATAACTCCTGTAAATAGAAACGTGATCCTTTAACTCCTGTAAATAGAAACGTGATCCTATAACTCCTGTAAACAGAAACGTGATCCTATAACTCCTGTAAACAGAAACATGATCCTATAACTCCTGTAAATAGAAACGTGATCCTATAACTCCTGTCAATAGAAACGTGATCCTATAACTCCTGTCAATAGAAACGTGATCCTTTAACTCCTGTAAATAGAAACATGATCCTATAACTCCTGTAAACAGAAACATGATCCTATAACTCCTGTCAATAGAAACGTGATCCTATAACTCCTGTAAATAGAAACGTGATCCTATAACTCCTGTAAATAGAAACGTGATCCTATAACTCCTGTAAACAGAAACGTGATCCTATAACTCCTGTAAATAGAAACGTGATCCTATAACTCCTGTAAATAGAAACGTGATCCTTTAACTCCTGTAAACAGAAACGTGATCCTATAACTCCTGTGAACAGAAACGTGATCCTTTAACTCCTGTAAATAGAAACATGATCCTATAACTCCTGTAAACAGAAACGTGATCCTATAACTCCTGTAAATAGAAACGTGATCCTTTAACTCCTGTAAATAGAAACGTGATCCTATAACTCCTGTAAATAGAAACGTGATCCTATAACTCCTGTCAATAGAAACGTGATCCTATAACTCCTGTAAATAGAAATGTGATCCTTTAACTCCTGTAAATAGAAACATGATCCTATAACTCCTGTAAATAGAAACGTGATCCTATAACTCCTGTAAACAGAAACGTGAGCCTATAACTCCTGTAAATAGAAACGTGATCCTTTAACTCCTGTAAACAGAAACGTGATCCTATAACTCCTGTAAACAGAAACGTGATCCTATAACTCCTGTAAACAGAAACGTGATCCTATAACTCCTGTAAACAGAAACGTGAGCCTATAACTCCTGTAAATAGAAACGTGATCCTTTAACTCCTGTAAACAGAAACGTGATCCTATAACTCCTGTAAATAGAAACGTGATCCTATAACTCCTGTAAACAGAAACGTGATCCTTTAACTCCTGTAAACAGAAACGTGATCCTATAACTCCTGTAAACAGAAACGTGATCCTATAACTCCTGTAAACAGAAACGTGATCCTTTAACTCCTGTAAATAGAAACGTGATCCTATAACTCCTGTAAATAGAAACGTGATCCTATAACTCCTGTAAACAGAAACGTGATCCTATAACTCCTGTAAACAGAAACGTGATCCTATAACTCCTGTAAATAGAAACGTGATCCTATAACTCCTGTAAACAGAAACGTGATCCTATAACTCCTGTAAACAGAAACGTGATCCTATAACTCCTGTAAATAGAAACGTGAACATATAACTCCTGTAAATAGAAACGTGATCCTTTAACTCCTGTAAATAGAAACGTGATCCTATAACTCCTGTAAACAGAAACGTGATCCTATAACTCCTGTAAACAGAAACGTGATCCTATAACTCCTGTAAATAGAAACATGATCCTTTAACTCCTGTAAATAGAAACGTGATCCTTTAACTCCTGTAAACAGAAACGTGATCCTATAACTCCTGTCAATAGAAACATGATCCTTTAACTCCTGTAAACAGAAACGTGATCCTTTAACTCCTGTAAACAGAAACATGATCCTATAACTCCTGTCAACAGAAACGTGATCCTTTAACTCCTGTAAATAGAAACGTGATCCTATAACTCCTGTCAACAGAAACGTGATCCTATAACTCCTGTAAATAGAAACGTGATCCTATAACTCCTGTAAACAGAAACGTGATCCTTTAACTCCTGTAAATAGAAACGTGATCCTATAACTCCTGTCAACAGAAACGTGATCCTATAACTCCTGTAAATAGAAACGTGATCCTATAACTCCTGTAAACAGAAACGTGATCCTATAACTCCTGTCAACAGAAACGTGATCCTATAACTCCTGTAAATAGAAACGTGATCCTTTAACTCCTGTAAACAGAAACGTGATCCTATAACTCCTGTAAATAGAAACGTGATCCTATAACTCCTGTAAATAGAAACGTGATCCTATAACTCCTGTAAACAGAAACATGATCCTATAACTCCTGTAAACAGAAACGTGATCCTATAACTCCTGTCAACAGAAACATGATCCTTTAACTCCTGTAAACAGAAACGTGATCCTATAACTCCTGTAAATAGAAACGTGATCCTATAACTCCTGTAAATAGAAACGTGATCCTATAACTCCTGTAAATAGAAACGTGATCCTTTAACTCCTGTAAATAGAAACGTGATCCTATAACTCCTGTCAATAGAAACGTGATCCTATAACTCCTGTAAATAGAAACGTGATCCTATAACTCCTGTCAATAGAAACGTGATCCTATAACTCCTGTCAATAGAAACGTGATCCTATAACTCCTGTAAACAGAAACGTGATCCTATAACTCCTGTAAATAGAAACGTGATCCTATAACTCCTGTCAATAGAAAAGTGATCCTATGTCATGTATATACAGGTCTGTAAATAGGTATGCTCTGACATTGTCAGGTTTTGGTGTCAGGTCAGGTGTTGTCATATAGATAAGAGTAGAGAAACCCCCCCTCTATTAACCTGTTAACTGCCGTGTTAAGTTGTTTATGAGGTCAGCTTTAGGGTCAGGGGTCAGGGGTCCCGGGTGTACACAGGAGGGGTGGCCCTGGGGTCGTTGACCTCCTGCTCCTTATTGATGCTACCTTGCTTTTCATCTATACGTAAAGGTGTGCAAGTGTGTGTGTGACTGTGTGTGTGTGTGTGTGTGTGTGTGTGTGTGTGTGTGTGTGTGTGTGTGTGTGTGTGTGTGTGTGTGTGTGTGTGTGTGTGTGTGTGAATGGGTGATTGTAGTGCACAATCTAGGCTGTATACGTAAAGCGCCTTGGATAAAGGTGCTATATAAATGCACCATTTAGTCTGAACTGGTGCCATCTTCTAATGAGCAGTATTAGTGTGTGTGTGTGTATATATGTATATATATATATATATATATATATATATATATAGTTAAATACTGAGTGTCCTTGAAATGAATTAAAATCCTTGTGCATTTAGGGTTATTCCAGAGTGTAACACAGTCTGTAACACGTCACGCCACCATGCAGACATCCTGTGAAAAGCTGCATCTGTGAAGGAAAGAAAGTGCTAATTCTGCTCATTGTGGCGGCTGGTCTGAAATTGGCGGAATCAGCCGACCCAGATGGTCTGAAAGACGTCTAGCCACAGAGGAGCAGGTTCATTGTCCCATCGTAGCCACAGAGGAGCAGGTTCATTGTCCCATCGTAGCCACAGAGGAGCAGGTTCATTGTCCCATCGTAGCCACAGAGGAGCAGGTTCATTGTCCCATCGTAGCCACAGAGGAGCAGGTTCATTGTCTCATCGTAGCCACAGAGGAGCAGGTTCATTGTCCCATCGTAGCCACAGAGGAGCAGGTTCATTGTCCCATCGTAGCCACAGAGGAGCAGGTTCATTGTCCCATCGTAGCCACAGAGGAGCAGGTTCATTGTCCCATCGTAGCCACAGAGGAGCAGGTTCATTGTCCCATCGTAGCCACAGAGGAGCAGGTTCATTGTCCCATCGTAGCCACAGAGGCGCAGGTTCATTGTCCCATCGTAGCCACAGAGGAGCAGGTTCATTGTCTCATCGTAGCCACAGAGGAGCAGGTTCATTGTCCCATCGTAGCCACAGAGGAGCAGGTTCATTGTCCCATCGTAGCCACAGAGGAGCAGGTTCATTGTCCCATCGTAGCCACAGAGGAGCAGGTTCATTGTCTCATCGTAGCCACAGAGGAGCAGGTTCATTGTCCCATCGTAGCCACAGAGGCGCAGGTTCATTGTCCCCTGTAGCCACAGAGGAGCAGGTTCATTGTCCCATCGTAGCCACAGAGGAGCAGGTTCATTGTCCCATCGTAGCCACAGAGGAGCAGGTTCATTGTCCCATCGTAGCCACAGAGGAGCAGGTTCATTGTCCCATCGTAGCCACAGAGGAGCAGGTTCATTGTCCCATCGTAGCCACAGAGGAGCAGGTTCATTGTCTAGAGGAGGGCGAGGTATAGAAGCTTCTCCCTCAGCCCCAAACCCAATGCACTTAAAGGTCCCCCACACACAACGAGCGCGTTTATGGGGATTTTTAGCGGCGTTTCTCCATCGTTTTATTTTCGAAAAGGTGTGCAACCACCTTAAATCAGTGGTTCCCAAACCTTTCCACATTGACAGTGATTAGCCTGCGGACCCCCCCCCCCCCCCCCATTACGCCAAGGACCCCCATTAGAGAAGAGATTTTTACGGCTCTAAGCAGGGACTCTCAACCATTTTAATTTCAAGCCCCCAGCTCCCAGCCTGTGGAGCGACGCTCCCAGCCTGTGGAGCGACGCTCCCAGCCTGTGGAGCGATGCGATCGGCCTTGATATCAATAACCTCCGTCTTTTGATCAGTCTCCGTCCTGGGCGCTGAGCGTTGCTAATTGAAAGGACGGTGAACTTTGTCCTGTGTGTTCAGGGTGTTTTAACTGACTGTAGCTCTGTGATGTCTTTGTCCTCTGTGTGTTCAGGGTGTTATTTAACTGACTGTAGCTCTGTGATGTCTTTGTCCTCTGTGTGTTCAGGGTGTTATTTAACTGA
The DNA here is from genome assembly GCF_964188405.1 of Protomyctophum parallelum. NCBI lineage: Eukaryota > Metazoa > Chordata > Actinopteri > Myctophiformes > Myctophidae > Protomyctophum > Protomyctophum parallelum. The sequence continues at coordinate 1,844,788 of NC_139717.1, forward strand.
CTGTAGATCTGTGATGTATTTGTCCTCTGTGTTCAGGGTGTTATTGAACTGACTGTAGATCTGTGATGTCTTTGTCCTGTGTGTTCAGGGTGTTATTTAACTGACTGTAGCTCTGTGATGTCTTTGTCCTCTGTGTGTTCAGGGTGTTATTTAACTGACTGTAGCTCTGTGATGTCTTTGTCCTCTGTGTGTTCAGGGTGTTATTTAACTGACTGTAGATCTGTGATGTATTTGTCCTCTGTGTTCAGGGTGTTATTGAACTGACTGTAGATCTGTGATGTCTTTGTCCTCTGTGTTCAGGGTGTTATTTAACTGACTGTAGATCTGTGATGTATTTGTCCTCTGTGTTCAGGGTGTTATTGAACTGACTGTAGATCTGTGATGTCTTTGTCCTCTGTGTGTTCAGGGTGTTATTGAACTGACTGTAGATCTGTGATGTCTTTGTCCTCTGTGTGTTCAGGGTGTTATTTAACTGACTGTAGATCTGTGATGTCTTTGTCCTCTGTGTGTTCAGGGTGTTATTTAACTGACTGTAGATCTGTGATGTATTTGTCCTCTGTGTTCAGGGTGTTATTGAACTGACTGTAGATCTGTGATGTCTTTGTCCTCTGTGTGTTCAGGGTGTTATTGAACTGACTGTAGATCTGTGATGTCTTTGTCCTCTGTGTGTTCAGGGTGTTATTGAACTGACTGTAGATCTGTGATGTCTTTGTCCTCTGTGTTCAGGGTGTTATTTAACTGACTGTAGATCTGTGATGTCTTTGTCCTCTGTGTGTTCAGGGTGTTATTTAACTGACTGTAGATCTGTGATGTCTTTGTCCTCTGTGTTCAGGGTGTTATTTAACTGACTGTAGATCTGTGATGTCTTTGTCCTCTGTGTTCAGGGTGTTATTGAACTGACTGTAGATCTGTGATGTCTTTGTCCGGTGTGTTCAGGGTGTTATTTAACTGACTGTAGATCTGTGATGTCTTTGTCCTGTGTGTGTTCAGGGTGTTATTTAACTGACTGTAGATCTGTGATGTCTTTGTCCGGTGCGTTCAGGGTGTTATTGAACTGACTGTAGATCTGTGATGTCTTTGTCCGGTGTGTTCAGGGTGTTATTTAACTGACTGTAGATCTGTGATGTCTTTGTCCTCTGTGTGTTCAGGGTGTTATTTAACTGACTGTAGATCTGTGATGTCTTTGTCCTCATGTGTTCAGGGTGTTATTTAACTGACTGTAGATCTGTGATGTCTTTGTCCTCTGTGTGTTCAGGGTGTTATTTAACTGACTGTAGATCTGTGATGTCTTTGTCCTCTGTGTGTTCAGGGTGTTATTTAACTGACTGTAGATCTGTGATGTCTTTGTCCTCTGTGTGTTCAGGGTGTTATTTAACTGACTGTAGATCTGTGATGTCTTTGTCCTCTGTGTGTTCAGGGTGTTATTTAACTGACTGTAGATCTGTGATGTCTTTGTCCTCTGTGTGTTCAGGGTGTTATTTAACTGACTGTAGATCTGTGATGTCTTTGTCCTCTGTGTTCAGGGTGTTATTTAACTGACTGTAGATCTGTGATGTCTTTGTCCTCTGTGTTCAGGGTGTTATTGAACTGACTGTAGATCTGTGATGTCTTTGTCCTCATGTGTTCAGGGTGTTATTTAACTGACTGTAGATCTGTGATGTCTTTGTCCTCTGTGTGTTCAGGGTGTTATTGAACTGACTGTAGATCTGTGATGTCTTTGTCCTCTGTGTGTTCAGGGTGTTATTTAACTGACTGTAGCTCTGTGATGTCTTTGTCCTCTGTGTGTTCAGGGTGTTATTTAACTGACTGTAGATCTGTGATGTCTTTGTCCTCTGTGTGTTCAGGGTGTTATTTAACTGACTGTAGCTCTGTGATGTCTTTGTCCTCTGTGTGTTCAGGGTGTTATTTAACTGACTGTAGCTCTGTGATGTCTTTGTCCTCTGTGTGTTCAGGGTGTTATTTAACTGACTGTAGATCTGTGATGTCTTTGTCCTCTGTGTGTTCAGGGTGTTATTTAACTGACTGTAGCTCTGTGATGTCTTTGTCCTCTGTGTGTTCAGGGTGTTATTTAACTGACTGTAGCTCTGTGATGTCTTTGTCCTCTGTGTGTTCAGGGTGTTATTTAACTGACTGTAGATCTGTGATGTCTTTGTCCTCTGTGTGTTCAGGGTGTTATTTAACTGACTGTAGCTCTGTGATGTCTTTGTCCGGTGCGTTCAGGGTGTTATTGAACTGACTGTAGCTCTGTGATGTCTTTGTCCTCTGTGTGTTCAGGGTGTTATTTAACTGACTGTAGATCTGTGGTGTCTTTGTCCTCTGTGTGTTCAGGGTGTTATTGAACTGACTGTAGATCTGTGATGTCTTTGTCCGGTGTGTTCAGGGTGTTATTTAACTGACTGTAGATCTGTGATGTTGTACAAAACAACATCTTCCTCCTCGTCTTCATCCAGCCAGTTAGCTGAGCTGACTGGCTAATGGCTTAACCTAACTATCCAATCAGAGTCCTGGTCTTTAACACATTTTGGGGCGGAAACCCGTTTTGGTGTTAGCATTATGTCATGCTTTAGCTATTGAAAAATAGCAGATCTACAAGCTCACGAGCTTGTAGGTCTGCTATTATTTTTTTTATCGAAGAACGACTGACATTTTTAGAATCTGATCTCAGGTCAGAATGGGTTAATCAGACCAGTGTGTGTCCAGTGGAAACCTCGTATGAATCTGATCTCAGGTCAGAATGGGTTAACGGTGTCCCCAGACACCAGTGTTGTTTTTGGCAGCAAATTTAGATCTTTAGTTTTAGTCATCTAGGGCTGTATTCTGCCTGTCTTAAAGGACCACTTCACCACTTTTCAACCTATCTTCATATAATAGGTCCTCACTAATAATCATGATAAAATGGCACGATTCTTTTCTACTCAGTCTGTGTCTCATATAGGAGGGCTGTGGGCAGTTCAGAAACCGTCTTCCAGTGACATCATCATTTGGCAGATTTATTTTTTAACAAGATTTTTTTACAAAATTGTTTAGATTTTCATCATCGTGATAACGATGGCTTCCATTTTCGCATTGTAACTTTTCAGGACTAGAAAGCCTGCAGTTTCTATTGGCTTGTATTCCCCATCGATGTCACTGGAGGACGGTTTCTGAACTGCCCACAGCCCTCCTATGAGACACAGACTGGTTTCTGAACCACCCACAGCCCTCCTATGAGACACAGACTGGTTTCTGAACCACCCACAGCCCTCCTATGAGACACAGACTGGTTTCTGAACGGCCCACAGCCCTCCTATGAGACACAGACTGGTTTCTGAACCGCCCACAGCCCTCCTATGAGACACAGACTGGTTTCTGAACCGCCCACAGCCCTCCTATGAGACACAGACTGGTTTCTGAACCGCCCACAGCCCTCCTATGAGACACAGACTGGTTTCTGAACCACCCACAGCCCTCCTATGAGACACAGACTGGTTTCTGAACTGCCCACAGCCCTCCTATGAGACACAGACTGGTTTCTGAACTGCCCACAGCCCTCCTATGAGACACAGACTGGTTTCTGAACTGCCCACAGCCCTCCTATGAGACACAGACTGGTTTCTAAACTGCCCACAGCCCTCCTATGAGACACAGACTGGTTTCTGAACCGCCCACAGCCCTCCTATGAGACACAGACTGGTTTCTGAACTGCCCACAGCCCTCCTATGAGACACAGACTGGTTTCTGAACCGCCCACAGCCCTCCTATGAGACACAGACTGGTTTCTGAACCGCCCACAGCCCTCCTATGAGACACAGACTGGTTTCTGAACTGCCCACAGCCCTCCTATGAGACACAGACTGGTTTCTGAACCGCCCACAGCCCTCCTATGAGACACAGACTGGTTTCTGAACCGCCCACAGCCCTCCTATGAGACACAGACTGGTTTCTGAACTGCCCACAGCCCTCCTATGAGACACAGACTGGTTTCTGAACTGCCCACAGCCCTCCTATGAGACACAGACTGGTTCCTGAACTGCCCACAGCCCTCCTATGAGACACAGAGTAGAAAAGAATTGCGTCATTTTTTCATAATTATTAGTGAGGACCTATTATATGAAGATAGGTTGAAAAGTGGTGATGTGGTCCTTTAGGTACCAGGTCTTATTCCCTAACTTGAGTAAACTAAAGACCTGGAGGCGTGGTCAATGCCATTTGGCTATTCTGAGTGGCCAAAGAGCATTGACCACGCCTCCAGGTCTTTAGTTTACTCAAGTTAGGGAATAAGACCTGGTACTTAACCCCTAGACTGCCATTCCCAATTTTTTTGTTTGGGTAACAAATTGGCATATTTTTAATTCATCGTTTTAACATACAAGAAAGATCTGGTGGATTGAAGAGATGTTTTTTTTCCATTCATTCATTGCAAATCTATTCTCTCGATTCGCCACCAGATGGCGGGAAAGCATCATTATGCTGATTTTGGCTAAAATAGACGGATCTTCCTAAGTCACTTCCGGCTCAACGATCAACAACATCCTGAAATAGTTTGACCCTAGTCAATAGCTTGGCTCGTCCGGATTGCTAAGCTAATGCTATATTTTTCATAACTAAGTCAAATTAACCTCAAATCAACCCCAAAAAGATCGCAAAATATCACATTTTTTACAGCGACGCACATAGAGACGGCGCGCGTGCACGATAGCGCACGATCACGCGGATTTCGGCCGTTTTTTGGTAAATTACATCCAACATTAGTGATATTAGCGAAAAAATATTAATTTTTGATCTTTTGACCCCGCGATAACTGATATTGATTGTCATTCCGTTTTTTCCGTTAACGGGAGGTTTAGATTTTTCGATTAATTCCGTTTTTTCCGTGAATTGTAGGCCAAGGGTTAAGTTAGGGAATAAGACCTGGTACTTAAGTTAGGGAATAGGACCTGGTACTTAAGACACGCAAAATACAGCCCATAGTCTCTTGAATAGTTTTCATTTAGTTTTAGTCACCTGGAATGTTTTAGTCTAGTTTTAGTCGACAAAATCTCATAAGATTTTACTTTACTCGACTAAATCTACAGTTGATTTAGTCGAACAAAATGCGTTTTGTCGGGCCTCGATGCCGTCGTAATGACAGTTTTTACACTTGCTGAAAATAGCCGATCTACAAGCTCACAACGCGTCCCGGCGCGACGCGTTGTGAGCTTGTAGATCTGTTATTTTCAGCATGCAAGTATAAATGACTTATACTGGATCTCTTGTCCACTTAGTCCCTTCCTAACATTTTAGTCTAGTTTTTATTTGTTGATGAAATTGTCAATATATTTAGTCTCAGTTTTAGTCATCGTGGCTTAGTTCTCATTGGTTTTCCATTTAACCCATTCTGACCGGGCATCCATTTTGGTGTCAGCATCATGTTATGCTTTAGCTATTTAAAAATAGCAGATCTACAAGCTCGTATCGCGCCACCGAGTGGCGCGATACGAGCTTGTAGGTCTGCTATTTTTGAAAAATCGAAGAGCGACTGACATTTCTAGAGTCTGATCTCAGGTCAGAATGGGTTCATCAGACCAGTGTGTGTCCGGCGGAAACCTCGTATGAATCTGATCTCAGGTCAGAATGGGTTCATCAGACCAGTGTGTGTCCCAGTGGAAACCTCGTATGAATCTGATCTCAGGTCAGAATGGGTTAATCAGACCAGTGTGTGTCCCAGTGGAAACCTCGTATGAATCTGATCTCAGGTCAGAATGGGTTAAGTTTTCGTCAGTGGGGAAAAAGGTAGTCGACGAACATTTTCCGTCTCTTAGTTTTAGTCGACGAAATCACCACCGCCCCAGACACACCTGGTCACTGTTCTGTTATCTCCTCCTCCAGACACACCTGGTCACGGTTCTGTTATCTCCTCCTTCAGACACACCTGGTCACTGTTCTGTTATCTCCTCCTTCAGACACACCTGGTCACTGTTCTGTTATCTCCTCCTTCAGACACACCTGGTCACTGTTCTGTTATCTCCTCCTTCAGACACACCTGGTCACTGTTCTGTTATCTCCTCCTTCAGACACACCTGGTCACTGTTCTGTTATCTCCTCCTTCAGACACACCTGGTCACTGTTCTGTTATCTCCTCCTTCAGACACACCTGGTCACTGTTCTGTTATCTCCTCCTTCAGACACACCTGGTCACTGTTCTGTTACCTCCTCCTTCAGACACACCTGGTCACTGTTCTGTTATCTCCTCCTCCAGACACACCTGGTCACTGTTCTGTTATCTCCTCCTCCAGACACACCTGGTCACTGTTCTGTTATCTCCTCCTCCAGACACACCTGGTCACTGTTCTGTTATCTCCTCCTCCAGACACACCTGGTCACTGTTCTGTTATCTCCTCCTTCAGACACACCTGGTCACTGTTCTGTCACCTCCTCCTTCAGACACACCTGGTCACTGTTCTGTTATCTCCTCCTCCAGACACACCTGGTCACTGTTCTGTTACCTCCTCCTCCAGACACACCTGGTCACTGTTCTGTTATCTCCTCCTTCAGACACACCTGGTCACTGTTCTGTTATCTCCTCCTTCAGACACACCTGGTCACTGTTCTGTTATCTCCTCCTCCAGACACACCTGGTCACTGTTCTGTTCTCTCCTCCTCCAGACACACCTGGTCACTGTTCTGTTATCTCCTCCTTCAGACACACCTGGTCACTGTTCTGTTATCTCCTCCTCCAGACACACCTGGTCACTGTTCTGTTATCTCCTCCTCCAGACACACCTGGTCACTGTTCTGTTATCTCCTCCTTCAGACACACCTGGTCTCTGTTCTGTTATCTCCTCCTTCAGACACACCTGGTCACTGTTCTGTTATCTCCTCCTCCAGACACACCTGGTCACTGTTCTGTTATCTCCTCCTTCAGACACACCTGGTCACTGTTCTGTTATCTCCTCCTCCAGACACACCTGGTCACTGTTCTGTTATCTCCTCCTTCAGACACACCTGGTCACTGTTCTGTTATCTCCTCCTCCAGACACACCTGGTCACTGTTCTGTTATCTCCTCCTCCAGACACACCTGGTCACTGTTCTGTTATCTCCTCCTTCAGACACACCTGGTCACTGTTCTGTTATCTCCTCCTTCAGACACACCTGGTCACTGTTCTGTTATCTCCTCCTCCAGACACACCTGGTCACTGTTCTGTTACCTCCTCCTTCAGACACACCTGGTCACTGTTCTGTTATCTCCTCCTCCTTCAGACACACCTGGTCACTGTTCTGTTATCTCCTCCTCCAGACACACCTGGTCACTGTTCTGTTACCTCCTCCTTCAGACACACCTGGTCACTGTTCTGTTATCTCCTCCTCCTTCAGACACACCTGGTCACTGTTCTGTTATCTCCTCCTCCAGACACACCTGGTCACTGTTCTGTTATCTCCTCCTCCAGACACACCTGGTCACTGTTCTGTTATCTCCTCCTTCAGACACACCTGGTCACTGTTCTGTTATCTCCTCCTTCTCTTTCTCTTCCAGAAAACCACGGCGGAAAGGCAAGGGCCTAAAGGGCCTAAGGGGCCAAAAGGGCCTAAAGAGAAAACGAAAGAAAAGCCCAAAGCCAAAGAACGTTGACGCGTATGTTCAGCCCTGCCTTCTCCCCCGCCTGCCCGCCTGCGTCACGCTGCTCGCCCTTACGCTGTCTGGGAGGAAACAACCTGCCCCGTTTAACTGTGTGACGCTACTCTCTCTCTCTCTCTCTCTCTCTCTCTCTCCCTCTGTCTCTCTCTCTCTCTCTCTCTCTCTCTCTCTCATCCCTCCGTAGTGTTTGGGTGCAGAGTGTCACCGTCAGTGTTGCGTGTGTGAGCTTTGCAGTGCTAAAGGCTTCACGTTGACCTGTCTGCTAACCAGAGAATGCCGTTCGACCGCTGCCAGTAACACTAAAGGATCTCTGACTGTGTGGAGTGCAGTACAGTACAGTACAGTACAGTACAGTACTCCCCTTTAGACTCGCTATATACGCCATCCATGTCTCATTACAGACGTGACTCAGTGGCTACGTTTACATGAGCAGTTAAATCCCCTTTTCATTCCGAATAGAAGTTCAATCCTATTAAACGTTGTTATGTAAACACCTACAAAAACTTACATCCGAATGAAAACGCTCGATGCGATCTAAAAACCATTCCGATGTCACTGGCCGGATTACTCCGATGTTCAATGTGATTGAAAGAAAATTGGACTCATGTATACACTGCTTCGGATGTAAATTCATTCTGGTCTTTCTGAGCATGCTCATTTCCATTGCGCTCCAACTCCAAGGCGCTCATAAGCCTCATATCCAAGGCGCGCCGAGGAGTTTGCACATAGAGCGCGTTATTTCGTGCATTTTGTGTGTGTGTGTGTGTGTGTGTGTGTTCAACGGTCTCTCTCTCTCACACTCTCTCTCTAAATGCTTCCATCATACAGACTGGAGCAAAGGAAGCTCTGATCATGAGTAAAATATAAATGCTTCCGTCATACAGTCTGGAGCAACGGAAGCTCTGATCATGAGTAAAATATAAATGCTTCCGTCGTACAGTCTGGAGCAACGGAAGCTCTGATCACGAGTCAAATATAAATGCTTCCGTCATACAGTCTGGAGCAACGGAAGCTCTGATCATGAGTCAAATATGAATGCTTCCGTCATACAGTCTGGAGCAACGGAAACTCTGATCACGAGTCAAATATAAATGCTTCCGTCATACAGTCTGGAGCAACGGAAGCTCTGATCATGAGTAAAATATAAATGCTTCCGTCGTACAGTCTGGAGCAACGGAAGCTCTGATCATGAGTCAAATATAAATGCTTCCGTCGTACAGTCTGGAGCAACGGAAGCTCTGATCATGAGTCAAATATAAATGCTTCCGTCGTACAGTCTGGAGCAACGGAAGCTCTGATCATGAGTCAAATATAAATGCTTCCGTCATACAGACTGGAGCAACGGAAGCTCTGATCATGAGTAAAATATAAATGCTTCCGTCATACAGTCTGGAGCAACGGAAGCTCTGATCATGAGTCAAATATGAATGCTTCCGTCGTACAGTCTGGAGCAACGGAAGCTCTTTCCTTGAGTAAGCGATAAAGCGGATCATGTGATCCATGATCCCATCAAAAAATAAATTAACTAAATAACAGATCTATAAGATACTGTAAGTTCACAACGCATCAGGATACGACACTGTGAGCTTGCTTCACTATGTTTTTACAGGGTGCATTTGTGACCTTGTAGTTGCTGTGTGTGCACGTGTGTGTGTGTGTGTGTGTGTGTGTGTGTGTGTGTGTGTGTGTGTGTGTGTGTGTGTGTGTGTGTGTGTGTGTGTGTGTGTGTGTGTGTGTGTGCGTGCGTTTGCCTTGCCTTCAGGCGGTTTTGAGGAGCAGCGTATGCGTGGTTCTACAGAGAACAAGCTGCCTCTATAGACCGCGCAGAGAGAGAGAGAGAGATAAGATAAGCTGTATGTTTCCAACTGAACAACAACACCAGCATGGCTCTGTTTAATCCTCTATCTGTGTTGGAATCACCGCGAGTTGGCTGTTGAGTCTGTGTCTCTGTGCTGTGTCTCTGAGTCTGTGTCTCTGAGTCTGGGTCTCTGAGTCTGTGTCTCTGAGTCTGTGTCTCTGAGTCTGTGTCTCTGAGTCTGTGTCTCTGAGTCTGTGTCTCTGTGCTGTGTCTCTGAGTCTGTGTCTCTGAGTCTGTGTCTCTGAGTCTGTGTCTCTGAGTCTGTGTCTCTGAGTCTGTGTCTCTGTGCTGTGTCTCTGAGTCTGTGTCTCTGAGTCTGTGTCTCTGAGTCTGTGTCTCGTAGAGGCCTCATTCTGTGTTCCTTTCATGGTCATTGTACAGCCTCTCTCTGTCCATGCTGGTATACCTTTTTCTACGTGATGTCTAAAAACTAAAGATATGAAGAGATGACTATCTCTGCTGGCTGTTGGGGGGGGGGGGGGGGGGGTTATGTAAACAAACAGGTTGTTTTGTTTTGTTTCTCTTCCTTCTGTTCTGTGTCACCGCCGCCGTTGTTTGGTGGCTCGACAACAGCGCTGTATAAACGTACATGAAAAGGAGCTCGCTGTATAAACGTACATGAAAAGGAGCAGCGCTGTATAAACGTACATGAAAAGGAGCTCGCTGTATAAACGTACATGAAAAGGAGCAGCGCTGTATAAACGTACATGAAAAGGAGCTCGCTGTATAAACGTACATGAAAAGGAGCAGCGCTGTATAAACGTACATGAAAAGGAGCTCGCTGTATAAACGTACATGAAAAGGAGCTCGCTGTATAAACGTACATGAAAAGGAGCAGCGCTGTATAAACGTACATGAAAAGGAGCTCGCTGTATAAACGTACATGAAAAGGAGCTCGCTGTATAAACGTACATGAAAAGGAGCTCGCTGTATAAACGTACATGAAAAGGAGCAGCGCTGTATAAACGTACATGAAAAGGAGCTCGCTGTATAAACGTACATGAAAAGGAGCAGCGCTTTATAAACGTACATGAAAAGGAGCAACGCTTTATAAACGTACATGAAAAGGAGCAGCGCTGTATAAACGTACATGAAAAGGAGCAGCGCTGTATAAATGTACATGAAAAGGAGCTCGCTGTATAAACGTACATGAAAAGGAGCAGCGCTGTATAAACGTACATGAAAAGGAGCTCGCTGTATAAACGTACATGAAAAGGAGCAGCGCTGTATAAACGTACATGAAAAGGAGCTCGCTGTATAAACGTACATGAAAAGGAGCTCGCTGTATAAACGTACATGAAAAGGAGCTCGCTGTATAAACGTACATGAAAAGGAGCTCGCTGTATAAACGTACATGAAAAGGAGCAGCGCTGTATAAACGTACATGAAAAGGAGCTCGCTGTATAAACGTACATGAAAAGGAGCTCGCTGTATAAACGAACATGAAAAGGAGCAGCGCTGTATAAACGTACATGAAAAGGAGCTCGCTGTATAAACGTACATGAAAAGGAGCTCGCTGTATAAACGTACATGAAAAGGAGCAGCGCTTTATAAACGTACATGAAAAGGAGCTCGCTGTATAAACGTACATGAAAAGGAGCAGCGCTGTATAAACGTACATGAAAAGGAGCAGCGCTGTATAAACGTACATGAAAAGGAGCTCGCTGTATAAACGTACATGAAAAGGAGCAGCGCTTTATAAACGTACATGAAAAGGAGCTCGCTGTATAAACGTACATGAAAAGGAGCAGCGCTGTATAAACGTACATGAAAAGGAGCAGCGCTTTATAAACGTACATGAAAAGGAGCTCGCTGTATAAACGTACATGAAAAGGAGCAGCGCTTTATAAACGTACATGAAAAGGAGCAGCGCTTTATAAACGTACATGAAAAGGAGCAGCGCTGTATAAACGAACATGAAAAGGAGCTCGCTGTATAAACGTACATGAAAAGGAGCTCGCTGTATAAACGTACATGAAAAGGAGCAGCGCTGTATAAACGTACATGAAAAGGAGCAGCGCTGTATAAACGTACATGAAAAGGAGCTCGCTGTATAAACGTACATGAAAAGGAGCAGCGCTTTATAAACGTACATGAAAAGGAGCAGCGCTGTATAAACGTACATGAAAAGGAGCTCGCTTTATAAACGTACATGAAAAGGAGCAGCGCTGTATAAACGAACATGAAAAGGAGCAGCGCTGTATAAACGTACATGAAAAGGAGCTGGATGTGTTTTGTGTTGCTCGATGAGTTGTTGTTGTTGTTGTTGTTGTCATGTTTCATCAGTCGGCCTCGGCGTGAAACGGTTTGTTTGCTTCATCGGCATTGCTTAACCACATGAACCCCAGCAGCTTCCATACTGCAATATTACGCGAGAGGGAGGTTTAACGTGATTATTGCCACGACAGTGATATGATTTGGGCCTCATGGCTACAGAAACAGGAGATAGGCTCCTGCCCCTATGGGCCTCATGGCTACAGAAACAGGAGATAGGCTCCTGCCCCTATGGGCATCATGGCTACAGAAACAGGAGATAGGCTCCTGCCCCTATGGGCCTCATGGCTACAGAAACAGGAGATAGGCTCCTGCCCTATGGGCCTCATGGCTACAGAAACAGGAGATAGGCTCCTGCCCTATGGGCCTCATGGCTACAGAAACAGGAGAAAGGCTCCTGCCCCTATGGGCCTCATGGCTACAGAAACAGGAGAGCTAGGCTCCTGCCCCTATGGGCCTCATGGCTACAGAAACAGGAGATAGGCTCCTGCCCCTATGGGCCTCATGGCTACAGAAACAGGAGATAGGCTCCTGCCCCTATGGGCCTCATGGCTACAGAAACAGGAGATAGGCTCCTGCCCATATGGGCCTCATGGCTACAGAAACAGGAGATAGGCTCCTGCCCCTATGGGCCTCATGGCTACAGAAACAGGAGATAGGCTCCTGCCCTATGGGCCTCATGGCTACAGAAACAGGAGATAGGCTCCTGCCCCTATGGGCCTCATGGCTACAGAAACAGGAGATAGGCTCCTGCCCCTATGGGCCTCATGGCTACAGAAACAGGAGATCTAGGCTCCTGCCCCTATGGGCCTCATGGCTACAGAAACAGGAGATAGGCTCCTGCCCCTATGGGCCTCATGGCTACAGAAACAGGAGATCTAGGCTCCTGCCCCTTTGGGCCTCATGGCTACAGAAACAGGAGATCTAGGCTCCTGCCCCTATGGGCCTCATGGCTACAGAAACAGGAGATCTAGGCTCCTGCCCCTATGGGCCTCATGGCTACAGAAACAGGAGATCTAGGCTCCTGCCCCTTTGGGCCTCATGGCTACAGAAACAGGAGATAGGCTCCTGCCCCTATGGGCCTCATGGCTACAGAAACAGGAGATCTAGGCTCCTGCCCCTATGGGCCTCATGGCTACAGAAACAGGAGATCTAGGCTCCTGCCCCTATGGGCCTCATGGCTACAGAAACAGGAGATCTAGGCTCCTGCCCCTATGGGCCTCATGGCTACAGAAACAGGAGATCTAGGCTCCTGCCCCTATGGGCCTCATGGCTACAGAAACAGGAGAGCTAGGCTCCTGCCCCTATGGGCCTCATGGCTACAGAAACAGGAGATCTAGGCTCCTGCCCCTATGGGCCTCATGGCTACAGAAACAGGAGATCTAGGCTCCTGCCCCTATGGGCCTCATGGCTACAGAAACAGGAGATAGGCTCCTGCCCCTATGGGCCTCATGGCTACAGAAACAGGAGATAGGCTCCTGCCCCTATGGGCCTCATGGCTACAGAAACAGGAGAAAGGCTCCTGCCCCTTTGGGCCTCATGGCTACAGAAACAGGAGATCTAGGCTCCTGCCCCTTTGGGCCTCATGGATCGGTAAGGCTTAGTAAATAGTTGGATAATACTGGCTGACAAAAACCTCAGTATATGTAGGAAATGTCCATGCTGGCTGTATTGCAGGGCGTTGTTGATCAACATCAGGGCCCCTGCCCCTTTTACCCGTCTGTAAAACAACTGCCCCTTTTACCCGTCTGTAAAACAACTGCCCCTTTTACCCGTCTGTAAAACAACTGCCCCTTTTACCCGTCTGTAAAACAACTGCCCCTTTTATACCCGTCTGTAAAACAACTGCCCCTTTTTACCCGTCTGTAAAACAACTGCCCCTTTTTACCCGTCTGTAAAACAACTGCCCCTTTTATACCCGTCTGTAAAACAACTGCCCCTTTACCCCGTCTGTAAAACAACTGCCCCTTTTTACCCGTCTGTAAAACAACTGCCCCTTTTACCCGTCTGTAAAACAACTGCCCCTTTTACCCGTCTGTAAAACAACTGCCCTTTTTACCCGTCTGTAAAACAACTGCCCTTTTTACCCGTCTGTAAAACAACTGCCCCTTTTTACCCGTCTGTAAAACAACTGCCCCTTTTATACCCGTCTGTAAAACAACTGCCCCTTTTACCCGTCTGTAAAACAACTGCCCCTTTTTACCCGTCTGTAAAACAACTGCCCCTTTTACCCGTCTGTAAAACAACTGCCCCTTTTACCCCGTCTGTAAAACAACTGCCCCTTTTTACCCGTCTGTAAAACAACTGCCCTTTTACCCGTCTGTAAAACAACTGCCCCTTTTATACCCGTCTGTAAAACAACTGCCCCTTTTATACCCGTCTGTAAAACAACTGCCCCTTTTATACCCGTCTGTAAAACAACTGCCCCTTTTATACCCGTCTGTAAAACAACTGCCCCTTTTATACCCGTCTGTAAAACAACTGCCCCTTTTATACCCGTCTGTAAAACAACTGCCCCTTTTATACCCGTCTGTAAAACAACTGCCCTTTTACCCGTCTGTAAAACAACTGCCCCTTTTATACCCGTCTGTAAAACAACTGCCCCTTTTATACCCGTCTGTAAAACAACTGCCCCTTTTATACCCGTCTGTAAAACAACTGCCCCTTTTATACCCGTCTGTAAAACAACTGCCCCTTTTACCCGTCTGTAAAACAACTGCCCCTTTTACCCGTCTGTAAAACAACTGCCCTTTTACCCGTCTGTAAAACAACTGCCCCTTTTTACCCGTCTGTGAAACAACTGCCCTTTTACCCGTCTGTAAAACAACTGCCCCTTTTATACCTGTCTGTAAAACAACTGCCCCTTTTACCCGTCTGTAAAACAACTGCCCTTTTTACCCGTCTGTAAAACAACTGCCCTTTTACCCGTCTGTAAAACAACTGCCCCTTTACCCTGTCTGTAAAACAACTGCCCCTTTTTACCCGTCTGTAAAACAACTGCCCCTTTTTACCCGTCTGTAAAACAACTGCCCCTTTTATACCCGTCTGTAAAACAACTGCCCCTTTTACCCGTCTGTAAAACAACTGCCCCTTTTTACCCGTCTGTAAAACAACTGCCCCTTTTTACCCGTCTGTAAAACAACTGCCCCTTTTATACCCGTCTGTAAAACAACTGCCCCTTTACCCCGTCTGTAAAACAACTGCCCCTTTTTACCCGTCTGTAAAACAACTGCCCCTTTTATACCCGTCTGTAAAACAACTGCCCCTTTTACCCGTCTGTAAAACAACTGCCCCTTTTATACCCGTCTGTAAAACAACTGCCCCTTTTACCCGTCTGTAAAACAACTGCCCCTTTTACCCGTCTGTAAAACAACTGCCCCTTTTACCCGTCTGTAAAACAACTGCCCCTTTTACCCGTCTGTAAAACAACTGCCCTTTTACCCGTCTGTAAAACAACTGCCCCTTTTATACCCGTCTGTAAAACAACTGCCCCTTTTACCCGTCTGTAAAACAACTGCCCTTTTACCCGTCTGTAAAACAACTGCCCCTTTTACCCGTCTGTAAAACAACTGCCCTTTTACCCGTCTGTAAAACAACTGCCCCTTTTATACCCGTCTGTAAAACAACTGCCCCTTTTATACCCGTCTGTAAAACAACTGCCCCTTTTACCCGTCTGTAAAACAACTGCCCCTTTTATACCCGTCTGTAAAACAACTGCCCCTTTTACCCGTCTGTAAAACAACTGCCCCTTTTCCCTGTCTGTAAAACAACTGCCCCTTTTATACCCGTCTGTAAAACAACTGCCCTTTTTCCTGTCTGTAAAACAACTGCCCCTTTTACCCGTCTGTAAAACAACTGCCCCTTTTTACCCGTCTGTAAAACAACTGCCCCTTTTATACCTGTCTGTAAAACAACTGCCTTTTCCAAACCACCAATGCAGCGTTTACTACACGGTGAAAGAAATGCCACTCCTTTCCATGCCAGCGTTCAGGAGAACAGCTTTTTTTCCCTGAAAAGTTGAACACAGTATTTTGCATTGAACAAATGTCTTTAGAAATCCATGTCGCTACGCCGTACATCTCCACTATATAGCTAAAGAGGGCTGGTGTTGAGCCCCGGAAATAGCTGATCTACAAGCTCTCAACGCGTCGCAGCTCGCTATTCTTGTCCAAAAGAGCCCTCTGTACATGGGATCTGAGCCCCTGCCCCTCTAAAGAGCCCTCTGTACATGGGATCTGGGCCCCTGCCCCTCTAAAGAGCCCTCTGTACATGGGATCTGGGCCCCTGCCCCTCTCTAAAGAGCCCTCTGTACATGGGATCTGGGCCCCTGCCCCTCTAAAGAGCCCTCTGTACATGGGATCTGAGCCCCTGCCCCTCTAAAGAGGCCCCTGCCCCTCTAAAGAGCCCTCTGTACATGGGATCGGAGCCCCTGCCTCCCTGAAATCACCCGAAGCCTCTGAAAGCCTCGCTTCATGCATGTTCTAACGCCTGTAACAACCACATGCTCAACACGGCTGGGACTGTGGAACGCCAACGCTGTGTGGTTTGGGCTTTTAGAGGCATGTGTGAGCAGCCCAATGCACGGCCCCTCCTATCACCCCTCCCTCCCTCCCTCCGGGCGGTAACGGGACCCCGTGTCCACATTGGGGGTCAGGGTTCAACCCGGGAGAGGGGCCGTGCGCTGCTTTACGGACGTGTGTTCTGACCTACATGTGGCTGAGTGGGAACTGACGCTGTCACGTGGCTCTATACTGTCACACCTGGTAACACCTGTCACAGCTGTCACACCTGTCACAGCTGTCACACCTGGTCACAGCTGTCACACCTGGTCACAGCTGTCACACCTGGTAACACCTGTCACAGCTGTCACACCTGGTCACAGCTGTCACAGCTGTCACACCTGGTAACACCTGTCACAGCTGTCACACCTGGTCACAGCTGTCACAGCTGTCACACCTGGTAACACCTGTCACAGCTGTCACACCTGGTAACACCTGTCACACCTGGTAACACCTGTCACACCTGGTAACACCTGTCACACAGAGCCTAGACTAGAGTGATGGACGACAGGCAATGCTTCTGGTGGCAAAAAAGTAATAACCTCTCTCTCTCTCTCTCTCTCTCTCTCTCTCTCTCTCTCTCTCTCTCTCTCTCTCTCTCTCTCTCTCTCTCTCTCTCTCTCTCTCTCTCTCTCTCTCTCTCTCTCTCTCTCTCTCTCTCTCTCTCTCTCTCTCTCTCTCCCTCTCCCTCCCTCCATGTCTCCGTCTATGTCTCTCTCCCCAGCAGCAGCAGCGGTGTGTGTGAGCCGTGCTGTTCTCAGTGTTCAGAGCGAAGGAAGCGTCTGTTCGTCCAGGATCCAATCAGCTGCCAGTGTTCCTGCAGACACAGCGACCTGCACTGCAGAGACCGACAGCTGGAGCTCAACGAAAGGACCTGCAAGTATGTTAATTCATTACTTTAGTTAATTAGAGGACCTGCAAGTATGTTAATTCATTACTTTAGTTAATTAGAGGACCTGCAAGTATGTTAATTCATTACTTTAGTTAATTAGAGGATCTGCAAGTATGTTAATTCATTACTTTAGTTAATTAGAGGACCTGCAAGTATGTTAATTCATTACTTTAGTTAATTAGAGGACCTGCAAGTATGTTAATTCATTAGTTTAGCTAATTAGAGGACCTGCAAGTATGTTAATTCATTAGTTTAGTTAACCGGAACCTTCCGTCAGAAGCAGTACATTTGTTAAAGACGTTTACGCCGCGGACAAAGCAGTAGAACGGACCTCCAAGGTCCTCTCGGTAGGGGCTCCTCGATGGCCGTGAGGCAGGTATAGGGTCCTCTCGGTAGGGGCTCCTCGCCGGCCGTGAGGCAGGTATAGGGTCCTCTCGGTAGGGGCTCCTCGCTGGCCGTGAGGCAGGTATAGGGTCCTCTCGGTAGGGGCTCCTCGATGGCTGTGAGGCAGGTATAGGGTCCTCTCGGTAGGGGCTCCTCGATGGCCGTGAGGCAGGTATAGGGTCCTCTCGGTAGGGGCTCCTCGATGGCCATGAGGCAGGTATAGGGTCCTCTCGGTAGGGGCTCCTCGATGGCCATGAGGCAGGTATAGGGTCCTCTCGGTAGGGGCTCCTCGATGGCCATGAGGCAGGTATAGGGTCCTCTCGGTAGGGGCTCCTCGATGGCCATGAGGCAGGTATAGGGTCCTCTCGGTAGGGGCTCCTCGATGGCCATGAGGCAGGTATAGGGTCCTCTCGGTAGGGGCTCCTGAGGCAGCTAGAGAGCTGTACGTGTCTGTGGGAATACATTAAGTTGCTTAACGACTAAATTGGGAGAAGACCCGAGGAAAGGGAGACAATAATTGAATAATCTAATTTCAGTTAAAATACGAAGCTTGTTTTTTTTGTTATAGGCCTGATGTGTCTTTCTGCTTGTGCTCCCCTGTAGATGTGACAAGCCCAGGAGATGAGAGAGAGACAGAGAGAGACAGAGAGAGAGAGAGAAGCTGGAAGCTAAATGAAGGAATAATCACACACAGCACTTTGACCTTTGCCCTGTAAGCTCGTACTCTCTGCGGAAAGCATTCCCCTGGACTGAGAACCATAGACGTTTAAAATGCAGACGCCTCATTGGCCGCTGCCGTTGGTTTGGAGCGACCTCATTGGCCGCTGCAGTTCGTTTGGAGCCACGTGTCTCCAACGAAGGCCTTCCTTCCACCTTCGTTGGAAGTGCGTGAAGGCACTCAAAGTGACTCACTGGCCAATCACAGCACGTCTTTTCCCGGGACTTGTCAATTCAATCAAAAAAGGATCTTTATTGGCAAATGAGAAAACAAACACCGCCTCTGACTGGCCTACACCGGACGCCCGCTTAATGCCGTGACGCACGCGCAAGCTTGGCAAGCTTCCGCAAATCTTGCTTCTGCTGTGCTTCGCAAGGAAACGTCCATGTTGCCTCCAACAGAGACACGCCCCAGAGCCGAAGGAGGTGTCTACCTTTCTGTGTCTGTGGAGATACAGACGGCCCAGAGGTGTGGCTTCCAGAGGTACCTTTCACATGAAAGGTACCTTTCAAAACCTCTAGGTTTTAGCCTGGTACAGACGAATGGGACACGACTGTACCTTTCTATGTCTATGCTGAGAACCAGCAGAGAGCCAACCATATGGACCGAGGGAGAGAGAGACTCCGTGACCTTATGACCTTAAACGTGATCAGCGTGTGAATAAATACCACGAGAAAAAGTACAGAATGAGTACAGTATATGCTGCTAAAGTCAACCACGATCTAAACCCTCCCCCGTCCGACCAACCGACCGACCGACCGACTCACGGCTGCCGAGCGCTGTCGTGTTTCTGAAGTCGTTTAACAGGCCTTTTGTTTCTGTCTGTGGTCCTTGTTGTCAATTCATTTTTTTATTGCAAATTACTTCACTGGATTATTATCTATGATACTGTGGTCGATGTGCGTCAATCATGAAAAGAAGACGAAGAACTTCTCGATCTCCGTAATGACGTAGTAAAGCGTTGAAACGGAGGAGGCGGGAGGGAGGGAGGGAGGGAGGGAGGGGCAGCGATCTGCTTTTCCCCCGAAATGACAGACTCCGCCCACCAGGAGGAGGACAGCCAATGGGGAAGCTGCATGGGAATCGCTCGGTCTTTTTTGTGATGTCCGCCAATTCCTTTGTCGTTGTCGAGAACGTGTTGTCGAGAACGTGGACGATGTCGTTTTGATCCACGGTATAAATATATATATTTTTTAATAGAAGCGGTCTTCATTTCTTTTAAAGGGCGATAGCGTTGGTTTCATTCATGGCACCACTGAAATATCTGCCATTCATTTTTTTCCCCCATATTCCCCAGATTTACACAAAATGTTTATGTCAGTTATTTTCATCCAAGATCCTGGGGATTCATGACAGTTAAAATCTTTGATATTGTGAAAGAATTTAAGTAAATAAAAAAATCTAAACAAAGCATATTTATTAAATGTATAGTATATCATATAATTAGCCTAAATATCCAAACAATGTCTTTCACAGAATCAAAGGTTTTATGGATGGCTGGATTCTATAGGCTTAAAGTATAATGGAGGAAAAAAAAAAGAATGGCAGATTTCTCAGTGGGTCCAGCAAGCCACGCCCACTGCTCTGCTCTAGTCGGCGTGGCGCTCCATAGGCTCCGCCCCCCAGGCGGCGCCACAGAGGCGTCGACGACCGTGCCTTGCTCGAGGACACTTCAACGCCGAGCCAAAGGGATGGAACCGGCAACCTCACGGTTCCACCTCCGGAACTCAACTGCCAACCGATCGCTTTGCAGGAGAACAGCGTCTGGAGTGCCATACACGCACACGCACACGCACACACAGCCACACACGCACGCAGGCACGCACGCAGGCACGCACGCACATCATGGGCTGTATTTTGCGTGTCTTAAGTACCAGGTCTTATTCCCTAACTTGAGTAAACTAAAGACCTGCAGGCGTGATCAATGCCATTTTTGCTATTCTGAGTGGCCAAAGAGCATTGACCACGCCTCCAGGTCTTTAGTTTACTCAAGTTATAGGGAATAAGACCTGGTACTTAAGACACGCAAAATACAGCCCCATATTTCTAAAGGGATATCATTATAGCTTATATTGGTACACTTACACTACACAATCCTGAGAGATAATATTGAACTCTGAGAGAGAGTAGCCTACATTTTTTGGGGGAGTTACACGTGGATAGGCTGTATGGGAAATTAAGGATTTCAGGGTGTATTATTAGCCTCTGTGAAAGAAACCACTGAAAAAAAAATACAATATACTGTAGTTTGATTCCAGAAAAAAAGAAACATGCTTCTTAAATTATTATTATTATTTTTGTCTTTGTTTTGTTTTGTCTTTCGGGGGAGGGGGAGGTGGTTCGACGACGGCATCTCATCTTGGACTTGCGGTCTAAACTAAAACACGGTTTCTTCTCGGTGTACTTGTATACTTATGTACAGTGGCGTGCACAGATAGACACTAGGGGGTGCTAGAGCACCTCCTGCCCTTTTGGCAATGTGCTAAAAAAAAAACGTTATTTTTTCCTCATCATTTGTAGTGTGTGGACCATGCGGTGACATTGATCAAATCTTGATAAAAAACGCTTCTACTATATTATTTAGGCCCCCCACAATCTAAAAGCTATGTTTCTATGTCAGTGGTTCTTCGATTAAAAAAAAAAAATAGCAGACCTACAAGCTACTCGGTGGCGTGCTATGAACTTGTAGATCTGCTATTTTTCAATAGCTAAAGCACCAAAATGGGTTCCCGCCCCAAAATGCGCAGCACAAGGTGCCCTTTTTTTCACTTGAGCACCTGCCCCTCTAAATGTCTGTGCACGCCACTGCTTATGTACATGCATACTGTATACATGTACATGCATACTGTATACATGTACATGCATACTGTATACATGTACATGCATACTGTATACATGTACATGCATACTGTGTACATGTACATGCATAATAATACAGTATCTCCCCTTAGCCCGCCATAGTCGCCGCTACATAATTCATAAATAATGCTATAGAGTATTTTTTCAGTATTCAGTCTTCTGCCCGCATATTTAATTAGATCTATATATATATATATATATATATATTGCGAACGCAGTGAGCCACTTACTATGACAGCAAGGGCTGAATGTCTGTGGGTGTGTGTGTGTGTGTGTGTGTGTGTGTGTGTCCCGCTGTTACACCACCCGCCCGCCACCAGAGGGCGCAGCTGTAGCACACACACACACACACACACACACACAGGGCGCAGCTGTAGCACACACACACACACACACACACACACACACACACACACAACCACACACACACGAGCTGCGTTCGCTTCCCGCGTTTGCGCGTCTTACTTGTATATACAGTATTACTACGGTAGCTACGGTCGTCCCATCTCCCCTCGTTCGCTCTGCCTGTGTGCTTTTTTATTTTTTAAACGAAAGCTATTATTATTATTATTATTATTACCATTATTATTATTATTATGAATGTAAACATTCCCTCAATGGATGGTTTGTATCGATGCTCCTCTCATAGCAGCGTGTGCTGTAGTAGTTGGTGCTTTGTGT
This sequence comes from Protomyctophum parallelum, assembly GCF_964188405.1. Lineage (NCBI taxonomy): Eukaryota > Metazoa > Chordata > Actinopteri > Myctophiformes > Myctophidae > Protomyctophum > Protomyctophum parallelum. Next base: position 1,866,608 of record NC_139717.1, read on the forward strand.
GTTGACTTGACTGCTTGTATACCTTTCGCTGTTATGGCCTTTGTGTGCGTGCGCGCTTGTGCGTGTGCGTGCTTGCGCGTGTGCGTGTGCGTGTGCGTGTGCGTGTGCGTGTGCGTGTGCGTGTGCGTGTGCGTGTGCGTGTGCGTGTGAGTGTGAGTGTGCGTGTGCGTGTGAGTGTGCGTGTGCGTGTGCGTGTGCGTGTGCGTGTGCGTGTGCGTGTGCGTGTGCGTGTGCGTGTGCGTGTGAGTGTGAGTGTGAGTGTGAGTGTGCGTGTGCGTGTGCGTGTGCGTGTGCGTGTGCGTGTGCGTGTGCGTGTGAGTGTGAGTGTGAGTGTGAGTGTGAGTGTGCGTGTGCGTGTGAGTGTGAGTGTGAGTGTGAGTGTGAGTGTGAGTGTGCGTGTGCGTGTGCGTGTGCGTGTGCGTGTGCGTGTGCGTGTGCGTGTGCGTGTGCGTGTGAGTGTGCGTGTGCGTGTGCGTGTGCGTGTGCGTGTGCGTGTGCGAGTGCGAGTGCGAGTGCGTGTGCGTGTGCGTGTGCGTGTGCGTGTGCGTGCGTGTGAGTGTGCGTGCGCGCTTGCGTGTGCGCGCTTGCGTGTGCGCGCTTGCGCGTGTGTGTGCGTGTGCGTGTGAGTGTGCGTGTGCGTGTGAGTGTGAGTGTGAGTGTGTGGTACGGCTTGTGGTTGCAAGTGTGTACCAGGCCTGCACCTGTCGAATCCTCCCCAAGCTTAAAGATGGAGTGGCGTGATCCCCCCCCCTAATACATGATCATCAGTGTGGCCACACCCACCAGTTCATTAAGTATGCCTGATTTGCCTGGTGGGTGGTGAGGGGTGAACTGAAGCCACACCCACAGCGGTTGTTGTATGACAAAGGGGGAGGGGTTAGCGGAGGGGATGATATTGTGATGTCAGTATATCACTGTCATTTCTATCGGGCCTTTTGAGAAACCAAAAATACACAGGGAATGTTAACTCCATAGACACATACAGAACACCTGGGGGTCTATTAGAGTAATGTTACCTCCATAGACACATACAAAACACCTGGGGGTCTATTAGAGTAATGTTACCTCCATAGACACATACAAAACACCTGGGGGTCTATTAGAGTAATGCTAACTCCATACAAAACACCTGGGGGTCTATTAGAGTAATGTTAACTCCATACTAAACACCTGGGGGTCTATTAGAGTAATGTTAACTCCATACTAAACACCTGGGGGTCTATTAGAGTAATGTTAACTCCATAGACAGATACAGAACACCTGGGGGTCTATTAGAGTACTGTTAACTCCATACTAAACACCTGGGTGTCTATTAGAGTAATGTTAACTCCACACTAAACACCTGGGGGTCTATTAGAGTAATGTTAACTCCATAGACACATACAAAACACCTGGGGGTCTATTAGAGTAATGTTAACTCCATACTAAACACCTGGGGGTCTATTAGAGTAATGTTAACTCCACACTAAACACCTGGGGGTCTATTAGAGTAATGTTAACTCCATACTAAACACCTGGGGGTCTATTAGAGTAATGTTAACTCCACACTAAACACCTGGGGGTCTATTAGAGTAATGTTAACTCCATACTAAACACCTGGGGGTCTATTAGAGTAATGTTAACTCCATACTAAACACCTGGGGGTCTATTAGAGTAATGTTAACTCCATACTAAACACCTGGGGGTCTATTAGAGTAATGTTAACTCCATACTAAACACCTGGGGGTCTATTAGAGTAATGTTAACTCCATACTAAACACCTGGGGGTCTATTAGAGTAATGTTAACTCCATACTAAACACCTGGGGGTCTATTAGAGTAATGTTAACTCCATACTAAACACCTGGGGGTCTATTAGAGTAATGTTAACTCCATACTAAACACCTGGGGGTCTATTAGAGTAATGTTAACTCCATACTAAACACCTGGGGGTCTATTAGAGTAATGTTAACTCCATACTAAACACCTGGGGGTCTATTAGAGTAATGTTAACTCCATACTAAACACCTGGGGGTCTATTAGAGTACTGTTAACTCCATACTAAACACCTGGGGGTCTATTAGAGTAATGTTAACTCCATACTAAACACCTGGGGGTCTATTAGAGTAATGTTAACTCCATACTAAACACCTGGGGGTCTATTAGAGTAATGTTAACTCCATACAGAACACCTGGGGGTCTATTAGAGTGATGTTAACTCCATACTAAACACCTGGGGGTCTATTAGAGTAATGTTAACTCCATAGACAGATACAAAACAGAACAAATTAAAAATAAAAACATGTCACTCCATTTTTACGAATAAAGCACTGCTATGCATAGCATCATCTAATCATCAACAGCCTTCTGAATCCACCATAACTGTTTCCTCTTGGATATTAACATGTTCCTTCCTGTGTACCATGTATGTAAAGTAGTGAAAAAGCATATTTATTTTCAAATGATATTGTTTTTTATATAAAATAATGAAAAAGGGGTGCGCTGTGTCGTGAATGCTGTGTGTGTTCCCAGGTGTTCCCAGAGGTTGTTATAATGAGGGTATAAGCGTGGGACAGTCTGTCCCACATTGTGACTGACAGACATCAGTGTTCACATTGAGACCCTGTCTGTCCCACATTGTGACTGACAGGCATCACGGTCCACATTGAGACCCTGTCTGTCCCACATTGTGACTGACAGGCGTCAGTGTTCACATTGAGACCCTGTCTGTCCCACATTGTGACTGACAGACATCAGTGTTCACATTGAGACCCTGTCTGTCCCACATTGTGACTGACAGGCGTCAGTGTTCACATTGAGACCCTGTCTGTCCCACATTGTGACTGACAGACATCAGTGTTCACACTGAGACCCTGTCTGTCCCACATTGTGACTGACAGGCATCAGTGTTCACATTGAGACCCTGTCTGTCCCACATTGTGACTGACAGGCGTCAGTGTTCACATTGAGACCCTGTCTGTCCCACATTGTGACTGAAAGACATCAGTGTTCACATTGAGACCCTGTCTGTCCCACATTGTGACTGACAGACATCAGTGTTCACATTGAGACCCTGTCTGTCCCACATTGTGACTGACAGACATCAGTGTTCACATTGAGACCCTGTCTGTCCCACATTGTGACCGACAGACATCAGTGTTCACATTGAGACCCTGTCTGTCCCACATTGTGACTGACAGACATCAGTGAACAAATTATTAAACTATTAGTTAGTCCCCTAATAGTTGGCTTTCTGTTGTAAAGCTCTCTCTTTTTGTCCTGCAAGATGTATTTTTAAGCATGTTAAAATAACATGAGAAGTATCCCCTAGGCTACAGTATCAAGTCGGCCATAATACCAGCCATGACCAAAATTAGCATTTTATAACAAGTGAGACGCCAGAAGGGGTTTAATAACAAAATGACGGGCAATATTAGGCCTACAGTAATATGGTCAAATATGACATCAAGGCATTTAAATAGAAATGTAAGTAATAAGTTGCTATTAAACCCATTCTGAACGGGAACCCATTTTGGTGTTAGCATCAGATCTACAAGCTCATAGCGCGCCACCGAGTGGCGCGATACGAGCTTGTAGGTCTGCTATTTTTGAAAAAAATCGACTGACATTTTTTTAATCTGATCTCATTTCAGAATGGGTTAATCAGACCAGTGTGTGTCCAGTGGAAACCTCGTATGAATCTGATCTCTGGTCAGAATGGGTTAAACCTGGTCACAAAACACAAGGTTGAGCTGCTGGCTTCAACCTCTGCATCCCAATGACGCGGGGAAAGTGTCAATCAATATGTTTTTGTTTAATCGTGTCCATTCCCTCTCTCTCTCTCTCTCTCTCTCTCTCTCTCTCTCTCTCTCTGCTTGTATAAACATGACCTGGCCTGAGAAAGGGTTTGCGAAATGTGTCCGGCTGTTTGCAGACGTACTCAGATATCTGAGCTTGTAGATCTGCTATAATTAATGATAGCGTAGCCTGCGGAGTTAGTTCAGGCGGCCATATGCTCGAGGGGGGGCCCGTGTCGTGCTCAAATGCGCATACTATACTCAAGGGGTTAACACGCTGCATTACTATGTGGGCGTATTCAGTGTGTGGAAGTCCCACACGTCATTGGCTGATGTGGCAGTCAGCTGACCAATTGGGCGGGGCTACTTAAGCTCACCAGTCTGCATGCTCTACCTGCCTTCCTGTGATGGTTCCTGGCTGTGTGTGATGTTTACTCCCACCACCACCCCAGCACCACCGCTGGGCTCTGCTATTTATGCTCCCCAAACATGGGTTTTTTATTGTATATGTACTGTATCTCCCTGCTCTTAATGTTTTATTGTATATCTACTGTATCTCCATGCTCTTAATGTTTTAAGATGGTGTTTAATCACGCAGAGCAGTGAGAAAATGCAGCAGAACCGAAAGCCAAGTCCAACCAAATATTGGTTAAATCTATTCATGAGTTGTTTGACTGAACTGTATGTATGCGCTGGTTTTAGGCCACGCATGTGTCTTAACCTGCCACGCATGTGTCTTAACCGGACACGCATGTGTCTTAACCGGCCACGCATGTGTCTTAACCGGACACGCATGTGTCTTAACCGGCCACGCATGTGTCTTAACCAACCACGCATGTGTCTTAACCTGCCACACATGTGTCTTAACCCGGCCACGCATGTGTCTTAACCGGCCACGCATGTGTCTTAACCAACCACGCATGTGTCTTAACCAACCACGCATGTGTCTTAACCCGGACACGCATGTGTCTTAACCAACCACGCATGTGTCTTAACCAACCACGCATGTGTCTTAACCAACCACGCATGTGTCTTAACCAACCACGCATGTGTCTTAACCCGGACACGCATGTGTCTTAACCGGCCACGCATGTGTCTTAACCGGCCACGCATGTGTCTTAACCAACCATGCATGTGTCTTAACCTGCCACACATGTGTCTTAACCCGGACACGCATGTGTCTTAACCGGACACGCATGTGTCTTAACCGGACACGCATGTGTCTTAACCAACCACGCATGTGTCTTAACCTGCCACACATGTGTCTTAACCCGGCCACGCATGTGTCTTAACCAACCACGCATGTGTCTTAACCAACCACGCATGTGTCTTAACCCGGCCACGCATGTGTCTTAACCAACCACGCATGTGTCTTAACCGACCACGCATGTGTCTTAACCAACCACTCATGTGTCTTAACCAACCATGCATGTGTCTTAACCTGCCACGCATGTGTCTTAACCAACCACGCATGTGTCTTAACCAACCACGCATGTGTCTTAACCAACCACGCATGTGTCTTAACCAACCACTCATGTGTCTTAACCTGCCACGCATGTGTCTTAACCCGGACACGCATGTGTCTTAACCGGCCACGCATGTGTCTTAACCGGACACGCATGTGTCTTAACCTGCCACGCATGTGTCTTAACCGACCACGCATGTGTCTTAACCAACCACGCATGTGTCTTAACCAACCATGCATGTGTCTTAACCTGCCACGCATGTGTCTTAACCAACCACGCATGTGTCTTAACCTGGCCACGTATGTGTCTTAACCAACCACGCATGTGTCTTAACCCGGACACGCATGTGTCTTAACCGGCCACGCATGTGTCTTAACCGGCCACGCATGTGTCTTAACCAACCATGCATGTGTCTTAACCTGCCACACATGTGTCTTAACCCGGACACGCATGTGTCTTAACCGGACACGCATGTGTCTTAACCGGACACGCATGTGTCTTAACCAACCACGCATGTGTCTTAACCTGCCACACATGTGTCTTAACCCGGCCACGCATGTGTCTTAACCAACCACGCATGTGTCTTAACCAACCACGCATGTGTCTTAACCCGGCCACGCATGTGTCTTAACCAACCACGCATGTGTCTTAACCGACCACGCATGTGTCTTAACCAACCACTCATGTGTCTTAACCAACCATGCATGTGTCTTAACCTGCCACGCATGTGTCTTAACCAACCACGCATGTGTCTTAACCAACCACGCATGTGTCTTAACCAACCACGCATGTGTCTTAACCAACCACTCATGTGTCTTAACCTGCCACGCATGTGTCTTAACCCGGACACGCATGTGTCTTAACCGGCCACGCATGTGTCTTAACCGGACACGCATGTGTCTTAACCTGCCACGCATGTGTCTTAACCGACCACGCATGTGTCTTAACCAACCACGCATGTGTCTTAACCAACCATGCATGTGTCTTAACCTGCCACGCATGTGTCTTAACCAACCACGCATGTGTCTTAACCAACCACGCATGTGTCTTAACCAACCACGCATGTGTCTTAACCAACCACGCATGTGTCTTAACCTGGCCACGTATGTGTCTTAACCAACCACGCATGTGTCTTAACCCGGACACGCATGTGTCTTAACCAACCACGCATGTGTCTTAACCAACCACGCATGTGTCTTAACCGGCCACGCATGTGTCTTAACCGGCCACGCATGTGTCTTAACCAACCACGCATGTGTCTTAACCTGGCCACGTATGTGTCTTAACCAACCACGCATGTGTCTTAACCGACCACGCATGTGTCTTAACCGGCCACGCATGTGTCTTAACCAACCACGCATGTGTCTTAACCAACCACGCATGTGTCTTAACCAACCACGCATGTGTCTTAACCAACCATGCATGTGTCTTAACCTGCCACGCATGTGTCTTAACCAACCACGCATGTGTCTTAACCAACCACGCATGTGTCTTAACCAACCACGCATGTGTCTTAACCAACCACGCATGTGTCTTAACCAACCATGCATGTGTCTTAACCCACCACGCATGTGTCTTAACCAACCACGCATGTGTCTTAACCAACCATGCATGTGTCTTAACCAACCACACATGTGTCTTAACCAACCACGCATGTGTCTTAACCAACCACGCATGTGTCTTAACCAACCATGCATGTGTCTTAACCAACCACGCATGTGTCTTAACCAACCACGCATGTGTCTTAACCAACCACGCATGTGTCTTAACCGGCCACGCATGTGTCTTAACCAACCACGCATGTGTCTTAACCAACCACGCATGTGTCTTAACCAACCACGCATGTGTCTTAACCAACCACGGATGTGTCTTAACCAACCACGCATGTGTCGGACTGTTAGTTCTGTACGTCGGAACAACCAACATAATGCGCCCCTACTATAGCCTATACTTAGTACGCTACAAAGCTCTTCCATTACGTCACTTCAACCAAAGCCGTGACAACCATAATAAGGCAAGGAGACGATTTATGGTTGAGTAGCAAACCTAAGCCTCATGAGAGGGGCTTAACGGAGGGTTGTTGGGTCTTTTGCCATGTTTGTTTTGAAATCACGTCCCTCTTTAGCCTCCATTGTTAGCTGCTTCCCGTCGGATTAGCTGCCCGAGCTAAAGGAGCTAATGCGGCCTCCTCGCCAAAGCTCCAGATTCAGTTTCCCTTCGATATTTAAGCCCCGAGCTGCACGCCAGTCTGGCACGTGGACATAGCCCAGGAGCACAGGCTCCTGGGCTCCTAGCGCGCCACCAAGTGGCGCGCTACAAGCTTGTAGCGCGCCACCGAGTGGCGCGCTACAAGCTTGTAGGTCTGCTGTTTTTGAAAAATCGAAGAACGACTGACATAGAAACATAGCTTTATCAGAAAACTGTCAGGATGTAGAAGACGTTTATAGAATCTGATCTCAGGTCAGAATGGGTTAAATCAGTATCACCAGTAGGTCCACCCCCCGTGGCCCCTCCTTTCACCAGTAGGTCGTCCCCCCCCCGTGGCCACTCCTTTCACCAGTAGGTCCCCCCCCCCCCCCCCTCCCCGTGGCCCCTCCTTTCACCGCCAAACACCTCAAAGAATGTCCTAAACCGTCTAATCTGTGATTTACGAGGAACCATAAATAGCTAACCGCCCGCTTCCCCTCTCTCTCTCTCTCTCTCTCTCTGTGTGTGTGTGTGTGTGTGTGTGTGTGTGTGTGTGTGCGTGTGTGTGTGTGTGTGTGTGTGTGTGTGTGTGTGTGTGTGTGTGTGTGTTAACTATTCTTCGTAAACAAGCAGAAACGCTGGACTTTACTCTTACTGTTTACTCTCTCTTGGCATAAAAAGGATAGTTTCATTGTGTGAACCAACCAGACAGACTGGGCAGGTTCCACTGGTCACAGTACAGTACAGTACAGTACAGTACAGTACAGTACAGTACAGTACAGTACAGTACAGTACAGTACAGTACAGTACAGTACAGTCGCTATTACAGTACGTGGCTCTCCATTGGCCAGCAGCGCGGGTGCACGGTGGGTGAACAATCCAGCCTTTATTATAATACATATCTATGGTTGCCACGGTGACGTGATGTCACCGCGGTGACGTGATGTCACCGTGCTGTCCTTTATAAGGGCTGGCGCGGTCCCCCTCCTCCCCCCACCATGGAGGAGGGTCTGCAGACGAGTGGAGGATCTCACACAAGCCGCCGAGGAAGAAAACAAACAAACACCAACACCAACGCCATCATCATCATCATCATCTCCGCTCGCCACAGATAAACACGCCCCAGAGAGATAAAAGACGACGCCCATGTCGTGGGACCGGTCCCCGGCCCGGCCCCACGTCACCGCCAAGACCCAGGAGGTCTACGCCCACAACGTGGAGAGAGAGCGGCGCTGGCAGCTGGCCCACCGCCTCTACAACAACCAGCTGCACCGCTTCCACCGCGTGGCCGACGCCTCCCAGAGGAGGAGGAGGAAGACGAAGGACCCCGCCGCGGGCGGCGCCGCCGCCTCGAAGGATGACTCCTCCTCTTCCTCCTCCTCCTCCTCCTCCTCCTCGGAGGCGGAGCCGGACCCCGAGGCCCACATGAAGCCGGCGTGCTCGCGGACGCGCTTCCTCCTGACGGAGCTGTCCAGCCAGGAGATCGGACGCACGTCGGGCCGCGCGCTGATGGAGCGCTTCAACGTGGAGCGCTGCGACTGGCGGCTCAGCCACCAGCGCCGCGTCTGTGACATCACCAAGATGATGGAGACGCCGGGCGCCAGCTTTCTGCGCCGCGGAGCCCCCGACGAACACCACGGCAAGGACCCCGTCATGTGGAGGTGACCGCTCTGATGCCTGAAGGACCCCGTCAGACTGTGGAGGTGACCGCTCTGATGCCTGAAGGACCCCGTCAGACTGTGGAGGTGACCGCTCTGATGCCTGAAGGACCCCGTCAGACTGTGGAGGTGACCGCTCTGATGCCTGAAGGACCCCGTCATGTGGAGGTGACCGCTCTGATGCCTGAAGGACCCCGTCATGTGGAGGTGACCGCTCTGATGCCTGAAGGACCCCGTCAGACTGTGGAGGTGACTGCTCTGATGCCTGAAGGACCCCGTCATGTGGAGGTGACCGCTCTGATGCCTGAAGGACCCCGTCAGACTGTGGAGGTGACTGCTCTGATGCCTGAAGGACCCCGTCATGTGGAGGTGACCGCTCTGATGCCTGAAGGACCCCGTCAGACTGTGGAGGTGACTGCTCTGATGCCTGAAGGACCCCGTCATGTGGAGGTGACCGCTCTGATGCCTGAAGGACCCCGTCAGACTGTAGAGGTGACTGCTCTGATGCCTGAAGGACCCCTTCATGTGGAGGTGACCGCTCTGTTGCCTGAAGGACCCCGTCATGTGGAGGTGACCGCTCTGATGCCTGAAGGACCCCGTCAGACTGTGGAGGTGACCGCTCTGATGCCTGAAGGACCCCGTCATGTGGAGGTGACCGCTCTGATGCCTGAAGGACCCCGTCAGACTGTAGAGGTGACTGCTCTGATGCCTGAAGGACCCCTTCATGTGGAGGTGACCGCTCTGTTGCCTGAAGGACCCCGTCATGTGGAGGTGACCGCTCTGATGCCTGGAGGACCCCGTCAGACTGTGGAGGTGACCGCTCTGATGCCTGAAGGACTCCGTCATGTGGAGGTGACCGCTCTGATGCCTGAAGGACCCCGTCAGACTGTGGAGGTGACTGCTCTGATGCCTGAAGGACCCCGTCAGACTGTGGAGGTGACTGCTCTGATGCCTGAAGGACCCCGTCATGTGGAGGTGACCGCTCTGTTGCCTGAAGGACCCCGTCATGTGGAGGTGACCGCTCTGTTGCCTGAAGGACCCCGTCATGTGGAGGTGACCGCTCTGATGCCTGAAGGACCCCGTCATGTGGAGGTGACCGCTCTGTTGCCTGAAGGACCCCGTCATGTGGAGGTGACCGCTCTGATGCCTGAAGGACCCCGTCATGTGGAGGTGACCGCTCTGATGCCTGAAGGACCCCGTCAGACTGTGGAGGTGACTGCTCTGTTGCCTGAAGGACCCCGTCAGACTGTAGAGGTGACTGCTCTGATGCCTGAAGGACCCCGTCAGACTGTGGAGGTGACCGCTCTGTTGCCTGAAGGACCCCGTCAGACTGTGGAGGTGACCGCTCTGTTGCCTGAAGGACCCCGTCAGACTGTGGAGGTGACTGCTCTGTTGCCTGAAGGACCCCGTCAGACTGTGGAGGTGACCGCTCTGTTGCCTGAAGGACCCCGTCAGACTGTGGAGGTGACTGCTCTGATGCCTGAAGGACCCCGTCAGACTGTAGAGGTGACTGCTCTGATGCCTGAAGGACCCCGTCAGACTGTGGAGGTGACTGCTCTGTTGCCTGAAGGACCCCGTCAGACTGTGGAGGTGACCGCTCTGTTGCCTGAAGGACCCCGTCAGCACTGTAGCTCAAAAAGGCTAGTTAGCCTTCACTCTTCATAGAACATCACATTAACTGAGCTCCACAAAGCTCTGTTTCAAAATGAATGTACTTCAATCCAATCGAAGCAAATGTATAATATAAATATAATATAATGTAAAAAGCACCTGTAAAAAATAACCTGACACACAAAGAGGAGCACCTTAAAGTTGGCCGTACCAAACCGTACCAAACCACGGGTGCAGAGAGGCCGTACCAAACCACGGGTGCAGAGAGGCCGTACCAAACCACGGGTGGAGAGAGGCCAGGACAGAGTCAATACGTTGGGTAATACGGTGAGCCGTTTCCCACCGAAAACCAACCGATAGTTCCCAATAGGTCACTTATTACGCCGGTCTTATCCGGCCGATCGGACCTACTGCATGTAGTCTGGACCTACTGCATGTAGTCTGGACCTACTGCATGTAGTCTGGACCTACGATGGCTGCGATGGGCGTTGATTAACCGATCTCATGGGTCTGCTGCGATGGGCGTTGATTAACCGATCGTATGGGTCTGCTGGGCGTTGATTAACCGATCTCATGGGTCTGCTGCGATGGGCGTTGATTAACCGATCTCTGGGTCTGCTGGACGTCTGCTGGGAGCCCCCTGAGGACGACAAGCCTCCTCGTACCCTCACCTAAACAGAACCGTAAGCGTGTCGCAGCGCGGTCCCAACATTAACGCATGTTCGCCTTAATCCGGTAGTTTTCCGGGTTTTCGTTTTGTCAGTCGGCAGAGCATGCCCATACTCAAACAACCGTACGGATCCTAAGTGATCACTGCGGTCTTGTCAGTCGAAGCGGGTAATACGGTCTCTTCCCTCTGAGGCTGCTATACTACACCACCAGGTGTACTGTCTGTCCTTCCATAATAAACCACCAGGTGTACTGTCTGTCCCTCCATAATAAATATAAGATAGGCGAAAGCCACAAAAAAAAACATTAAAGATGGAGTGCCACCATTTTTTCCCAATCTAAAACATGATCATCAGGTATTATTACAATATAAGTGTACAGTATTTGTTAAAATCATGCTTTTAATGTGGACACGCCCACCAGTTCATTAGGTATGCCTGGTTGGCCTGGTGGGTGGTGATGGGCGGTGATCCACCTGAACTGAAGCCGCACCCACAGCTGTAGTTGTAAGATAAAGGGGGAGGAGTTAGGGGAGGGGACGATATTGTGGTGTCACTATATTACTGTTTACTTCATTGGCCCGTTTGACTGTCAAGGGTTCAGCCTCCAGGAAGAAACCCTAAATACAAAGTTAATACACCATTGCACATAAAAACGACTCCAGGGTGTCTAATGAAGTACTGTCACCTCATAGACGCATACAGTAGACTCCAGGGTGTCTATTGAAGTACTGTCACCTCATAGACACATACAGTAGACTCCAGGGTGTCTAATGAAGTACTGTCACCTCATAGACACATACAGTAGACTCCAGGGTGTCTAATGAAGTACTGTCACCTCATAGACACATACAGTAGACTCCAGGGTGTCTAATGAAGTACTGTCACCTCATAGACACATACAGTAGACTCCAGGGTGTCTAATGAAGTACTGTCACCTCATAGACACATGAAAACGACTCCAGGGTGTCTAATGAAGTACTGTCACCTCATAGACACATACAGTAGACTCCAGGGTGTCTAATGAAGTACCGTCACCTCATAGACACATACAGTAGACTCCAGGGTGTCTAATGAAGTACCGTCACCTCATAGACACATACAGTAGACTCCAGGGTGTCTAATGAAGTACTGTCACCTCATAGACACATACAGTAGACTCCAGGGTGTCTAATGAAGTACTGTCACCTCATAGACACATACAGTAGACTTCAGGGTGTCTAATGAAGTACTGTCACCCAGGGTTCCCCAATTAATTTTCCTCAAGGGCCATATCTTGACTAGCGTACCAGGCTGGGGGCCGAGTCTGCACGCGCGAGGTCGAGGTCTTGCCCTGAAAATTAATTTTCAGGGCAAGACCCCATTTGAAAAGGATGCCCAGTTTGACATGCATAGGCTACTGACCCCCATTTAATGCCATTTATATCTGGGACCCTTAAAAAAAACATTTTTATTTATTTTTGGAAATTCTTTCATGGGCCACAAGGGGGTGCTCTGTGGGCCGCAAATGGCCCGCGGGCCGCCTATTGGGGAACCCTCATAGACGCATGAAATACTGGAAAAATACAAAAATTGTGGCACATCTTTAAAATAATGTCAATGTATTTTAAATAGTTACTGTATCGACTTCAAATCATTGAACCGTACCGTATCGCGTCGCCATAATGAACCGATATCGTCCATGTATCGTATCGTCAACCGTGTTGTGTCGTGACACGTGATGTATCCTTACGCCCCTATTCAGTATTTTAGCCGTGACGTGAGCGCCCCCTCCTGAGATACTTCCGGGTCCTACTTTTGTGTCGCCTTTGTGTCCCCATAGAGTTATACTGTGTCCCCATAGAGTTATACTGTGACGCTCCGTCGGACTAAATCTGAGACGAAAACAACCACGAAAGTCTAATTTTACTGCTTTCCTCGCAACAACAAAGCTGCGCTGCTCTCCCAAATCTGACTGTGACAGGCCGTCTGCCCCACATGGAATACTATCACCATTTTATTTTATTGTGTCAAATAAATCCTCATAATGCAAACTAGATTCAACATACTCAAGCCTGCACACATTCTAAATATGCCCCCGAAATATTGTACTGAGCAAATGGACTGTTACCACCTTCAATAATAATGATAATAATAGTCTTTATTGTCTCCACATCATATATTTTTGTTGTCATGGACACTTGACCTTTTAAGCGTCGTACGAAGCCAACTCTTGTCGTGACAAATCATGACAACACAGTCACACACAATATTTCGGGCCAAACAAAGAATTAGAAAGTATAAAAAAAAACGGCAGGTTACAACACCTTTTTTTGTTGTTTTTCTTCTTTGTAATTATTTGTTTGGTCCAAAATATTGTGTGTGTTGTCATGATTTGTCACGACAAGAGTTGGCTTCGTACGACGCTTAAAAGGTCTTTAAATAAATTAAATAAAACCTGCCTATGGGGAAATGCATTGCGTTTTCATTTCCTGGGCCGTTCGTTGTTCTGAAAGGGGGAGGGACTGCGCCGCTCTATAGGCCGAGCCAACAGGAGGAGGAGTTATGATAATATGTGCTCCTGGTTCCCATTGGTTGATCGGATGAAACAAGACGAAATACAGACAAGTGTCATGATGGTACTTCAGTTAGTTTTAAGCATCATGTCATATTTTACACTGCGTGAAAAGAGGAGTTAACGGGCAATTATGGGCACTAGATTTTGCCCGTAAACCTCAAGTTTAGCAACAGTTAATATACGGTAACATACAGGTGTGACGGTACATATACAGTTAATATACGGTAACATACAGGTGTGATGGTACATATACAGTTAATATACGGTAACATACAGGCGTGGCGGTACATACAGTTAATATACGGTAACATACAGGTGTGATGGTACATATACAGTTAATATACGGTAACATACAGGTGTGATGGTACATATACAGTTAATATACGGTAACATACAGGTGTGATGGTACATATACAGTTAATATACGGTAACATACAGGTGTGATGGTACATATACAGTTAATATACGGTAACATACAGGCGTGACGGTACATACAGTTAATATACGGTAATATACAGTTAATATACGGTAACATACAGGTGTGATGGTACATATACAGTTAATATACGGTAACATACAGGTGTGACGGTACATATACAGTTAATATACGGTAACATACAGGTGTGATGGTACATATACAGTTAATATACGGTAACATACAGGTGTGACGGTACATATACAGTTAATATACGGTAACATACAGGTGTGACGGTACATATACAGTTAATATACGGTAACATACAGGTGTGATGGTACATATACAGTTAATATACGGTAACATACAGGTGTGACGGTACATATACAGTTAATATACGGTAACATACAGGTGTGATGGTACATATACAGTTAATATACGGTAACATACAGGTGTGACGGTACATATACAGTTAATATACGGTAATATACAGGTGTGATGGTACATATACAGTTAATATACGGTAACATACAGGTGTGATGGCACATATACAGTTAATATACGGTAACATACAGGTGTGACGGTACATATACAGTTAATATACGGTAACATACAGGTGTGACGGTACATACAGTTAATATACGGTAACATACAGGTGTGATGGTACATACAGTTAATATACGGTAACATACAGGCGTGACGGTACAATTGGGGTTTACCGGAGTTTGTTGGAAAGTTTAACGGGAGTTTCCTGTAATATGCACATCCGTACTCCATGCTTTTTGCGCAAAGTGATGAAAAATACCAGATCTACAAGCTCATATAGCGCGTCACCGAGCGCGTCACCGAGCTCTACAAATCTTTTAATATATATTCTTTCAGAGAAAGTTTTTAACTCAAATCTTTGCTTCTGGGGGGGGGGGGGGGGGGTAGGTGGGGAGTCCCTGGAACAACTTATGGTCCTTGACATGAAAAAGGTTGAGCACCACTGACATTAGAAACATGAGGTTTTTGAGCACCACTGACATTAGAAACATGAGGTTTTTTAGCACCACTGACATAGAAACATGAGGTTTTTGAGCACCACTGACATAGAAACATGAGGTTTTTGAGCACCACTGACATTAGAAACATGAGGTTTTTGAGCACCACTGACATTAGAAACATGAGGTTTTTGAGCACCACTGACATTAGAAACATGAGGTTTTTGAGCACCACTGACATTAGAAACATGAGGTTTTTGGGCACCACTGACATAGAAACATGAGGTTTTTGAGCACCACTGACATAGAAACATGAGGTTTTTGAGCACCACTGACATTAGAAACATGAGGTTTTTGAGCACCACTGACATTAGAAACATGAGGTTTTTGAGCACCACTGACATTAGAAACATGAGGTTTTTGAGCACCACTGACATTAGAAACATGAGGTTTTTGGGCACCACTGACATAGAAACATGAGGTTTTTGAGCATCACTGACATTAGAAACATGAGGTTTTTGAGCATCACTGACATTAGAAACATGATGTTTTTGAGCACCACTGACATTAGAAACATGAGGTTTTTGAGCATCACTGACATTAGAAACATGCGGTTTTTGAGCACCACTGACATTAGAAACATGAGGTTTTTTAGCACCACTGACATTAGAAACATGAGGTTTTTGAGCACCACTGACATTAGAAACATGAGGTTTTTGAGCACCACTGACATTAGAAACATGAGGTTTTTGAGCATCACTGACATTAGAAACATGCGGTTTTTGAGCACCACTGACATTAGAAACATGAGGTTTTTTAGCACCACTGACATTAGAAACATGAGGTTTTTGAGCACCACTGACATTAGAAACATGAGGTTTTTGAGCACCACTGACATTAGAAACATGAGGTTTTTGAGCACCACTGACATTAGAAACATGCGGTTTTTGAGCACCACTGACATTAGAAACATGAGGTTTTTGAGCATCACTGACATTAGAAACATTAGGTTTTTGAGCACCACTGACATTAGAAACATGAGGTTTTTTAGCACCACTGACATTAGAAACATGAGGTTTTTGAGCACCACTGACATTAGAAACATGAGGTTTTTGAGCACCACTGACATTAGAAACATGAGGTTTTTGAGCACCACTGACATTAGAAACATGAGGTTTTTGAGCATCACTGACATTAGAAAAATGAGGTTTTTGAGCACCATGCACTGACATTAGAAACATGAGGTTTTTCAGAAAACTTTTATGATTTGGGAAGACATTTTTCTTTTTTGGAATCGACTAAATGAGGTTAAGTGGACACACATATCCTGCAATATGATTCTTCGTCTAATTTCCTGAATTTCAGTCTCTGAAGAACGAGACACATTCATCTCAGCGTTGATAGCCGTTCCGAGGCGGATGACACAGGATGCTCTGTTACAGGCTGTTGACAGTCAAAAACAGGCCATGTGCCTTTGGGTCTTTTTTTTTTCTCCCTTTTTGGCAAATGTTCTGGCAGAGAAGAACGACCTTCTTGTGTGTCTGTATTTATAGCTGTCATAATGGACATGGAGTCAGAGTCATGACTCAGCCTCATGAGTGCATTCATGGACGGGGGAAGAGAACGTAGCCTCGGGACCAGACAGGAATCTGCCGGTGTTTTGCCACGCAGTGATACAGTCTGGCCACGCGTTTAAAAAGCTATCAACCCATAATAACACCAGTATAGGTTACTCATCAACACCGTGCAGGTAGCGGTGGGCCGAACGGTTTGCGGAGCGGTCTTGATATCGGAAGGTTGCTATAGTTCGTATCCCTAGACCGGCACGTTAAAATTACCACCGCTGAAGTGCCCTTGGGCAAGGCATTGAACCCCTATACCATGAAATGTTCTGTGAGCAGGGCCTGGCTGTATGAAATGTTCTGTGAGCAGGGCCTGGCTGTATGAAATGTTCTGTGAGCAGGGCCTGGCTGTATGAAATGTTCTGTGAGCAGGGCCTGGCTGTATGAAATGTTCTGTGAGCAGGGCCTGGCTGTATGAAATGTTCTGTGAGCAGGGCCTGGCTGTATGAAATGTTCTGTGAGCAGGGCCTGGCTGTAAACAGAACATGAAATGTTCTGTGAGCAGGGCCTGGCTGTATGAAATGTTCTGTGAGCAGGGCCTGGCTGTATGAAATGTTCTGTGAGCAGGGCCTGGCTGTAAACAAGATAAGGAATTAGAACAGAGTTGGACGGTTGCTGCATGTCTGTGACACACGCTCTACACTACAGGAACACGCACGCATGCACGCACGCACACACACACACACACACACACACACACACACACACACACCCACACACACACACAGCCACGTGGACATTGGCGTAGCGGGACGTGCTGACAGACAGGTAATCCCTGATGCAACTGTAAAGTGAAAGAGTCACGCTGACGCGCGTATACGTCTTTAAGAACCTCTGCTCTATATTTACTCTCTGACACACACACACACACACACACACACACACACACACACACACACACACACACACACACACGTCAGTGATGT
>NC_139717.1:1884675-1887175 GCF_964188405.1 Protomyctophum parallelum
GCGTGTGTGTGCGTGCGTGCGCGTGCGTGCGTGCATGTGTGTGCATGCGTGCTTGTTATTACTATAATAATTGTCAGGGCCAAAGTAATTTGAGAAACATTTTCCTCGTCCTCACAAGAGTTATAGTTAAACGTTTATCTGATGGCGAGGGCCAATATATTTTCACACTCACTCCAGAGGGGCCACAGTGCATGTCACTGTCGTAGCAAAAATAGCCGATCTACAAAAGTTTTGAGCTTGTAGATCGGCTATTTTTGCTATATTTGAATTGAAAACCTGATTTTTTTTGCTATTTGCTATGAATTAGAATCCTGAAAAGGACCTTTTTATTGCATTTCAAATGCATGTAGTTATGTTAACTTTATAAACTGTTAACATAACTACATTGGACACAAAAAGACAATAACATTTTAATACTAGTCATGAAGTAATTAAAGCGGGGTTGGAATTGTAAACAGCTGAAATCAATACTATATCAGTATTCTGATATTAACATGCGGGCCACATTAAGTGAAGGTGGGGGCCGCATGTGTCCCCCGGGCCGCCAGTTGCCCACCCCTGGGTTAAGGGTTCAAGCATTTAGAGGTTGCATTTAGGGGTTAGCGTTATGCCTGCTCAGTGGCCCTGTGGTTAGAGTGTCCGCCCTGAGACTGGGAGGTCGGGGTTCGATTCCCCGGCCGGTCACATACCAAAGACTGTAAGGTTCCCTGCTTGGCACTCAGCGTCAAGGGTTTGGGGTAACAAATACTAGCGTCATGTCAAAGGGTGTTTACTAACTTGTACTCTAAAATGGGTAGTCCCAATACTAGATTCTGATTGGCTGGTTACCGCCACGTGACCGGTGTAAATTCCACCGATAACCCACTCCTTCAATCACTTTATATCATTCGCAGCTGATTCCAGCTGTACTGGGGAAGGGGAGCGCTTGATTGCTTTACAAACACATGCCGTGCGCCGCGTGCAGGCGTGTAAGCACCGCCCGGCTCATATGACTGTGAATGTGTGGCTCCAGGCAGCCCCGTAAAGACATCAAGCGCTATTCTCCCGTCACACATAGCCTACTTGCTGAGCACAACAAGGAAGTGATGTGGCTCGCTCTGGTGGCGCAAAGTAAAGTTCTCAAACTCTGCCCGAACCCGACCAGGCCCGACCAAGCCCGACCCGACCCGACGTTTTAGGGCCGGGCCGGGCCCAAATAATATGCTAATTAGTCTGGCCGGGCCGAGCCTCGGGCTCTGTGATTTTCCGCAATTTTGTTCTTTTTTTTTTTTTTTTTTAAGTGTTATTATAATAAAAATAGCAATTCTGTTATTTGTGTAATGTGATTGTGTATACGTGTATGCATTTATTATGAAGAGGGCTGCGCTAGGCGATTCACTTGTGACAGGAGGAGGACTGGAGACGGGGTCTGCAGCAGCTATTCATGTTTTACTCACCAGTCACCACCACCACTGTATGGAATCCATTAGAATGATTGGAAATGGAAGTTATGGAACATTAATAGCCTATTCTAACGTGAGTTACATACATCCTTTATTTCGATAAATCCGCTGATCTCCGTTCTCACTTTCACACTGAAACACGGCGCCGCTGCGCTGCCATTTAGTGCTGCTTTTTTTTCTCTCTTTTTTTTCTTTCTGGCTTTTGTTGGGCTTCGGGCTTAACATTATGGCAATTTTTAGGGTAGGGCCGAGCCTCGGGCCCACCCAGTTAGGGTAGGGTCGGGCCGGGCCATAATTTTTGGGCCCGTTGAGAACTTTAGCGCAAAGCGTAGATACTTTTGTGAATTCAATAGTTTTATGAGGTTAATATTGCTATATGTTTGTAACCACTCGAGGCCCCAGTTTACCGGGTATTTTACAATGGCTGCCTACGCCCCCGTCCCCCCAGCCGTTGTAAAAATACCCGGTAACCTGAGACCTCTCGTGGCTTATTGCTTAACTATACAGGCCTCATGGCTCAGTAAGGCTTACATACTGTACTTCGCACACCAAACATAATAGCGAATCTACAAGCTCGCGTGGCGTTGTGTGAGCTTGTATGTCGGCTCTTTCGGGGTGCATGACGATCCCAGCACAACAACCGACTACGACTCAGGCTTTAGGGTTAGGGATGGGAAAACAAGAGGCACCTAGGCCAGGGTTAGAGTCTACTGTCTACTGTAAACATCTTAAACAAAATGCCTTCATGAATTTGCCTTCCTAAAACGTTGACGTCCTCACAAGTACAGAAATACAAACGGTGTGTGCGTGTGCGTGTGCGTGCGTGCGTGTGTGTGTGTGTGTGTGTGTGTGTGTGTGTGCGCAGTATGTGAATTATAATAATAGCTTTGTGTCTTGGGGAGTAGCGACCCATCCATCCATCTGTATTTACTGTCTGTAGCAGCTGGAAGGTCACACACCCACAGCACAGGGTCAAAGGTCACACACCCACAGCACAGGGTCAAAGGTCACACACCCACAGCACAGGGTCAAAGGTCACACACGTTTCCTGCTCTCAT
>NC_139717.1:1892175-1927175 GCF_964188405.1 Protomyctophum parallelum
TAACCCCCGAGACGGAGGAACAGACTTCCTTTAGGTTCCTCTACATACCTGATACCTGAGATGATGTAGTGGAGGAGCCAGACGCTGATTTAGAACCAGAGGTCAAGATATGATGTAATGTCAGCACGCACGCACGCACGCACACACACACACACGCACACACACACGCACGCACGCACGCACGTTTTATTCCACTCGTGTGTACTTGGGCTAAATATGAGATATGTTTTTCCAAGACCTCTGCTTCAGGTCTTTGGAGAATAAAGGCAGAAAAAGGCAATCAATCTGCAGGAATCCGACGGAAACCCCAAATGCAGTCTTTATAATTTCCTGAGAAGCACCGACCGTAGTAAAGCACGGGGCCAAGTTCACCACACAGCAGGACTGTTATAGAAGCATCGTAGTAAAGCACGGGGCCAAGTTCACCACACAGCAGGACTGTTATAGAAGCATCGTAGTAAAGCACGGGGTTAAGTTCACCACACAGCAGGACTGTTATAGAAGCATCGTAGTAAAGCACAGGGCCAAGTTCACCACACAGCAGGACTGTTATAGAAGCATCGTAGTAAAGCACGGGGCCAAGTTCACCACACAGCAGGACTGTTATAGAAGCATCGTAGTAAAGCACGGGGCCAAGTTCACCACACAGCAGGACTGTTATAGAAGCATCGTAGTAAAGCACGGGGTTAAGTTCACCACACAGCAGGACTGTTATAGAAGCATCGTAGTAAAGCACGGGGTTAAGTTCACCACACAGCAGGACTGTTATAGAAGCATCGTAGTAAAGCACGGGGCCAAGTTCACCACACAGCAGGACTGTTATAGAAGCATCGTAGTAAAGCACGGGGTTAAGTTCACCACACAGCAGGACTGTTATAGAAGCATCGTAGTAAAGCACGGGGCCAAGTTCACCACACAGCAGGACTGTTATAGAAGCATCGTAGTAAAGCACGGGGCCAAGTTCACCACACAGCAGAACTGTTATAGAAGCATCGTAGTAAAGCACGGGGCCAAGTTCACCACACAGCAGAACTGTTATAGAAGCATCGTAGTAAAGCACGGGGCCAAGTTCACCACACAGCAGGACTGTTATAGAAGCATCGTAGTAAAGCACGGGGCCAAGTTCACCACACAGCAGAACTGTTATAGAAGCATCGTAGTAAAGCACGGGGTTAAGTTCACCACACAGCAGGACTGTTATAGAAGCATCGTAGTAAAGCACGGGGCCAAGTTCACCACACAGCAGAACGGTTATAGAAGCATCGTAGTAAAGCACGGGGTTAAGTTCACCACACAGCAGGACTGTTATAGAAGCATCGTAGTAAAGCACAGGGCCAAGTTCACCACACAGCAGGACTGTTATAGAAGCATCGTAGTAAAGCACGGGGCCAAGTTCACCACACAGCAGGACTGTTATAGAAGCATCGTAGTAAAGCACGGGGCCAAGTTCACCACACAGCAGGACTGTTATAGAAGCATCGTAGTAAAGCACGGGGTTAAGTTCACCACACAGCAGGACTGTTATAGAAGCATCGTAGTAAAGCACGGGGTTAAGTTCACCACACAGCAGGACTGTTATAGAAGCATCGTAGTAAAGCACGGGGCCAAGTTCACCACACAGCAGGACTGTTATAGAAGCATCGTAGTAAAGCACGGGGCCAAGTTCACCACACAGCAGAACTGTTATAGAAGCATCGTAGTAAAGCACGGGGCCAAGTTCACCACACAGCAGAACTGTTATAGAAGCATCGTAGTAAAGCACGGGGTTAAGTTCACCACACAGCAGGACTGTTATAGAAGCATCGTAGTAAAGCACAGGGCCAAGTTCACCACACAGCAGAACGGTTATAGAAGCATCGTAGTAAAGCACGGGGTTAAGTTCACCACACAGCAGGACTGTTATAGAAGCATCGTAGTAAAGCACAGGGCCAAGTTCACCACACAGCAGGACTGTTATAGAAGCATCGTAGTAAAGCACGGGGCCAAGTTCACCACACAGCAGGACTGTTATAGAAGCATCGTAGTAAAGCACGGGGTTAAGTTCACCATACAGCAGAACTGTTATAGAAGCATCGTAGTAAAGCACGGGGCCAAGTTCACCACACAGCAGGACTGTTATAGAAGCATCGTAGTAAAGCACGGGGTTAAGTTCACCACACAGCAGGACTGTTATAGAAGCATCGTAGTAAAGCACGGGGCCAAGTTCACCACACAGCAGAACTGTTATAGAAGCATCGTAGTAAAGCACGGGGTTAAGTTCACCACACAGCAGAACTGTTATAGAAGCATCGTAGTAAAGCACGGGGCCAAGTTCACCACACAGCAGAACTGTTATAGAAGCATCGTAGTAAAGCACGGGGCCAAGTTCACCACACAGCAGGACTGTTATAGAAGCATCGTAGTAAAGCACGGGGCTAAGTTCACCACACAGCAGGACTGTTATAGAAGCATCGTAGTAAAGCACGGGGCCAAGTTCACCACACAGCAGGACTGTTATAGAAGCATCGTAGTAAAGCACGGGGCCAAGTTCACCACACAGCAGGACTGTTATAGAAGCATCGTAGTAAAGCACGGGGTTAAGTTCACCACACAGCAGAACGGTTATAGAAGCATCGTAGTAAAGCACGGGGTTAAGTTCACCACACAGCAGAACGGTTATAGAAGCATCGTAGTAAAGCACAGGGTTAAGTTCACCACACAGCAGGACTGTTATAGAAGCATCGTAGTAAAGCACGGGGTTAAGTTCACCACACAGCAGGACTGTTATAGAAGCATCGTAGTAAAGCACGGGGCCAAGTTCACCACACAGCAGGACTGTTATAGAAGCATCGTAGTAAAGCACGGGGTTAAGTTCACCACACAGCAGGACTGTTATAGAAGCATCGTAGTAAAGCACGGGGTTAAGTTCACCACACAGCAGGACTGTTATAGAAGCATCGTAGTAAAGCACGGGGCCAAGTTCACCACACAGCAGGACTGTTATAGAAGCATCGTAGTAAAGCACGGGGCCAAGTTCACCACACAGCAGGACTGTTATAGAAGCATCGTAGTAAAGCACGGGGCCAAGTTCACCACACAGCAGAACGTTATAGAAGCATCGTAGTAAAGCACGGGGCCAAGTTCACCACACAGCAGGACTGTTATAGAAGCATCGTAGTAAAGCACGGGGCCAAGTTCACCACACAGCAGGACGGTTATAGAAGCATCGTAGTAAAGCACGGGGCCAAGTTCACCACACAGCAGGACTGTTATAGAAGCATCGTAGTAAAGCACGGGGCCAAGTTCACCACACAGCAGGACTGTTATAGAAGCATCGTAGTAAAGCACGGGGCTAAGTTCACCACTAGGGATGCTCCGATCACGTTTTTGGGGGCCGATCCCGATCACAGATCTTTTTTTTTAAGATCGGCCGATTCCGATTCCGATCCCGATCTTTTTTAAATATTTTTTATAAAAAAAATTATATATTTTTTTTTTTTTTTTTTTTTTTTACTTATAAAAAAACCTGGCAACCCGCGCCCCGCGGTCATTTTCCGCTAACCTGAGCGGGGCTCCCTAGCCTGCTGGAGGGGCTCCCATCATCTCATGCACCCTCGAGAGAAAAAAAAAGGGACAAAATGCAGCCTTGAGCCTACTGTACCAATGTAACGTTGTGGTCTTGTGGAGCTGCTTGATCACCTTCTCCTCCTCCTGTCCTTAAATTGCCAATACCAATAAATCCACACTAAAGTAGTGTGAATACTTCCACAGCCTAATCAATCTGTCAATCTTTGTCAACTCAGCATGTGTTGACAACCAGTGGCGGAACAACATTGGGCCGGACTGGGTGGTGAGACAGCACGACCGGGCCTCACCCCCCCCCCCCCAACGGAAAAATAATAATAATTTACGCAAACAGTTGCTGCTAATTTGAGCAGGCGTGCATGAACGAGAGAGGAGTTATGTGTGTGACAGTGTGAGGAGCTCATCACAGTCACAGATGGAGGGAAAGTGTTATATTTTGACTATTATTTATGCTACATATCATTGATCGCGTCTGTGTCTGTGACATTACGCAGCAGTGCACACACACGAGAGAGAGAGAGAGACGTAGAGAGAGAGAGAGAGAGGTGCTGCGTTGTTTTGTGTCTCCAGCAGAGTTTGTAGTGTCTCCATCTCTCTCTGGAAGAGGTTGACCATGAACTCTTTCACCGAGCTGAGGCGCTCCAACACAAACAAATCTGACGCTAAGCTAATAAATAGGCTACTCATCTTTGTGTTCTGTTTCACCTTATTGCGGAGCTGAGTGACGCACACAGGGAAAAGCAACAAGAAGGGGTTTTGAAGCGAAAAAGTCCGTTGTGGAAGTCCACACAAGTCCTCACAGAGTGATTAGCCTATGAGTGACAGCCAGGTGCTGCCACTTTTGGAGCGTGGCTGAGGATGTCTGTTCTGTGAGACAGACTCCACGGTGCTTGTACAGTCCAGCGCAGTACATTCTCATCAGACATGATATTTTGCTAAAGTGTAGGCTATTATAGGTTATATAATCTCTGTATCTGGTTAATTGCGGGATTCGCGGGGGCCCGCTGGGTGAAGACGTGAGTGCTCTCTCGCTCTGTCTCTCTTTTCTCTCTCTCTCCCTGGGGTGTGTGGGGGGGGGGGGGGATTTTAGTTGCGCTGCCTTCGACAGCGCTATATTTCTCCAGTAGCGGTGCCGAACCGAGAAAGTGACACATTATTTTGGATGTAAAACTGCGCAGATTTTTGCTTTGTTGATCGGTTTCGCGGATCGGTGGATTTTGCACGGCCGATCCGATACGATCGATCGGTGATCGGCCACGATCGATCGGCCACCGATTGATCGGAGCATCCCTATTCACCACACAGCAGGACTGTTATAGAAGCATCGTAGTAAAGCACGGGGCCAAGTTCACCACACAGCAGAACTGTTATAGAAGCATCGTAGTAAAGCACGGGGCCAAGTTCACCACACAGCAGGACGGTTATAGAAGCATCGTAGTAAAGCACGGGGCCAAGTTCACCACACAGCAGGACTGTTATAGAAGCATCGTAGTAAAGCACGGGGCCAAGTTCACCACACAGCAGAACGGTTATAGAAGCATCGTAGTAAAGCACGGGGTTAAGTTCACCACACAGCAGGACTGTTATAGAAGCATCGTAGTAAAGCACGGGGTTAAGTTCACCACACAGCAGGACTGTTATAGTAGCATCGTAGTAAAGCACGGGGTTAAGTTCACCACACAGCAGGACTGTTATAGAAGCATCGTAGTAAAGCACGGGGTTAAGTTCACCACACAGCAGGACTGTTATAGTAGCATCGTAGTAAAGCACAGGGCCAAGTTCACCACACAGCAGGACTGTTATAGAAGCATCGTAGTAAAGCACGGGGTTAAGTTCACCACACAGCAGGACTGTTATAGAAGCATCGTAGTAAAGCACGGGGTTAAGTTCACCACACAGCAGGACTGTTATAGTAGCATCGTAGTAAAGCACGGGGTTAAGTTCACCACACAGCAGGACTGTTATAGAAGCATCGTAGTAAAGCACGGGGTTAAGTTCACCACACAGCAGGACTGTTATAGAAGCATCGTAGTAAAGCACGGGGCCAAGTTCACCACACAGCAGGACTGTTATAGAAGCATCGTAGTAAAGCACAGGGCCAAGTTCACCACACAGCAGGACTGTTATATCGCCGCAGGCGTGCTAAAACTGCTTCCTTTGATGTTTTTTTTCCAGTGATTTAATAGTTATACCGTTAAAACACGAGGCCTTCTCTGCCCCGTGTCCTGTGTGACCTCACTGACCCCGGGGTCAGGGGTCAGGTTACCTCACTGACCCCGGGGTCATAACTAGACTGACTGGGTCATAACTAGACTGGGTCATAACTAGACTGGGTCATAACTAGACTGACTGGGTCATAACTAGACTGGGTCATAACTAGACTGGGTCATAACTAGACTGACTGTGTCATAACTAGACTGGGTCATAACTAGACTGGGTCATAACTAGACTGACTGTGTCATAACTAGACTGGGTCATAACTAGACTGGGTCTTAACTAGACTGGGTCTTAACTAGACTGGGTCATAACTAGACTGGGTCATAACTAGACTGTGTCATAACTAGACTGGGTCATAACTAGACTGGGTCATAACTAGAATGTGTCATAACTAGAATGTGTCATAAGTAGACTGTGTCATGACTAGACTGGGTCATAACTAGACTGGGTCATAACTAGACTGGGTCATAACTAGACTGGGTCATAACTAGACTGGGTCATAACTAGACTGGGTCATAACTAGACTGGGTCATAACTAGACTGTGTCATAACTAGACTGGGTCATAACTAGACTGGGTCATAACTAGACTGGGTCATAACTAGACTGGGTCATAACTAGACTGTGTCATAACTAGACTGTGTCATAACTAGACTGGGTCATAACTAGACTGGGTCATAACTAGACTGGGTCATAACTAGACTGGGTCATGACTAGACTGGGTCATAACTAGACTGGGTCATTACTAGACTGGGTCATAACTAGACTGGGTCATAATCATAACTAGACTGGGTCATAACTAGACTGGGTCATAACTAGACTGGGTCATGACTAGACTGGGTCATTACTAGACTGGGTCATAACTAGACTGGGTCATGACTAGACTGGGTCATGACTAGACTGGGTCATAACTAGACTGTGTCATAACTAGACTGGGTCATAACTAGACTGGGTCATAACTAGACTGTGTCATAACTAGACTGGGTCATAACTAGACTGGGTCATAACTAGAATGTGTCATAACTAGAATGTGTCATAAGTAGACTGTGTCATGACTAGACTGGGTCATAACTAGACTGGGTCATAACTAGACTGGGTCATAACTAGACTGGGTCATAACTAGACTGGGTCATAACTAGACTGGGTCATAACTAGACTGGGTCATAACTAGACTGTGTCATAACTAGACTGGGTCATAACTAGACTGGGTCATAACTAGACTGGGTCATAACTAGACTGGGTCATAACTAGACTGTGTCATAACTAGACTGTGTCATAACTAGACTGGGTCATAACTAGACTGGGTCATAACTAGACTGGGTCATAACTAGACTGGGTCATGACTAGACTGGGTCATAACTAGACTGGGTCATTACTAGACTGGGTCATAACTAGACTGGGTCATAATCATAACTAGACTGGGTCATAACTAGACTGGGTCATAACTAGACTGGGTCATGACTAGACTGGGTCATTACTAGACTGGGTCATAACTAGACTGGGTCATGACTAGACTGGGTCATTACTAGACTGGGTCATAACTAGACTGGGTCATAACTAGACTGGGTCATAACTAGGCTGGGTCATGACTAGACTGGGTCATGACTAGACTGGGTCATAATCATAACTAGACTGGGTCATAACTAGACTGGGTCATAACTAGACTGTGTCATAACTAGACTGTGTCATAACTAGACTGTGTCATAACTAGACGGGGTCATAACTAGACTGTGTCATAACTAGACTGTGTCATAACTAGACTGGGTCATAACTAGACTGTGTCATGACTAGACTGTGTCATGACTAGACGGGGTCATAACTAGACTGTGTCATAACTAGACTGGGTCATAACTAGACTGGGTCATAACTAGACTGTGTCATAACTAGACTGTGTCATAACTAGACTGGGTCATAACTAGACTGGGTCATAACTAGACTGTGTCATAACTAGACTGGGTCATGACTAGACTGGGTCATGACTAGACTGGGTCATAACTAGACTGGGTCATGACTAGACTGGGTCATGACTAGACTGGGTCATAACTAGACTGGGTCATGACTAGACTGGGTCATGACTAGACTGGGTCATAACTAGACTGGGTCATAACTAGACTGTGTCATAACTAGACTGGGTCATAACTAGACTGGGTCATAACTAGACTGGGTCATAACTAGACTGGGTCATAACTAGACTGGGTCATAACTAGACTGGGTCATGACTAGACTGGGTCATGACTAGACTGGGTCATAACTAGACTGACTGGGTCATAACTAGACTGGGTCATAACTAGACTGAGTCATAACTAGACTGGGTCATAACTAGACTGGGTCATGACTAGACTGGGTCATAACTAGACTGGGTCATAACTAGACTGGGTCATAACTAGACTGGGTCATAACTAGACTGGGTCATGACTAGACTGGGTCATAACTAGACTGGGTCATAACTAGACTGACTGGGTCATAACTAGACTGTGTCATAACTAGACTGAGTCATAACTAGACTGGGTCATAACTAGACTGGGTCATAATCATAACTAGACTGAGTCATAACTAGACTGGGTCATAACTAGACTGGGTCATAACTAGACTGTGTCATGACTAGACTGGGTCATGACTAGACTGGGTCATAATCATAACTAGACTGGGTCATAACTAGACTGGGTCATAACTAGACTGGGTCATAACTAGACTGGGTCATAATCATAACTAGACTGGGTCATAACTAGACTGGGTCATGACTAGACTGGGTCATGACTAGACTGGGTCATAACTAGACTGGGTCATAACTAGACTGGGTCATGACTAGACTGGGTCATAACTAGACTGGGTCATGACTAGACTGGGTCATAACTAGACTGGGTCATAACTAGACTGGGTCATAACTAGACTGGGTCATGACTAGACTGGGTCATAACTAGACTGGGTCATAACTAGACTGACTGGGTCATAACTAGACTGTGTCATAACTAGACTGAGTCATAACTAGACTGGGTCATAACTAGACTGGGTCATAACTAGACTGGGTCATGACTAGACTGGGTCATAATCATAACTAGACTGAGTCATAACTAGACTGGGTCATAACTAGACTGGGTCATAACTAGACTGTGTCATGACTAGACTGGGTCATGACTAGACTGGGTCATAATCATAACTAGACTGGGTCATAACTAGACTGGGTCATAACTAGACTGGGTCATAACTAGACTGGGTCATAATCATAACTAGACTGGGTCATAACTAGACTGGGTCATGACTAGACTGGGTCATGACTAGACTGGGTCATAACTAGACTGGGTCATAACTAGACTGGGTCATAACTAGACTGGGTCATGACTAGACTGGGTCATAACTAGACTGGGTCATAACTAGGGCTTGTAGTTCTGCATTACTTTTGAATTGGAATCCTGCAAAAGGACATGTGAGGTTTCCACTTTCCAGACAATGTACAAGTTCACTGTTCACCGAGATCATAGATATTAATAATGCATAATGTTGGCCTATTTAAGAATAAGATACTATGTATGCACATAGTGTAGCAGTCAAACAGGGTCAGTAGAGTGTTTTATGTCTGGTGTGGCTAAAGGAAGGCAGTCAAACAGGGTCAGTAGAGTGTTTTATGTTTGGTGTGGCTAAAGGAAGGCAGTCAAACAGGGTCAGTAGAGTGTTTTATGTTTGGTGTGGCTAAAGGAAGGCAGTCAAACAGGGTCAGTAGAGTGTTTTATGTTTGGTGTGGCTAAAGGAAGGCAGTCAAACAGGGTCAGTAGAGTGTTTTATGTTTGGTGTGGCTAAAGGCAGTCAAACAGGGTCAGTAGAGTGTTTTATGTCTGATGTGGCTTAAAGGAAGGCAGTCAAACAGGGTCAGTAGAGTGTTTTATGTCTGATGTGGCTTAAAGGAAGGCAGTCAAACAGGGTCAGTAGAGTGTTTTATGTCTGGTGTGGCTTAAAGGAAGGCAGTCAAACAGGGAAATATAAATAAAACACCTGAGAAGCAGCACTGCCCCCTGCTGGCCTCACACCTGCCCTGTCCTCCGTTCTGATTGGTGTGTTGTTTTCATTCATGCATTCCATTCAATGAATGGCATTCTGTTCACTGCTGTAGGACAGACAGTGCATGCACACACACACACACACACACACACACACACACACACACACACACACACACACACACACACACACACACACACACACACACACACACACACACACACACACACACACACACACACACACACACACACACACACACACACACACACACACACACACACACACACACACACACACACACACACACACACTGCTTTCAGACAGACAGACAGCGCATGTATGTACACACACACACTGCTTTCAGACAGACAGACAGCGCATGTATGTACACCCACACACTGCTTTCAGACAGACAGTGCATATTGTACACACACACTCACTGCTTTCAGACAGACAGACAGTGCATGTACACACACTCACTGCTTTCAGACAGACAGTGCAAATTGTACACACACACTCACTGCTTTCAGACAGACAGACAGCGCATGTACACACACACTCACTGCTTTCAGACAGACAGTGCAAATTGTACACACACACTCACTGCTTTCAGACAGACAGACAGCGCATGTACACACACACTCACTGCTTTCAGACAGTCTTTAGTGAGGAGTCTTTAGTGGACAAGAGATCCAGTTTTATGCTGGGTTGCATGAGGAGATTGTAGATCTGCTATTTTCAGCATGCAACCAAAGTGTAAAATATGTCATTACAACGACATCAAGGCCTGTCAAAACACATTTTAGTCGACTAAATCAACTGTAGATTTAGTTGACTAAAATCGTATGACATTTAGTCGACGAAAACTAGACTAAACACTAGAACATTCCAGGTGACTAAAATGTGACTACAACTAGTCCGTCGGACTAAATCTGAGACGAAAACAACCATGAAAGTCTAATTTTACCGCTTTCCTTTCCTCACAACAACAAAGCTGCGCTGCTCTCCCAAATCTGTCTGTGACAGGCCGTCTGCCCCACATGGAATACTATCGCCATTTTATTTTATTGTGTCAACTAAATACTCATTAATTGCAAACTAGATTCAACATACTCAAGCCTGCACACATTCTAAATATGCCCCCGAAATATTGTACTGAGAAAATTGACTGTTACCACGTTCAATAATAATGATAATAATAGTCTTTATTGTCTCCACATCATATATTTTCTTCGTCATGGACACTGGAACAAAACATTAATAATTCTACTCGATTTGGAAGCATTAAGACCCATTTTAACCCTCTATGGCTTCCTTTCTGAAGAATAACGTCATTGTAAAAAGATTCACGCATTTAGATATTCTATTCACAATGAGATGCGGACGGGAGCTGGTGCCACTTGGACCCGGACGTAACGTAGGACTACAAAATGACGTCGGACTTAAATACTGAATATGCACCCACTGCAACAGAGACAAGGATCAAGGGTCGGCCTCTTCCAGCACCTGAAGACCCCCCAGAGGACCAGACCCGCCCACAGGACAATAAGACCCCACAGAGGACCAGACCCGCCCACAGGACAATAAGACCCCACAGAGGACCAGACCCCACAGAGGACCAGACCCCACAGGAGGACAATAAGACCCCACAGAGGACAATAAGACCCCACAGAGGACCAGACCCCACAGGACAATAAGACCCCACAGAGGACCAGACCCCACAGGACAATAAGACCCCACAGAGGACCAGACCCCACAGGAGGACAATAAGACCCCACAGAGGACCAGACCCCACAGGACGACAATAAGACCCCACAGAGGACCAGACCCCACAGGACGACAATAAGACCCCCCAGAGGACCAGACCCCACAGGACGACAATAAGACCCCCCAGAGGACCAGACCCCACAGGACGACAATAAGACCCCACAGAGGACCAGACCCCACAGGACGACAATAAGACCCCACAGAGGACCAGACCCCACAGGACCTGAAGACCCCACAGAGGACCAGACCCCACAGGAGGACAATAAGACCCCACAGAGGACCAGACCCCACAGGACGACAATAAGACCCCCCAGAGGACCAGACCCCACAGGAGGACAATAAGACCCCCCAGAGGACCAGACCCCACAGGAGGACAATAAGACCCCCCAGAGGACCAGACCCCACAGGAGGACAATAAGACCCCCCAGAGGACCAGACCCGCCCACAGGAGGACAATAAGACCCCACAGAGGACCAGACCCCACAGAGGACCAGACCCCCCAGAGGACCAGACCCCACAGGACGACACTAAGACCCCCCAGAGGACCAGACCCCACAGGACGACAATAAGACCCCCCAGAGGACCAGACCCCACAGGACGACACTAAGACCCCCCAGAGGACCAGACCCCACAGGACGACAATAAGACCCCACAGAGGACCAGACCCCACAGGACGACAATAAGACCCCACAGAGGACCAGACCCCACAGGACGACAATAAGACCCCCCAGAGGACCAGACCCCACAGGACGACAATAAGACCCCCCAGAGGACCAGACCCCACAGGACGACAATAAGACCCCACAGAGGACCAGACCCGCCCACAGGAGGACAATAAGACCCCACAGAGGACCAGACCCCACAGGACGACAATAAGACCCCCCAGAGGACCAGACCCCACAGGACGACAATAAGACCCCACAGAGGACCAGACCCCACAGGACGACAATAAGACCCCACAGAGGACCAGACCCCACAGGACGACAATAAGACCCCCCAGAGGACCAGACCCCACAGGACGACAATCATACTCGCTTCGAGTGATCACCGATGATGACGCGTGCCCTAAAACAAACATTAAAGTCCATAGACTTGACTGGCAAACCATTTATGTCATCACTAAAGTGCTCTAAAAACCAACATTAAGAATCCACCCCATACACTTGGCTCAGGCTGCCATTATGACGTATAATCTTCAACAGAAATAAGCCATGCATTGGAGGGATTAGCGGCGCCCCCTAGTGGCGCCCCTCAAAAACACAATGTTTTCTTCTTTTATAGAGCCTACCTGGATGTGGTGGATCTGGCAGCTCTTAGATGCAGGAGATGACACGGTGCTCCTACCACGCCCATGACCAATAGGAGGAGGAGGGAAGGCCGTCCATGACCAATAGGAGGAGGAGGGAAGGCCGTCCATGACCAATAGGAGGAGGAGGAGGAGGAGGGAAGGCCGTCCATGACCAATAGGAGGAGGAGGGAAGGCCGTCCATGACCAATAGGAGGAGGAGGAGGAGGAGGGAAGGCCGTCCATGACCAATAGGAGGAGGAGGGAAGGCCGTCCATGACCAATAGGAGGAGGAGGGAAGGCCGTCCATGACCAATAGGAGGAGGAGGGAAGGCCGTCCATGACCAATAGGAGGAGGAGGGAAGGCCGTCCATGACCAATAGGAGGAGGAGGGAAGGCCGTCCATGACCAATAGGAGGAGGAGGGAAGGCCGTCCATGACCAATAGGAGGAGGAGGGAAGGCCGTCCATGACCAATAGAAGTCTCTGCTGTGGTTTCTGCTACACATAATGATGATGAGCAGAAACAACAAGACAGTCAAAACCATACATATTATACTGTATATGCCTGTTGTTGTTGTTGTCGGGCAGAAATCTCGAATCTCCGTGAATTATATAATTGTTTGGGTAAATTAACGACCTGTATGTTGATCGTGTACAACAGCAGAGTCAAAAGTACAACGTGTGGATCTGATGCTTTTTGGCTGCTTATTGGAATCCTGAAAAGTAACAGTTTTTGTACATAATGAGGTTTCCACCGGACAGATGATATGCACAAAATACTGTATATATACACGTCTGTATACTGTATATATACTGTACATAATACTGTATATACAGTACATGTCCGCTGTCCGGCCGACAGTAGCCAGTTAAGACCTGAGACCAGATTCTACAAATGTCTTCATAAATCCTGTGTATACATTTCTATATCAGTGGTGCTCAAACTTCTTCATGTCAAGAAGATTATAAATCCAAACAATTATATGCATTTGGCCAGCGACCTCAATCCCAAAATATATATTTGTTTTCCAGAGAGTTAAACATGTTCGCTGGGAAAGAATATATTATTCAAAGATTTGCACCATTTTCAAGATTAAAGGGAAAGAAAATAGCAGATATACTAGCCCATAGTGCGGCACAGAGTGTGGCGCTATACGAGCTTGTAGATCTGCTATTTTTCAATAGCTACAGTTTAATACAATGGTTTAAAAGCACATGTATGTTCCAGGTCTTAATGGATAAATATTAGCCTGGCTCCAGCCCTGAATCGCTATAGCCACGCACAATAACCCATTTAGGCCTGACGTTCGCTCTGAAAGAATATATATTCAAAGATTTGTGCCGCATTTTTACGACTTTTCAAAAATTACAGACCTACAAGCTCGTGAGATTGTAGATCTGCTATTTTTCAATAGCTAAAGTATAATATAATGCTTATAGTTAAAACATCAAAAGGGGTTCCCGCCCAGAATGGGTTAAGAACATAATATGTTCTAGCGAAGTGAAACGGAATGAGATTCAGACTGAGAGCGTCAGGCTATAGATTAACCCATTCTGACCGGGCAACCATTTTGGTGTTAGCATCATGTTATGATTTAGCTATTGAAAAATAGCAGATCTACAAGCTCGTAGCGCGCCACCGAGTGGCGCGCTACGAGCTTGTAGGTCTGCTATTTTTGAAAAATCTAAAAAAAAAAACGACTGACATTTTTTTAATCTGACCTCAGGTCAGAATGGGTTAATAATCAGACCAGTGTGTGTGTCCAGTGGAAACCTCGTATGAATCTGATCTCAGGTCAGAATGGGTTAATATAGCATATGCTCCAAACATCCACTACATGAACTCCATATTTGGGTACACGACACATTATCAATAACGTCTCCATCCACAGCACCTCATTACAATCACAGTGAACTGTACACTGTTACTGTATAAGCACCATACGTCATGTTAACGGTACTGTATACGTACATAGATACAGTAATGTGTCGGGAGGAAAACTAACTGGAGAGAATACTTATCGCTTTCCATTTACAGTATAGGACAGACATTAGGAAAATAACTTCTAGACTTTAACCACTCAACACTCGCATGAATGACGTCAAATGTGCTTAAATTCATATTTAGACTTTTTTTTTCAATTCATATTTAGAAAAGTAGCAGATCGACAAGCTCATAGCACGGCACCGCACTACGAGCTTGTAGATCTGCTATTTTTGAAAAATCAGGAAAAAGTGGTGAAAATCTTTCAATATATATTCTTTCACAGCGAACATTTTTAACTCAAATCTTTGCTTCTGGGGGGGGGGGGGGGGGGGGGGTCCCTGGGACAGATGGGGGTCTGGGGCCAAATACAGATAATCTTGGGGGGTCCTTGATATGAAAAAGGTTAAGCACCACTGACATAGAAACATGGGGTTTAACCCTGTGAGAACCACTGACATAGAAACATAGGGTTTAACCCTGTGAGAACCACTGATATAGAAACATAGGGTTTAACCCTGTGAGAACCACTGACACAGAAACATAGGGTTTAACCCTGTGAGAACCACTGACACAGAAACATAGGGTTTAACCCTGTGAGAACCACTGATATAGAAACATGGGGTTTAACCCTGTGAGAACCACTGATATAGAAACATGGGGTTTAACCCTGTGAGAACCACTGACACAGAAACATGGGGTTTAACCCTGTGAGAACCACTGACATAGAAACATGGGGTTTTAACCCTGTGAGAACCACTGACACAGAAACATGGGGTTTTAACCCTGTGAGAACCACTGACACAGAAACATAGGGTTTAACCCTGTGAGAACCACTGACACAGAAACATAGGGTTTAACCCTGTGAGAACCACTGATATAGAAACATGGGGTTTAACCCTGTGAGAACCACTGATATAGAAACATGGGGTTTAACCCTGTGAGAACCACTGACACAGAAACATGGGGTTTAACCCTGTGAGAACCACTGACATAGAAACATGGGGTTTTAACCCTGTGAGAACCACTGACACAGAAACATGGGGTTTAACCCTGTGAGAACCACTGACATAGAAACATAGGGTTTAACCCTGTGAGAACCACTGACACAGAAACATGGGGTTTAACCCTGTGAGAACCACTGACATAGAAACATGGGGTTTTAACCCTGTGAGAACCACTGACACAGAAACATGGGGTTTAACCCTGTGAGAACCACTGACATAGAAACATGGGGTTTTAACCCTGTGAGAACCACTGACACAGAAACATGGGGTTTAACCCTGTGAGAACCACTGACATAGAAACATGGGGTTTAACCCTGTGAGAACCACTGACATAGAAACATGGGGGTTAACCCTGTGAGAACCACTGATATAGAAACATGGGGGTTAACCCTGTGAGAACCACTGACATAGAAACATGGGGTTTAACCCTGTGAGAACCACTGACACAGAAACATAGGGTTTAACCCTGTGAGAACCACTGACACAGAAACATAGGGTTTAACCCTGTGAGAACCACTGATATAGAAACATGGGGTTTAACCCTGTGAGAACCACTGATATAGAAACATGGGGTTTAACCCTGTGAGAACCACTGACACAGAAACATGGGGTTTAACCCTGTGAGAACCACTGACATAGAAACATGGGGTTTTAACCCTGTGAGAACCACTGACACAGAAACATGGGGTTTTAACCCTGTGAGAACCACTGACACAGAAACATAGGGTTTAACCCTGTGAGAACCACTGACACAGAAACATAGGGTTTAACCCTGTGAGAACCACTGATATAGAAACATGGGGTTTAACCCTGTGAGAACCACTGATATAGAAACATGGGGTTTAACCCTGTGAGAACCACTGACACAGAAACATGGGGTTTAACCCTGTGAGAACCACTGACATAGAAACATGGGGTTTTAACCCTGTGAGAACCACTGACACAGAAACATGGGGTTTAACCCTGTGAGAACCACTGACATAGAAACATAGGGTTTAACCCTGTGAGAACCACTGACACAGAAACATGGGGTTTAACCCTGTGAGAACCACTGACATAGAAACATGGGGTTTTAACCCTGTGAGAACCACTGACACAGAAACATGGGGTTTAACCCTGTGAGAACCACTGACATAGAAACATGGGGTTTTAACCCTGTGAGAACCACTGACACAGAAGCATGGGGTTTAACCCTGTGAGAACCACTGACATAGAAACATGGGGTTTAACCCTGTGAGAACCACTGACATAGAAACATGGGGGTTAACCCTGTGAGAACCACTGATATAGAAACATGGGGGTTAACCCTGTGAGAACCACTGACATAGAAACATGGGGTTTAACCCTGTGAGAACCACTGACATAGAAACATAGGGTTTTTTTCAGAAAACTGTTAGGATTTAAAAGACATTTGTAGAATCTTCTCTCAGGTCTAAATGGGTTAATCCATTTTGGGTGGGAACCCCTGTTGGTGTTTGAAGCGTTATGTTATACTTTAGCTATTGAAAAAATAGCAGATCTACAAGCTCATAGTGTTTTTTAAACTGTGAAAATGTGCCTCAAATCTTTTGAATATATATTCTTTCAGAGTTTCAGTTTCTTTACTCAAATCTTTGCTTCTGGAGGGGGGGGGGGGGTGGGGGGTCCCTGG
Organism: Protomyctophum parallelum; assembly: GCF_964188405.1. NCBI lineage: Eukaryota > Metazoa > Chordata > Actinopteri > Myctophiformes > Myctophidae > Protomyctophum > Protomyctophum parallelum. The sequence continues at coordinate 1,909,647 of NC_139717.1, forward strand.
AACACCATATTCTCAGATGGGGGTCGGCGACATATTACATATCATTTTTGGGGTCCTTGACATGAAATATTGAGAACCACTGATATAGAAACATGAGGTTTTTCAGGAAAAAAATACATTTTAAAAAGACAAAGATGATGGAATGGTGATGGATGGTGATGTTCATGGAAGGGGTACCTTCTGAAGGCTTCATGGGCTCAAAGATAATCAACTTCAAAATGTAAAAGAAATAGGTCAAAATGACCTTGTTAAAACCATATGCAGCATTCCTATTCTGGGGGGGGGGAACAGTCAACGAAAATAGCAGATCTACTGTAAAAAAAGAGCTTGTAGATCTGCTATGTTTGGTGAAGAGACTTGGTGTATAGTACTGTCTGTAGACTGAAGAACGCACCACGTACAGTATAGGTACATTACATTACATCGATGAATTCCATAATAAATATTATCAAAGTATATCCTGAGGCCCCCTGGACTCGAAGATGGTGAATTTATATAGCGCTAGATTGTGCATTACATTCTCACACACACACACACACACACACACACACACACACACACACACACACACACACACACACACACACACACACACACACACACACACACACACACACACACACACACACACACACACACACACACACACACAGATGGCGGAGGAAACCATACAAAGGCACCAAGCTGCACATCTGGAATAATTAGGGGTTCACAGTCACAGAGCCCGGGATCGAACCGGGAACCCCGGGGTTACTCTAGCGGCCCACTCTACCCCTGAGCCACTGCCCACTTTGAGAAACCCTGTTATCTCATCATCAGCAGCATTTTTCGACTACAGTCGAGATCATGGACTTCACAACGCCATGCCAGACTTTCCCTCCTTCATTTCAATCCCCAGTTCCTGCTTACTGATTGATGCCTATGTCCCTATAGCGATGACATCATGTGTCCCTACTAGCGATGACATCATGTGTCCCTATAGCGATGACATCATGTGTCCCTATAGCGATGACATCATGTGTCCCTATAGCGATGACATCATGTGTCCCTACTAGCGATGACATCATGTGTCCCTACTAGCGATGACATCATGTGTCCCTATAGCGATGACATCATGTGTCCCTATAGCGATGACATCATGTGTCCCTATAGCGATGACATCATGTGTCCCTACTAGCGATGACATCATGTGTCCCTAGCGATGACATCAGGGAACCACAGTTTTCTACCTCTGGTCTGCTTCGAGGCAGGACTCATGCAAACTGTGTTCTTCTGGACCGGACCAGTGAAGAAACACGGGGGGAAGGTTGGTCTGCTTCGAGGCAGGACTCATGCAAACTGTGTTCTTCTGGACCGGACCAGTGAAGAAACACGGGGAAAGGTTGGTCTGCTTCGAGGCAGGACTCATGCAAACTGTGTTCTTCTGGACCGGACCAGTGAAGAAACACGGGGGGAAGGTTGGTCTGCTTCGAGGCAGGACTCATGCAAACTGTGTTCTTCTGGACCGGACCAGTGAAGAAACACGGGGGGAAGGTTGGTCTGCTTCGAGGCAGGACTCATGCAAACTGTGTTCTTCTGGACCGGACCAGTGAAGAAACACGGGGGAAAGGTTGCCGTAACCCTGATCCATAGTCTATCTATCCCATACAACATGGAGCTGGCTGACGCATATACGTCTGACATCATGAATTCCATATTTGGGCATGGCTTGGCTAACCTTTGAAATCCATATATGGATATAATGGCAAGCTGACTCGTGGTGACATCACCGGTCAGCGGTCAACATAAAAGACATTGATCTCACAGATTTATATCAGATCTGCAAGTCTCAACTGTCCAGACTCAACTGTCCAGGACACAGTTATTTATCATCAGAAGATCATCTGCAGAACTCCCATCGTTGGGTAGGTCACAATTATGATTACGTAATAATCGTCTAATCACAGTTATGTTTGCGTAATTGCCATAACCGCTTCCATGTTGACAAAATGGTCGTGTATTTTCAAACATTCTCTGAGATTAGCGGAAATAGCAGATCTACAAGGCAAGCTCACAGTGAGGTTGTAGATCAGCTATCTCTGCTATTTAAAGAAAAAAAGTGTACAATTATTAAATATGTCAGTAATGTATTTGCATCGGGGGGGGGGGGGGGTCATCACTTCTCTATGCTGTGCTTGTGGAGGATTATTTTTTGTGGCAAAATTCCATTTTTGACAAAGACTTGACGAAATGACCGGACAGTAGTATACCAGAAACTAGGCATGTAACGATATATCGTATATCGATATATATCGATATTATATCCCAACGATATGTATTGATTTATTAAAAATGAATATTGATTAAAAAAGGGGGGCTAGTGTGTGATATGAAATGTGAGCTGTAATCATATTCCATCATATTCACATGCTTTTGGAGAGAAATGAGACAGACTCCATGCAGTCTCTTTCAGCAGTAGAGGCCTGCAGAGGGGAGCTGTGTGTGTCTGTGCCACAGGTGATGGTCGTTATTGATGCTCTGTCAAATAGGTCTACATCTATCCTAAGATGTTTCTGCTCTGTCAAATAGGTCTACATCTATCCTAAGATGTTTCTGCACTGTCAAATAGGTCTACATCTATCCTAAGATGTTTCTGCTCTGTCAAATAGGTCTACGTCTATCCTAAGATGTTTCTGCACTGTCAAATAGGTCTACATCTATCCCAAGATGTTTCTGCACTGTCAAATAGGTCTACATCTATCCCAAGATGTTTCTGCTCTGTCAAATAGGTCTACATCTATCCCAAGATGTTTCTGCACTGTCAAATAGGTCTACATCTATCCTAAGATGTTTCTGCTGTCAAATAGGTCTACAACTATCCTAAGATGTTTCTGCACTGTCAAATAGGTCTACATCTATCCTAAGATGTTTCTGCTCTGTCAAATAGGTCTACATCTATCCTAAGATGTTTCTGCACTGTCAAATAGGTCTACATCTATCCTAAGATGTTTCTGCACTGTCAAATAGGTCTACACCTATCCTAAGATGTTTCTGCACTGTCAAATAGGTCTACATCTATCCTAAGATGTTTCTGCACTGTCAAATAGGTCTACATCTATCCTAAGATGTTTCTGCACTGTCAAATAGGTCTACATCTATCCTAAGATGTTTCTGCTCTGTCAAATAGGTCTACATCTATCCTAAGATGTTTCTGCACTGTCAAATAGGTCTACATCTATCCTAAGATGTTTCTGCACTGTCAAATAGGTCTACATCTATCCTAAGATGTTTCTGCACTGTCAAATAGGTCTACATCTATCCTAAGATGTTTCTGCACTGTCAAATAGGTCTACATCTATCCTAAGATGTTTCTGCACCGTCAAATAGGTCTACATCTATCCTAAGATGTTTCTGCACTGTCAAATAGGTCTACATCTATCCTAAGATGTTTCTGCACTGTCAAATAGGTCTACATCTATCCTAAGATGTTTCTGCACTGTCAAATAGGTCTACACCTATCCTAAGATGTTTCTGCACTGTCAAATAGGTCTACATCTATCCTAAGATGTTTATGCTCTGTCAAATAGGTCTACATCTATCCTAAGATGTTTCTGCACTGTCAAATAGGTCTACATCTATCCTAAGATGTTTCTGCACTGTCAAATAGGTCTACATCTATCCTAAGATGTTTCTGCACTTTCAAATAGGTCTACATCTATCCTAAGATGTTTCTGCACTGTCAAATAGGTCTACATCTATCCCAAGATGTTTCTGCACTGTCAAATAGGTCTACATCTATCCTAAGATGTTTCTGCACTGTCAAATAGGTCTACATCTAACCTAAGATGTTTCTGCACTGTCAAATAGGTCTACATCTATCCTAAGATGCCATCAAAGAAAAGAAGAAATGTTAACTCGAGCTAGGTTTAAACACAAAAGCATGTAATTAAGTAATTTTACATGAAAAGTAATGCTACTTTTGCAATGTAGTTACATAAAAATTGTGAAAAACTCTTGGGGGGGAAGATAAATCATTAAAACAAAAGATTTTTCGGTCATTCGTCTGGAAAATGATTGTGTTGAAAATATGGTGAAAAATCGTGTTGTGAACCTCATATGGTGATACGTATCGCATCGTGAGTTGAGTGTATCGTTACATGCCTACTGAAACACATAAATAGCTATAGCCCTCGATGACCATAACAGGTCTGTAACTCTCAGAGATAAGGGGGTCCCCTTATCTCTTTGGGGGACCAAATAAAACACGTGAAAAATTAAATGCTACATTTGTCATCATAACAATTACGGCCAATACGTCTTTGCCACAAACAAATTGACAAATTGATGACCCCTGTAGGACTATATTAAAATAACTTCTCATGTATATAGGCATGTGGTGGAGTGAGTCACAGTGTGGAGGACTTAAGACACATTAGTATTTGACTGAAATGAAATACCAAGCGTTATAATGATGTCTCCATCACTTACCACACATATCTTCAGCTGTGACATGATGTAATATGTTCCACCATAGTATGTCTGCATGTTGTCAGCTAAATGGAAGGGAGAAAACCCACGTCAATCAATGACATTATTATGACTACAATAGTGCACGCACATACGCGCACACACACACACACACACACACACACACACACACACACACACACAGGGGGCAGCGGTGGCCGAACGGTTTGCGGAGCGGTCTTGATATCGGAAGGTCGCTATAGTTCGTATCCCCGGACCGGCACGTTAAAATTACCACCGCTGAAGTGCCCTTGAGCAATGCATTGAACCCCTACCATGGAATGTTCTATGAGCAGGGCCTGGCTGTAAACAAGTTCTTGGGCTTAGTCCAGTTACCCTGGGTAAAAATAGTACCTTTCCTTTCCTTAGTCCAGTTACCCTAGGTAAACATAGTACCTTTCCTTTCCTTAGTCCAGTTACCCTGGGTAAACATAGTACCTTTCCTTTCCTTAGTCCAGTTACCCTGGGTAAACATAGTACCTTTCCTTTCCTTAGTCCAGTTACCCTGGGTAAACATAGTACCTTTCCTTTCCTTAGTCCAGTTACCCTGGATAAACATAGTACCTTTCCTTTCCTTAGTCCAGTTACCCTGGGTAAACATAGTACCTTTCCTTTCCTTACACACACACTCACACTCACACACACACACACACACACACACACACACACACACACAATCATTGACATAAAACCATGTATGACTCACTAGAGCACTTTATATCAGGGCTATACAAAGCTATAAGGGAAGCTATATAATAAAATAATACTTATACTGTCTGGTTGATAATTGATATGGGAATATGAGCTACTTAAAGACAACTAAAAGGTATTTTAAACTCACCTGGAAAGCCACTGAAGGTTCCATGCAGACGCCCAGAGGTACAGTGTCCTGGTGGTGGTATGTTTAAAAGGTTTAAGGTTCCATGCAGACGCCCAGAGAGAGGCACAGCCCTGTTTAAAAGTGGCGCCATTCTTGTGTTTATTTAGCTGTAGCAGCATGGTCAGGTTTAGAACGACAGGTGTTCTTATTTTTTTAAGAAACCACTGAATTATTCATGATAAACATTAGACTGAGGGGTTATCTAGACTTTACTAGACAGCTGTCACTTCTATATTGTGTGTGTGCGTGTGTGTGTGTGTGTGTGTGTGTGTGTGTGTGTGTGTGTGTGTGCGTGTGTGCGGGTGCGTGTGTGTGTGTGTGTGTGTGTGTGTGTGTGTGTGTGTGTGTGTGTGTGTGTGTGTGTGTGTGTGTGTGTGTGTGTGTGTGTGTGTGTGTGTGTGTGTGTCACAAGTCACGACTTGTATTTACATTAAAACAAGGTGCTACATCTAGCAACAATAACTGACATTGGCTGCAGCTGAGCAGCGTTGCCAGATTGGATGAGAGAAATAAACAAACTAGGTCTCAAAGTCCAAAAGAAGTCAAGCGACTAGCCTACTCATGTCATATTTTATATTATACCTGTATATATGTTCTACAAAGCTCACAAGCTTGATTAAAAATAAATAATGAAACCTGGAAAAACCTTGGGTGAAAAAGGTTGAAACATTTTAACAACTCGTCTCAAATCTAAATATGGGTCCTTCCTTGTCTTGACTTTAAACATATTTTAAAACCACATGGTTTAAAGTAACATTTAGGACACTAGCCACAAATAAGCAACTGCACTTTAGAAACAATGAACCCATTCTGAACGGGAACCCATTTTGGTGTTATAGCATCATGTTAAAATAGCAGATCTACAAGCTCATATCGCGCCACCGAGTGGCGCGCTACGAGCTTGTAGGTCTGCTATTTTTGAAAAATCGAAGAGCGACTGACATAGATAGAAGACATTATTTTTTTTTAATCTGATCTCAGGTCAGAATGGAAAACTGTCAGGATGTAGAAGACATTTTTTTAGAATCTGATCTCAGGTCAGAATGGAAAACTGTCAGGTTGTAGAAGACATTTTTTTTAGAATCTGATCTCAGGTCAGAATGGGGTTAAGTCCAAAAAAAAAACAGTATTAAACAAGCAACTTGACAGAAAAACAAGCCCAAACAAGTCGCTTATAACAAAGCAGACATGGCAACAACGCCAGACTGACTGAACTTGTGATGTCTCCTCTTGCAGTGCTCGTGTTTGACCACGAGCGGCGCTGTGCGCCAACGTAGGAAGGTCAACAAGGATCCAAGATGGCGGCGCGCAGTGTGCTGAGGTCCGTGTGGGGGTCCGTGTGTCTCCTGGCCCCTCCAGGGGGGTCCGCTGCAGGGACCACCGCGGCGGGCAGGCTGCTGGGTGGTCCGCGGCTGGGTGGGCCCTGCAGTGTGTTAGGAGCCCTCCAGAGCAGAGGCATCCGCCAAGGTGAGCTGTTTGAGTCACTGTAAACAGGTTAGCATCCAGGCTAGCGTTGAGCTAACTGACCCAGTCTGCAGTGGTAGGTAGATATTAGGGGCCCCAGGGGTCCCTGAGGGGGTTTCAGGGGGGTCCGGGGATCCCCAGGGGTCCCTGAGGGGGTTCCAGGGGGTCCGGGGACCCCCAGGGGTCCCTGAGGGGGTTCCAGGGGGTCCCCAGCTAAGTGATAGTTTGGAACCAAATGGACCCTTATTATTAGGGTTCTGTAACTCACTCAGAGTGTACAATTATTTTGTACACTCTCAGAGTTAAAATTAACAATATAAATTGGGGGTCTCAGAGATTGATTGATTGAAATATTTATTAACAGTTTGCAGAATTACAGTATACATTTTAAGCACAAACTCAACACAAAGACTGTTAACTGTGAGTGGACGACCCATTAGGCATTACGCTTGTTTACAACAGGGTCCACCATGTTCAATTCATCAAAACATTTAGAGACGTACAAAGTAGCTAAAGAACAGAACAGGAATTCATCATAAAGGGAAAATAAACGTATACAGTGAGGGGAAAGGGGGGGGCGGTGGGGGTATGTAGATAGTAGATGTAGATAGAAATGCCATTAAATGGGGGGGTATGTCAAACTGGGGGGTCCTTGGAATTAAACGGGTTGATAATCACTTTACTATAATTAATAATTAGTAAATGTGTCACTGTCTCCTGAATAATAATTATTCATTGTCTGTTCTTACAGTGGTGGAGAAGAAGGAAGGACAGACCACGACTGTAAGTGAAATGAATGTTGATAATTATAGTTAATTATTATTCACATTAGGAATGTTTGGCGTGCGTTCTGGGTGCTGTTTGCTTGTGTAGTTGCAGTACAGTAGTTACAGTACACGTGTAGACAAATGATCTAAGAGGTGGAGACAATGTTCAAGACGCCTCTGTCCAAAACGCTTACTTTTCCCAGAAAGTCAGCAGATCTACAAGCTCAAAGTGTGTCGCTTCATGCCTGCGTTCCCAGCTTGTAGATCTGCTACCATTTGATGCGTTGGTGCGACGCTGCAGTGTGATCAAATAGCAGGGCATTCATTTATCATAATACCAAAATAAAAAGGTAAATGGTAAATGGTAAAATTTATAATATAGCGCCTTTATCCAAGGCGCTTTACATAGATTGTGCATTACATTCACCCATTCACACACACATTCATACACCTTTACATAGATTGTGCATTACATTCACCCATTCACACACACATTCATACACCTTTACATAGATTGTGCATTACATTCACCCATTCACACACACATTCACACACCTTTACATAGATTGTGCATTACATTCGACCCATTCACACACACATCAGGGGCGACGGTGGCTCAGGGGTAGAGTGGCTGGATGGTAACCGCAAGGTTGCCAGTTCGAACCCTGTGGGCTCCCCCAGAGTCAGTGTCAAAGTGTCCTTGAGCAAGACACTGAACCCCTGGTTGCTCCTCCTGATGTGCTAGTTGGTGCCTTGCATGGTTTCCGCCGCCATCAGTGTGTGAATGTGTGTGTGAATGGGTGAATGTAATGCACAATCTATGTAAAGGTGTGTGAATGTGTGTGTGAATGGGTGAATGTAATGCACAATCTATGTAAAGGTGTGTGAATGTGTGTGTGAATGGGTGAATGTAATGCACAATCTATGTAAAGGTGTGTGAATGTGTGTGTGAATGGGTGAATGTAATGCACAATCTATGTAAAGGTGTGTGAATGTGTGTGTGAATGGGTGAATGTAATGCATAATCTATGTAAAGGTGTGTGAATGTGTGTGTGAATGGGTGAATGTAATGCACAATCTATGTAAAGGTGTGTGAATGTGTGTGTGAATGGGTGAATGTAATGCACAATCTATGTAAAGGTGTGTGAATGTGTGTGTGAATGGGTGAATGTAATGCACAATCTATGTAAAGGTGTGTGAATGTGGGTGTGAATGGGTGAATGTAATGCACAATCTATGTAAAGGTGTGTGAATGTGGGTGTGAATGGGTGAATGTAATGCACAATCTATGTAAAGGTGTGTGAATGTGGGTGTGAATGGGTGAATGTAATGCACAATCTATGTAAAGGTGTGTGAATGTGTGTGTGAATGGGTGAATGTAATGCACAATCTATGTAAAGGTGTGTGAATGTGTGTGTGAATGGGTGAATGTAATGCACAGTCTATGTAAAGGTGTGTGAATGTGTGTGTGAATGGGTGAATGTAATGCACAATCTATGTAAAGGTGTGTGAATGTGTGTGTGAATGGGTGAATGTAATGCACAATCTATGTAAAGGTGTGTGAATGTGTGTGTGAATGGGTGAATGTAATGCACAATCTATGTAAAGGTGTGTGAATGTGTGTGTGAATGGGTGAATGTAATGCACAATCTCTGTAAAGCGCCTTGGATAAAGGCGCTATATAAATGCACCATTTACCATTTATTTACCACATTCATACACCGACACGTCGGGAGCAATCAGGGGTTCAGAGTCTTGCTGAAGGAACTGGCAACCTTGCGGTTACCGTCCAGCCACTCTACCCCCTGAGCCACCACCGCCCCCTAGTGGCCCCTCTACCCCTGAGCCACCGCCACGATGCAACTCAGGAACCTAATAACACCCGTTGTCAACTTGTCATAACCATCTGTCCGTGTCCCTTTTTGTGCCCATACTGTGTCTGTCTGTCGACATGGAGCTAAGAGGTATATCTCTGTATCTGTGTGTCGACATGGAGCTAAGAGGTATATCTCTGTATCTGTGTGTCGACATGGAGCTAAGAGGTATATCTCTGTATCTGTGTGTCGATATGGAGCTAAGAGGTATATCTCTACTGTATTTATGGAGATCTCTGTATCTGTGTGTCGATATGGAGCTAAGAGGTATATCTCTATATTAGAGATCTCTGTATCTGTGTGTCGATATGGAGCTAAGAGGTATATCTCTATATTAGATCTCTGTATCTGTGTGTCGATATGGAGCTAAGAGGTATATCTCTATATTAGAGATCTCTGTATCTGTGTGTCGATATGGAGCTAAGAGGTATATCTCTATATTAGATCTCTGTATCTGTGTGTCGATATGGAGCTAAGAGGTATATCTCTATATTAGATCTCTGTATCTGTGTGTCGATATGGAGCTAAGAGGTATATCTCTATATTAGCCAAGAGAGAATTAGTGTTAATTATTATTAATCTTTTGTCTCGCTCCCTTCCAGATGGAGGGCCTGACAGTGGTGGGTCCGCCATCAGCAGAACCCCCCAACCCCGACGCCAAGTGTCCTATTTACCGATGGAACCTCCAGCACAAATATGACTACACTGTAAGTAATGTGATTACACTGTAAGTAATGTGATTACACTGCAAGTAATATGACTACACTGTAAGTAATGTGATTACACTGTGAAGTAATATGCAAATGAGTTATGTATCACGGTTAGAATGTCAACAAACACAATCGTGCTTTCTCACTGTTCTCAAAAGGAGACGGAATGGAAGGATATAGGCTATATATTTAATAACAATAATAATAATAATAAGGGAAACATGATGAGAAATGACTAATGAGCAAAGTAAAATAATATGGAAATGAAATGTATAATGAATATTACAAATATATCACACAGGAAAGTGTATTTATGAAACGAATAATAAAACGATCAGCTTAAATACTAAAATACCGACATGATAAGACATGTTATTTATACATGTCTATCATGTCTATTTTAGTATTTAAGCTGGCCAATCATGTAGGTATAGGCACTGGCTGTGAATAAGGACAGTTTGTATAAAGTGATGCAAAGTGTCATGAATGGCGGACTCATATCTTCAAAGTGCTGTCCCATTTCTTTCACAACAATGTGGAGCCCTTGCAGCCTCTCACCCTCAAGCACTTACAGCTGACGTCACTATAAAGTCAGTGAGGGTCCAGGGCTCAGGGCTTTGAGGGAGGCGAATGGGATTGGGCCTCTGTATTAGGGCTCAGGGTCCAGGGCTCAGGGCGTGAGGGAGGCGAATGGGATTGGGCCTCTGTATTAGGGCTCAGGGTCCAGGGCTCAGGGCGTGAGGGAGGCGAATGGGATTGGGCCTCTGTATTAGGGCTCAGGGTCCAGGGCTCAGGGCGTGAGGGAGGCGAATGGGATTGGGCCTCTGTATTAGGGCTCAGGGTCCAGGGCTCAGGGCGTGAGGGAGGCGAATGGGATTGGGCCTCTGTATTAGGGCTCAGGGTCCAGGGCTCAGGGCGTGAGGGAGGCGAATGGGATTGGGCCTCTCTGTATTAAGGCCTGAATCTAAGATGTGTGCCGGCTCAAGAGGTTCCTCTTTAACACAGTCGTTCCCCGGGGATTCCTTCAAAATAGGAGCTCTGGGGTGCTGGAAAGATTTACTCTGAAACCCCTCCAGGTGATGTAATTAAAGGCTTGTTTCCATTCAGGACATGCTTTTACTCTGAAACCCCCCCCAGGTGATGTAATTAAAGGCTTGTTTCCATTCAGGACATGCTTTTACTCTGAAACCCCCCCCAGGTGATGTAATTAAAGGCTTGTTTCCATTCAGGACGTGCTGCTGCTGCGTCAGTTCATCAGGTCAGACGGAGGCATGCTGCCCAAGAGGATCACCGGTCTGTGTCCAGAGGAGCACAGGAAGGTGGCCATGTGTGTTCAGATGGCTCACAGAGCAGGTCAGTGTCTCTCTCTACCATTTAGGCATTTAGCGGACGCTCTTGATCCGGGCAGCGGTGGCCAAACGGTTTGCGGAGCGGTCTTGATATCGGAAGGTTGCTATAGTTCGTATCCCCGGACCGGCACGTTAAAATTACCACCGCTGAAGTGCCCTTTGAGCAAGGCATTGAACCTCTACCATGAAATGTTCTATGAGTAGATCTGCTATTTTTCAATAGCTAAAGCACAACATAATGCTAATGCCAAAATGGGTTAAGCAGAAACAAAAGCATGGCATACATCTCTCTCTCTCACTCTTAATGTAAAAACATAAAAAAGTCTATCCCACAAAGATTTGGTGCAGTATGTCTTGTTGTCGATCTGCTACTTTTGAATTAGAATCCTGAAAAAGTAACTGTTTTGGACACGATGGAGGTTTCACGGTATTATTTAACGTTCAGTATCTGTAAGTTTGAAACAAACTACAGTATTATAAAAGCCCTTAAGACCAACGGAACATGATAAGAGAAACCACACCTTCTGTGGCACGTCTCTGCATAAAAACAAGTCCAAGGTAATGTGTGGCGGTCGTTAGTGTAAACTTAGTGTAAAGCAGTTTGTTGTAATTAACCCATTCTGAACGGGAACCAATTTTGGTGTCAGCATCATGTCATGCTTTAGCTATTGAATAGCAGATCTACAAGCTCATAGCGCGCCACCGAGTGGCGCGATACGAGCTTGTAGGTCTGCTATTTTTTGAAAAATCGAAGAACGACTGACATTTTTTTAGAATCTGATCTCAGGTCAGAATGGGTTCATCAGACCCAGTGTTTGTCCGGCGGAAACCTCGTATGAATCTGATCTCAGGTCAGGATGGGTTAAAATGTGGCGTTTTCCCTCCAGGTCTGCTTCCTGACCACAGGCCCAGTCTTCCAGAGGGTCACGTCTCCAAGCCCAAACCAATGCTCAACAGGTGATTATTTATCGTTGTCATTTAGATAGCATGTTATTATTATTAATATTATTATTAGACAGACGTCAGGTTAAAGTGTTGAGCTGACATCCTATGGTTTGTATACTTTTGATTGTACAGTTTATTAATGTTTTGACTGTTTTACTGTTTAGACTGACGGGTTCTTGCTGTACCTAATATGGCTACGTTTGTAATGGCTTGTAATCTCCTTGCTTACTGTAAGACTAGTCGCTCTGGATTAAGCTGCTAAATGCCTGCAACATGTTGAGTGAAACGCTCATACAGAAAGATCTACAGAGAGTTTCCATTTGCTCGCAGACTTGTTTGTACTCTCTGTCGTTTGACTCTTGTCCTCTTCTTGTTTATTCCTGTAACTGGACAGATACATGACTCTAGTCTTCTTCTTGTTTCTTCCTGTAACTGGACAGATACATGACTCTAGTTTTCTTCTTGTTTCTTCCTGTAACTGGACAGATACATGACTCTAGTTTTCTTCTTGTTTCTTCCTGTAACTGGACAGATACATGACTCTAGTCTTCTTCTTGTTTATTCCTGTAACTGGACAGATACATGACTCTAGTTTTCTTCTTGTTTCTTCCTGTAACTGGACAGATACATGACTCTAGTTTTCTTCTTGTTTCTTCCTGTAACGGGACAGATACATGACTCTAGTTTCCTTCTCGTTTCTTCCTGACAGGTACATGACGCGGTGGTCCGTGGACACGGTGAAGCCCATCTTCAGGAAAGGTCTGAAGTGGTGTAAGAAGAGGAAACCCATCAGCCACCCTGTGCTAAAGAACAATGTGTGCTACGCCGTCAGACCCGTCATGTTCAACCACTAACGGCCAAGCTACACCAGGCTTTTCTCGCGCGTTTACTCTAAAACGCGCGGACCGTGCGTGCGTCGTAAGCCAAATGCCCCGCGGCTACACCAGATCTGTGGCGCGCGGCAGGTTTGTGCGGGACCTTCCGGGAGGATATATAGATACGCGCGCATGGGGGCATTAATATACGCACGTAAAGAAATTAGAACCGATCCTATTTTTAGAGCAGGCGTAGGATGGCCCGCGGTATCCGTGCGTCTGGTGTAGCTGGTATCATTGACATGTATTGGTCCTATCCAAACGCACTGTACGCGCACAGTAAACGCATACGCACGCGTTCAACATTGCCTGGTGTAGATTGGCCGTGAGGAACATCGTTCACTTTTTTTTTTCTTTTGGATGGAAATGAAACCGACTCCGTTCAGTCCCTTTCAGTCAGAGCTCTGCAGAGGCGGAGCTGACTGACCGGCTGATGGTCGTCAACACCTAGGGCCGATTCATACTCCTATTTTACCGCTGTTTCGGCGCTGTAGTGCCCAAATGATTTCGGCTCGTCAGAAATTTTCAGTAGCACCGAAGAGCCGACTTTAGGATGGTACCCGCCCGCCCCCCCGAACCTCAAATGACGTCAAATTGTAGGCTCTACAGCGCCGAACCGACTTTTATTCGGCTCTAAAATAGGAGTATGAATCGGCCGTTAGAATTCCCCGGACAAAGTGTCTTCATCTTTTCTACTATTAGTAACGCTCGATGTTTGGAAGTATGGGGCAACTCATTCAAGAGTAATATGACTCCTTTGATTATGTTACAAAGAAAGAGCATGTAGGCTATAAAGAAGATTTCAGAGCACACACCAACAGGCTTTTTATGTTATCTGGTATATTGAAAATCATGGATTTGGAGCGAAAAACAGATCATTACCAACACAAACACGTTTATTTTTATTTTAGTCATTGGCTAAAATAAACATCTAAATCTGTATTTTTAACGTTTATTTTGCTTTAGTTTGAAACAAAACATGTTTAGGAAGCAAAATAGCTAAAAAATATATATATCATGATTTCAGTTATTTTGTTCCCTCAGCGTTGTTGAGCTCTAGTTCTTTTGTCCTTGTTGTATTTCTTTTTTATTTGATGTAATGCATAAAATGTATGGTTGGTAGCAGCATCAATTAGATGGTTTTTTTTTTAATGGTAGGGGCAGGTATAAATAAGATGTATCTTCTTCCTGGTCCTTTTCTGCTATGGAATATGTAAAAAAAATATTAACCCATTCTGACCGGGCACCCATTTTGGTGTCAGCATCATGTTATGCTTTAGCTATTTAAAAATAGCAGATCTACAAGCTCATATCGCGCCACCGAGTGGCGCGATACGAGCTTGTAGGTCTGCTATTTTTGAAAAATCGAAGAACGACTGACATTTTTTAGAATCTGATCTCAGGTCAGAATGGGTTCATCAGACCAGTGTGTGTCCGGCGGAAACCTCGTATGAATCTGATCTCAGGTCAGAATGGGTTAAGTACAACCCCGGGCGTTCTAGGTGTTCATTGATGCATCAAGGAAGGCGATTATTATGTTTCTGCACTTTCTGTCAAATGGGTCTAAGATGGCATCTTAAATAAATGTGGTGAAAATGTGTTGTGACTTTGATTGAAGAGTTTTATAATACAAATAGTTCCAATGGCATCTAAATGTAAGGTTGCAAAATATGCTTATCGGTGTTGCGAGGATGAGGAGGTACCTGGAAAACTTTTGAAATTTTGAAAAACATTTTTGAATAGTTCAAATAGCCAATCTACATTGACACGTTGTGAGCTTGTGAACTGGACATTTTAACGATTCAAAAATGTTTTGCAAAATAGTAAAAAAAAAAAAAAATGGCAAAGAAGTTTAGGGATAAGGGGTTTAGCGGAGACAAATGGAGCCCTAGGGCCTCTCAGACCCTAAACAGAATATTTTGTTGTCGTTGGATAAGATTTTGTCCCAACAAGTCCATGCCGTATTGATGTTGGTACCATTAGGAGAGATAACAGGCTGTATTGATGTCGGTACCATTAGGAGAGATAACAGGCTGTATTGATGTCGGTACCATTAGGAGAGATAACAGGCTGTATTGATGTTGGTACCATTAGGAGAGATAACAGGCTGTATTGATGTTGGTACCATTAGGAGAGATAACAGGCCGTATTGATGTTGGTACCATTAGGAGAGATAACAGGCTGTATTGATGTCGGTACCATTAGGAGAGATAACAGGCTGTATTGATGTCGGTACCATTAGGAGAGATAACAGGCTGTATTGATGTTGGTACCATTAGGAGAGATAACAGGTTGTATTGATGTTGGTACCATTAGGAGAGATAACAGGCTGTATTGATGTCGGTACCATTAGGAGAGATAACAGGCTGTATTGATGTTGGTACCATTAGGAGAGATAACAGGCTGTATTGATGTCGGTACCATTAGGAGAGATAACAGGCTGTATTGATGTTGGCACCATTAGGAGAGATAACAGGCTGTATTGATGTCGGTACCATTAGGAGAGATAACAGGCTGTATTGATGTCGGTACCATTAGGAGAGATAACAGGCTGTATTGATGTTGGTACCATTAGGAGAGATAACAGGCTGTATTGATGTTGGTACCATTTAGGAGAGATAACAGGCTGTATTGATGTTGGTACCATTAGGAGAGATAACAGGCTGTATTGATGTTGGTACCATTAGGAGAGATAACAGGCTGTATTGATGTTGGTACCATTAGGAGAGATAACAGGCTGTATTGATGTTGGTACCATTAGGAGAGATAACAGGCTGTATTGATGTTGGTACCATTAGGAGAGATAACAGGCTGTATTGATGTTGGTACCATTAGGAGAGATAACAGGCTGTATTGATGTTGGTACCATTAGGAGAGATAACAGGCTGTATTGATGTTGGTACCATTAGGAGAGATAACAGGCTGTATTGATGTTGGTACCATTAGGAGAGATAACAGGCTGTATTGATGTTGGTACCATTAGGAGAGATAACAGGTTGTATTGATGTCGGTACCATTAGGAGAGATAACAGGCTGTATTGATGTCGGTACCATTAGGAGAGATAACAGGCTGTATTGATGTCGGTACCATTAGGAGAGATAACAGGCTGTATTGATGTTGGTACCATTAGGAGAGATAACAGGCTGTATTGATGTCGGTACCATTAGGAGAGATAACAGGCTGTATTGATGTCGGTACCATTAGGAGAGATAACAGGCTGTATTGATGTCGGTACCATTAGGAGAGATAACAGGCTGTATTGATGTCGGTACCATTAGGAGAGATAACAGGCTGTATTGATGTTGGTACCATTAGGAGAGATAACAGGCTGTATCATGTCGGTACCATTAGGAGAGATAACAGGCTGTATTGATGTCGGTACCATTAGGAGAGATAACAGGCTGTATTGATGTCGGTACCATTAGGAGAGATAACAGGCTGTATTGATGTTGGTACCATTAGGAGAGATAACAGGCTGTATTGATGTTGGTACCATTAGGAGAGATAACAGGCTGTATTGATGTTGGTACCATTAGGAGAGATAACAGGTTGTATTGATGTTGGTACCATTTAGGAGAGATAACAGGCTGTATTGATGTTGGTACCATTAGGAGAGATAACAGGCTGTATTGATGTTGGTACCATTAGGAGAGATAACAGGCTGTATTGATGTTGGTACCATTAGGAGAGATAACAGGCTGTATTGATGTTGGTACCATTAGGAGAGATAACAGGCTGTATTGATGTTGGTACCATTAGGAGAGATAACAGGCTGTATTTATGTTGGTACCATTAGGAGAGATAACAGGCTGTATTGATGTTGGTACCATTAGGAGAGATAACAGGCTGTATTGATGTTGGTACCATAAGGAGAGATAACAGGCTGTATTGATGTTGGTACCATAAGGAGAGATAACAGGCTGTATTGATGTTGGTACCATTAGGAGAGATAACAGGCAAACGTTGATTAATTCTTTTTTTAACAATTCTCTTCTACATTCTCTAATTGTGTAGACTCGTATGGGTCCATTTGGTTTAATTTTGCACTCTCAAGTGTTAATCAATTGTGTGCGGGTACCCCTTTTGGTGTTTTAACTAAGCAATTTACAATTTAGGCATTTAGCAGACGCTCTTAATCCAGAGCGACTTACATTTAAG
>NC_139717.1:1932175-1942175 GCF_964188405.1 Protomyctophum parallelum
TACCGGTGAAGCTGCGGTTGATTTGGACCAAACCGCGGGGGTGTTATTTATTTACCGGTGAAGCTGCGGTTGGTTTGGTACCAAACCGCCGGGTGTTATTTATTTACCGGTGAAGCTGCGGTTGGTTTGAACCAAACCGCGGGGTGTTATTTATTTACCGGTGAAGCTGCGGTTGGTTTGGACCAAACCGTGGGGGTGTTATTTATTTACCGGTGAAGCTGCGGTTGGTTTGGTACCAAACCGTGGGGTGTTATTTATTTACCGGTGAAGCTGCGGTTGGTTTGGACCAAACCGCGGGGGTGTTATTTATTTACCGGTGAAGCTGCGGTTGGTTTGGTACCAAACTGCGGGGTGTTATTTATTTACCGGTGAAGCTGCGGTTGGTTTGGACCAAACCGCGGGGTGTTATTTATTTACCGGTGAAGCTGCGGTTGGTTTGGACCAAACCGCGGGGTGTTATTTATTTACTGGTGAAGCTGCGGTTGGTTTGGACCAAACCGCGGGGGTGTTATTTATTTACCGGTGAAGCTGCGGTTGGTTTGGTACCAAACCGTGGGGTGTTATTTATTTACCGGTGAAGCTGCGGTTGGTTTGGACCAAACCGCGGGGTGTTATTTATTTACCGGTGAAGCTGCGGTTGGTTTGGTACCAAACCGTGGGGTGTTATTTATTTACCGGTGAAGCTGGGTTGGTTTGGACCAAACCGTGGGGTGTTATTTATTTACCGGTGAAGCTGCGGTTGGTTTGGACCAAACCGCGGGGGTGTTATTTATTTACAGGTGAAGCTGCGGTTGGTTTGGACCAAACCGCGGGGGTGTTATTTATTTACCGGTGAAGCTGCGGTTGGTTTGGTACCAAACCGTGGGGTGTTATTTATTTACCGGTGAAGCTGCGGTTGGTTTGGACCAAACCGCGGGGTGTTATTTATTTACCGGTGAAGCTGCGGTTGGTTTGGACCAAACCGCGGGGTGTTATTTATTTACCGGTGAAGCTGCGGTTGGTTTGGTACCAAACCGTGGGGTGTTATTTATTTACCGGTGAAGCTGCGGTTGGTTTGGACCAAACCGTGGGCGTTCTGGATGAAGGCCCCTCGGGGCACCACGGACGCCTCGGCATCGATCTGGTGCACCGTCACCGCCAGCCTGACCTCCTCCTTGACCTTGACCTGTGGGCGAGGAAGACGAGGACATTACACCTCATTGACCTTGACCTGTGGGCGAGGAAGACGAGGACATTACACCTCATTGACCTTGACCTGTGGGCGAGGAAGAGGACATTACACCTCATTGACCTTGACCTGTGGGCGAGGAAGAGGACATTACACCTCATTGACCTTGACCTGTGGGCGAGGAAGACGAGGACATTACACCTCATTGACCTTGACCTGTGGGCGAGGAAGAGGACATTACACCTCATTGACCTTGACCTGTGGGCGAGGAAGAGGACATTACACCTCATTGACCTTGACCTGTGGGCGAGGAAGACGAGGACATTACACCTCATTGACCTTGACCTGTGGGCGAGGAAGAGGACATTACACCTCATTGACCTTGACCTGTGGGCGAGGAAGAGGACATTACACCTCATTGACCTTGACCTGTGGGCGAGGAAGACGAGGACATTACACCTCATTGACCTTGACCTGTGACCTGTGGGCGAGGAAGAGGACGACATTACACCTCATTGACCTTGACCTGTGGGCGAGGAAGAGGAGAACATTACACCTCATTGACCTTGACCTGTGGGCGAGGAAGACGAGGACATTACACCTCATTGACCTTGACCTGTGGGCGAGGAAGACGAGGACATTACACCTCATTGACCTTGACCTGTGGGCGAGGAAGAGGACATTACACCTCATTGACCTTGACCTGTGGGCGAGGAAGACGAGGACATTACACCTCATTGACCTTGACCTGTGGGCGAGGAAGACGAGGACATTACACCTCATTGACCTTGACCTCTGGGCGAGGAAGACGAGGACATTACACCTCATTGACCTTGACCTGTGGGCGAGGAAGACGAGGACATTACACCTCATTGACCTTGACCTGTGGGCGAGGAAGAGGAGAACATTACCCCTCCTCCTGACCTTGACCTGTGGGCGAGGAAGAGGACGACTTTACACCTCATTGACCTTGACCTGTGGGCGAGGAAGAGGAGGACATTACACCTCATTGACCTTGACCTGTGGGCGAGGAAGAGGACGACTTTACACCTCATTGACCTTGACCTGTGGGCGAGGAAGACGAGGACATTACACCTCATTGACCTTGACCTGTGGGCGAGGAAGACGAGGACATTACACCTCATTGACCTTGACCTGTGGGCGAGGAAGACGAGGACATTACACCTCATTGACCTTGACCTGTGGGCGAGGAAGACATTACACCTCATTGACCTTGACCTGTGGGCGAGGAAGAGGAGAACATTACCCCTCCTCCTGACCTTGACATGTGGGCGAGGAAGAGGACGACTTTACACCTCATTGACCTTGACCTGTGGGCGAGGAAGAGGACGACTTTACACCTCATTGACCTTGACCTGTGGGCGAGGAAGACATTACCCCTCCTCCTTGACCTTGAACTGTGGGTGAGGAAGAGGAGTACATTACGCCCCATTGACCTTGACCTCTGGGCGAGGACGAGGGGGACATTACACCTCCTCCTGAGAGTGAGAAGGAAAACCTCCATGCACAGAGTCTCACAACACCAGAAGCAGCTCCACTGATCTCAGTCCAGATAAAGTCCATAGCGCGGCACCGAGTGCCACGCTATGGACTTTATTTTTCAAATAGTTGTAGGTCTGCTATTTCTGAAAGATCGTGAGTGAACACGAGTGAATATTTTAACTCTAATCTTTGCTTCTGGGGGGGAGGGGGGAGGGGGTGTCCCATGGAACAACACATTTGCAGATGGGGTGTGGAGGCATGTTACATATAATGTTTGGGGTCCTTGACATGAAATATTGAGCACCACTGATACAGATACAGGATTTTGAAGACATTTTTTAAATGTCAGGCCTAAAACCCATCTTTACTGTCTTTTAAGCCATTCTGACCTGAGATCAGATTCTAAAAATGTCTTCTATGTCAGTCGCTCTTCGATTTTTCAAAAATAGCAGACCTACAAGCTCGTAGCGCGCCGGCGCGCTATGAGCTTGTAGATCTGCTATTTTTCAATAGCTAAAGCATAACATGATGCTAACACCGAAAGGGTTTCCCGTTCAGAATGGATTAACCGTGGCTGAGACCTTCTGATTGGATTTGTGTTCTTCTGTGTTTTAGCTACAGTGAATGTACAGTATAGTTTATTTTTTGTACAGCACTTTGTCAGTCTTGCGTTGTAAAATGTGATATTATAAATAATAATATAAAGTGGATTAGATTGGATCACAATGGAATGTTTAGCAGATCTACAAGCTCTAAACGCGTCGCTGTGCGCCTCGTCTCCAGCTTGTAGATCTGATATTTCTGGTGCTTTTGTGTGTGCAGCCGCTGCAGTAAACTAAAGTATAGGACGTGAACCCATTCTGACCTGAGATCAGATTCTAAAAATGTCTTCTACATCCTGACAGTTTTTCATTCTGACCTGAGATCAGATCCTAAAAATGTTCTTCTACATCCTGACAGTTTTCCATTCTGACCTGAGATCAGATTCTACAAATGTCTTCTACATCCTGACAGTTTTCCATTCTGACCTGAGATCAGATTCTAAAAATGTCTTCTACATCCTGACAGTTTTCCATTCTGACCTGAGATCAGATTCTAAAAATGTCTTCTACATCCTGACAGTTTTCCATTCTGACCTGAGATCAGATTCTAAAAATGTCTTCTACATCCTGACAGTTTTCATTCTGACCTGAGATCAGATTCTAAAAAATATCTTCCACATCCTGACAGTTTTCCATTCTGACCTGAGATCAGATTCTAAAAAATATCTTCCACATCCTGACAGTTGTCTGAAAAAGCTATGTTTCTATGTCAGTCGTTCTTCGATTTTTCAAAAATAGCAGACCTACGAGCTTGTAGATCTGCTATTTTTCAATAGCTAAAGCATAACATAATGCTAACACCAAAAGGGGTTCCCGTTCAGAATGGGTTAAATCGGGTTTCCTGGCCGACGACAAACCAAGGACTGTTGAAAGAGGGAACGGGAAGTTCTTCCCGTCAACGAGGACATTGTTTAACGTTTGGGGGACTCACCGTGACCTCCTGGTCGTCTGCAGCGTCGCCCCCTGCTGTCCTGGGGGTCTCCATAACGTTTGGGGGACTCACCGTGACCTCCTGGTCGTCTGCAGCGTCGCCCCCTGCTGTCCCGGGGGTCTCTATAACGTTGGGGGACTCACCGTGACCTCCTGGTCCTCTGCAGCGTCGCCCCCTGCTGTCCTGGGGGTCTCCATAACGTTTGGGGACTCACCGTGACCTCCTGGTCCTCTGCAGCGTCGCCCCCTGCTGTCCTGGGGGTCTCCATAACGTTTGGGGGACTCACCGTGACCTCCTGGTCCTCTGCAGCGTCGCCCCCTGCTGTCCTGGGGGTCTCCATAACGTTTGGGGACTCACCGTGACCTCCTGGTCGTCTGCAGCGTCGCCCCCTGCTGTCCTGGGGGTCTCCATAACGTTTGGGGGACTCACCGTGACCTCCTGGTCCTCTGCAGCGTCGCCCCCTGCTGTCCTGGGGGTCTCCATAACGTTTGGGGGACTCACCGTGACCTCCTGGTCCTCTGCAGCGTCGCCCCCTGCTGTCCTGGGGGTCTCTATAACGTTTGGGGACTCACCGTGACCTCCTGGTCCTCTGCAGCGTCGCCCCCTGCTGTCCTGGGGGTCTCCATAACGTTTGGGGACTCACCGTGACCTCCTGGTCCTCTGCAGCGTCGCCCCCTGCTGTCCTGGGGGTCTCTATAACGTTTGGGGACTCACCGTGACCTCCTGGTCCTCTGCAGCGTCGCCCCCTGCTGTCCTGGGGGTCTCTATAACGTTTGGGGACTCACCGTGACCTCCTGGTCGTCTGCAGCGTCGCCCCCTGCTGTCCTGGGGGTCTCTATAACGTTTGGGGACTCACCGTGACCTCCTGGTCGTCTGCAGCGTCGCCCCCTGCTGTCCTGGGGGTCTCCATGAGGGTCTCGTAGGAGTGGGAGGGGTCTCCGGTGAAGCGGCCCCTCGCCGCCCGGCCCACCGCGTCCGCCAACGCCTCCGTGGCGGGCGGGAGAAGGTGCCAGTCCACGCAGTTGAAGCTGGGGGACGCGCACGCACGCACACGCACATGCACACACACACACACACACACAGAAACAGGACAGTCAGCGCATCAGCACGGATGTAGCCTCGGAGACCCAGGCGTTTCATTTCCATCACGGTGAGGGGAGGTGAGGAGGGGGATATCGTTTGGGGATAAAGTTTGCGCGCTTCTATCTGTTACTTCTCTGACACAGAGCAGTTCAAACAGACTTCTTTCTATCTGTTACTTCTCTGACACAGAGCAGTTCAAACAGACTTCTATCTGTTACTTCTCTGACACAGAGCAGTTCAAACAGACTTCTATCTGTTACTTCTCTGACACAGAGCAGTTCAAACAGACTTCTATCTGTTACTTCTCTGACACAGAGCAGTTCAAACAGACTTCTATCTGTTACTTCTCTGACACAGAGCAGTTCAAACAGACTTCTATCTGTTACTTCTCTGACACAGAGCAGTTCAAACAGACTTCTATCTGTTATACTTCTCTGACACAGAGCAGTTCAAACAGACTTCTATCTGTTACTTATCTGACACAGAGCAGTTCAAACAGACTTCTATCTGTTACTTCTCTGACACAGAGCAGTTCAAACAGACTTCTATCTGTTATACTTCTCTGACACAGAGCAGTTCAAACAGACTTCTATCTGTTATACTTCTCTGACACAGAGCAGTTCAAACAGACTTCTATCTGTTACTTCTCTGACACAGAGCAGTTCAAACAGACTTCTATCTGTTACTTCTCTGACACAGAGCAGTTCAAACAGACTTCTATCTGTTACTTCTCTGACACAGAGCAGTTCAAACAGACTTCTATCTGTTACTTCTCTGACACAGAGCAGTTCAAACAGACTTCTATCTGTTACTTCTCTGACACAGAGCAGTTCAAACAGACTTCTATCTGTTATACTTCTCTGACACAGAGCAGTTCAAACAGACTTCTATCTGTTATACTTCTCTGACACAGAGCAGTTCAAACAGACTTCTATCTGTTATACTTCTCTGACACAGAGCAGTTCAAACAGACTTCTATCTGTTATACTTCTCTGACACAGAGCAGTTCAAACAGACTTCACATTCAGCCAGTCAACAGTGGGACATCGCGCGCTGAGAGCCACATGTATGCTGCGGTTGGTTTTTAATTAAGGGCGCGTTCTGAATGCAACGCAAACTAATAGGCGGGGTGCGCTCCGGTGCGTTATACGCAAAGGGAAAGAATGACTTCTGTCCGTGACAATAATCAATGCTACAGTTTGAAATCTGTACACACGCACACATAGAGCAAAACAAATATGGGGATTTTTATTTATTTTTTCAACTTTCGACTTCTCCTAATCTGAATCGACTCGTATTAATGAAGTCGATAAATCGATAAATCGATTTTTGATGAATGCCCTAACACACACACACACACACACACACACACACACACACACACACACACACACACACACACACACACACACACACACACACACACACACACACACACACACACACACACACACACTTTTGTATTATAATACTGAGGGCATCGAAATTGTACGACTGTAAATGTATTTTTATATTATTATTTTTTCTCCATATTTGGATAGTATACCGAGAGAAAGACGGGGAGTGATATCTATCTATCTATCAGGGGGGGGGGGGGGGGGGCACCGGGGGCCCCCGGGGGTCACATGCCCACCTTCACTTAATGCGGCCCTCAGGTTAATATCAGAATACTGATATAGTATTGATTTCAGCTGTTTACAATTCCAAACCCGCTTTAATTACTTCATGACTAGTATTAAAAAATGACTATAGTATTAAAATGTGTCTTTGTGTCCAATGTAGTTATGTTAACAGTTCATAAAGTTAACATCACTACAACTAAATGCATTTGAAATCCAATAAAGAGGTTACTTTTCAGGATTCCAATTAACAAAATGGAAAACAAAATTAATAAATCAGGATTTCAATTCAAATATAGCTAAAATAGCATATCGGCTATTTTTGCTACGACAGTAATATGCAATGTGGCCCCTCTGGAGTGAGTGTGGAACTATAGTGGCCCTCTGGAGTGAGTGTGGAACTATAGTGGCCCTCTGGAGTGAGTGTGGAACTATAGTGACCCTCTGGAGTGAGTGTGGAACTATAGTGGCCATCTGGAGTGAGTGTGGAACTATAGTGGCCCTCTCCATTGTCAAAGTTGCCCATGTAGAGAGTCTTGGTGTCTATATATCAGTGTTGTTTTTGTCGACTAAAACTAAGACGAAAAATGTTCGTCGACTACCTTTTCTCACTGACTAAAACTAAATAAAAACTAACCTATAATGACTAAAACTAAGACTAAATATACTGACAATTTCGTCAACAAATAAAAACTAGACTAAAATGTGAGGAAGGGACTAGTGGACAAGAGATCCAGTTTTATGCTGGGTTGCATGCTGAAAATAGCAGATATACAATCTCACAACGCGTCGTACAAATGCAACCAAAGTGTAAAATATGTCATTACAACGACATCAAGGCCTGTCAACTAAATCAACTGTAGTTTTAGTCGACTAAAATGACATTTAGTCGACTAAAAGTAGACTAAACACTAGAACATTACAGGCGACTAAAATGTGACTAAAACTAAGTGAAAACTATTCAAGAGACTATATGACTAAAACTAAAAAATAGAAATTTGCTGCCAAAAACAACACTGCTATATATCCTCACCTATAGAGGCTGGTGGTGTCTGTATATATATATATATATATATATATATATATATATATATATATATATATACATATCTCCTCACCTATACAGGCTGGTGGTGTGTGTGTGTGTATATATATATATATATATATATATATACATATCTCCTCACCTATACAGGCTGGTGGTGTGTGTATATATATATATATATATATATATATCTATCTCCTCACCTATACAGGCTGGTGGTGTGTGTATATATATATATATATATATATATATCTATCTCCTCACCTATACAGGCTGGTGGTGTATATATATATATATATATATATATATATATATATATATATATATATATATATATATATATATATATATATATATATATCTATCTCCTCACCTATAGAGGCTGGTGGTGTGTATATATATATATATATGTATATATATATATATATATATATATATATATTGTGGGGTGTCGCTAGGCAACCACCCGCCAGGTAAGCCTAAGAGCCCAGACAGCCAGTGGGGAGGAGGCAGAGCACGGCCAAGGGGGACACGCCCACTCGGCCTCGTCATCGGCCAGACTTACTACCCAGCCTATCTGTTGGCTCAAGGCCAAGTGCACCTATTGGCCCAAGGCCAAGTGCACTCGCCCACGCCAGGCTAAAAGGGAAGCGATGTCTGCCCCTGCTCTCATTTCCCCACTGACAGCTGACAGGGACAGTTCGGAGATGCCTGGCGGTAAGCGACACCTCACCCTCTCACACCACACCAGACATATACCTTATACCTGAACACTGAAACTAAAACGCCTGTTCTCCTCCTGTAGGTAACCCGCTACCCCGGACGAATGAACAGCGATGACACTTCCTCCTCCCCGGGAGAGTATTGACAGCCCCTGTCAAAACCCGGGGACAGAGTGATATAGTAGGCTACTAGTGGCGCACTATAAGCCCGGTAGGGAAGCGATCCCTACCCAAACCCCGCCAGAGAAGAGGCAGAGCTTTTTGTTATAATTGACATTTGAGTTATACCTTTGACGCCACGCACGGAAAAGTGCATCTGAATATAATAAACGGCCGTGCCGGCCCAGTTTGAACACTGCCTGGTTTTGGTGTCCGCTCAGTATCCACAATATATATATATATCCTCACCTATAGAGGCTGGTGCTGGGGGCCATCTCGTCCGGGCCCTTCCCCTGAGCGATGTAGTAGTCGGCCTTCAGCCCGTGGACCTTCCCCCAGAACAGGACCCGGCTGAAGGCGTAGTTCTTCCTCAGGAGGACCATGGAGGTCTGGAGGGCGGCCCGGTGCTCAGGGGTCACCGTGGGACCCCCGCCCGACACCAGGTCCAGGGAATAGGACAGAGAGCGGGCGTCCATGAGGAGACTGGACTGCACGGCGTTGATCTGGGCAGCAGATTAACGGTTTGGGTCTTGTGTACTTCTTAGTCTTAGTCTTATGAATAGCATGCGATTGTAGTCCTATATATAGGCCTATACTTATTATCCTGACATTGTTTAGTTTTAGTCTAGTCTTATAGTCGACTAAATATCAAAATATTCTAGTCTTCTAATCTAGTCTTAATTGCTTATTATCCTGAAATTGTTTAGTTTTAGTCTAGTCTTAGTCGGCTAAATATCAAAATATTCTAGTCTATAGTCTTCTAATCTAGTCTTAATTACTTATTCTCCTGAATTTGTTTAGTTTTAGTCTAGTCTTAGTCGACTAAATATCAAAATATTCTAGTCTAGTCTTCTAATCTATAGTCTTAATTATTCTTATTTAGGAATAAATAAAGTCTTACTTAATTATGTCTTAGTTATTTTTGCCAGGAACAAATGTTTAGTCTTATAGTATATTTTGAATAACACACCATTTAGTTTTAGTCCCATTTAGTCTTCTGAAACTGATTACTCTCGTCTTAGTCGACTAAATGTCGATAACCTTAGTTTTTTTAGTCTTAGTCTTATAGTCTTAACCAAATGAAGTGAACATACCAGCTGACGATAACCTTAGTTGTTTTAGTCTTAGTCTTAGTCTTAGTCTTAACCAAATGAAGTGAACATACCAG
>NC_139717.1:1947175-1954675 GCF_964188405.1 Protomyctophum parallelum
GGCCGAGATTAGCTCATCACGGACACACGGACGGACGGACGGACACACACACACACGGACGGACAGACGGAGTGCAAAACATACTCTCCCCCCATGCCTTCGGCCTGGTGGAGACAATTAGGTTGTTATCAATATGGACAATCAATATCAGGTGGAAATATTACATTTTCATAATTAAACTTAATGTTGACACTGTACATTAAGCACACTGACTATTATATCAGGAAAATGAGAACAGGCGACTCCTGCTTTAGAGAATGAGAGGAACTTTTGCAGGACAACAGCACCCTCTACAGACACACACAGAGACGTGCAGTTACTTCCAACACATTTTTTCTTTTTAAATCCATGTTTAGGTCAAAATTTATTAACACTGAAAATTGTGCGGTCAATTTACATTAACAATAATGTTCATCAGAGACAGAGACTTTGTCGAATAAAACAAGACATTTGGTGCCTTTAAAATGTGTAACAGCTTTCCTAAAACAATATATTACAGTGTCAAATTAAATAACTATAAGTGAAAGTGATTCAACAACTTGTATCTGAAATAATTTGGTCGCCTTGTTAACCCATTGTGACCTGAGATCAGATTTTAAAAATGTCTTCTACATCCTGACAGTTTTCCATTCTGACCTGAGATCAGATTCTAAAAAAAATCTTCTATGTCAGTCGCTCTTCGATTTTTCAAAAATAGCTAAAGCATAACATGATGCTAACACCAAAATGGGTTCCCGTTCAGAATGGGTTAAATAATAACTCGCCAAGGTGCAAAAACATTATTTAAAAAGTACAGTCCAGTATAACCCCTTATCTTTATTTAAATAGATTCACATTCCTTAAAGCTGCAATGTGGAACTGAATTTTTTACGAATTATAAAATCATATTTTTAAGTCACCACTATCGTACAGCGTATATGTCAAAGTTTTTAATTATTATTATTATTTACAATCCTTAGGTTTACCAATATTATTCATATCTTAATTACTATTATTTAAGCTCAACTGTGTAGCTTCCATATGGGAAGGGCACTCCAGAAGGCCACGATGAATTCCTGTTATGTTCTTTAGCTACATAGAAATGTCTATTTGTACGTCTCTAAATGTTTTGATGAATTGAACAATGTGGACCCTGTTGTAAACAAGTGTAATGCTTAATTGGGTCGTCCACTCACAGTTAACAGTCTTTGTATTGAGTTTGTGCTTGAAATGTACTGTAAATTCTGCAAACTGTTAATAAATATTTCAATCAATCAATCAAACTCGATAAGCCCCTTTGGGTTTCTTTGGCACTTCCAGCACATCATGCATGTAACGGATCTTATTTCCTATTTGAAATATTTGCTTTCTGTATTTTATTTTACCGTATTGTTGTTATTATTTTACATGTGCAAATAAACTAAACTAAACTATAACCTGGAGCTCTGAACTGCCTGTTGACTGTAATACAGTACCAATATAATACATAAATAAAACCCTCACAACACATTATTATATATCCCTAATCCCTAACATACATTCCAGATTGCAGCTTTAAGGATTTCCTTCATTAAACCAGAGCAAAGTGTCTTAAAATGAAGGCAACCAGTGGCTATAGACCGTGTAACAAATAAAACGTCCCAGTCAAGAGTCTAGATATAAATATAAATCCCACAATATCCAGATAAGAGTTTTTGTTCGACATGTTTCAACATGGAAGCTCTTGATAGTAAACACCAGACAGTTCTGTACAAAACTGTACAAAACACACAATGTGACAGTCATATCTCTGACTGTACAAAACACACAGAATGTAATGTGTGTTCAGACATGTTTTAATGATCACCATGGGTGTGTGTGTGTGTTCAGACATGTTATAATGATCACCATGGGTGTGTGTGTGTGTTCAGACATGTTATAATGATCACCATGGGTGTGTGTGTGTGTTCAGACATGTTATAATGATCACCATGGGTGTGTGTGTGTGTTCAGACATGTTATAATGATCACCATGGGTGTGTGTGTGTGTTCAGACATGTTTTAATGATCACCATGGGTGTGTGTGTGTGTTCAGACATGTTATAATGATCACCATGGGTGTGTGTGTGTGTTCAGACATGTTAAAATGATCACCATGGGTGTGTATGTGTGTTCAGACATGTTATAATGATCACCATGGGTGTGTATGTGTGTTCAGACATGTTATAATGATCACCATGGGTGTGTGTGTGTGTTCAGACATGTTATAATGATCACCATGGGTGTGTGTGTGTGTTCAGACATGTTATAATGATCACCATGGGTGTGTGTGTGTGTTCAGACATGTTATAATGATCACCATGGGTGTGTATGTGTGTTCAGACATGTTATAATGATCACCATGGGTGTGTATGTGTGTTCAGACATGTTATAATGATCACCATGGGTGTGTATGTGTGTTCAGACATGTTATAATGATCACCATGGGTGTGTGTGTGTGTTCAGACATGTTATAATGATCACCATGGGTGTGTGTGTGTGTTCAGACATGTTATAATGATCACCATGGGTGTGTGTGTGTGTTCAGACATGTTATAATGATCACCATGGGTGTGTATGTGTGTTCAGACATGTTATAATGATCACCATGGGTGTGTATGTGTGTTCAGACATGTTATAATGATCACCATGGGTGTGTGTGTGTGTTCAGACATGTTATAATGATCACCATGGGTGTGTGTGTGTGTTCAGACATGTTATAATGATCACCATGGGTGTGTGTGTGTGTTCAGACATGTTATAATGATCACCATGGGTGTGTGTGTGTGTTCAGACATGTTTTAATGATCACCATGGGTGTGTATGTGTGTTCAGACATGTTATAATGTGTTCACTGGATGGATTGACAAAAGGGCACTTTGTGGCTTTAACGTTCTTTCTTTGGTAAAATTGTTCTCTTCGGTGGAGTGTGTGTGTGTGTGTGTGTGTGTGTGTGTGTGTGTGTGTGTATGCAGACGTGTGTGTGTGTGTGTTTTTTACAAGAGTGATTCTCAACGAGAACGTGATGTTTGACACAGGAACTCTGAGAGAAGTGGGTTCAGGGTTCGAGGGGGGGGGGGCTCTGTGGGGTCAGGGTTCGAGGGGGGGGGGCTCTGTGGGGTCAGGGTTCGAGTTGGGGGGGGGCTCTGTGGGGTCAGGGTTCGAGGGGGGGCTCTGTGGGGTCAGGGTTCGAGGGGGGGGGGCTCTGTGGGGTCAGGGTTCGAGGGGGGGCTCTGTGGGGTCAGGGTTCGAGGGGGGGGGGCTCTGTGGGGTCAGGGTTCGAGGGGGGGGGGGCTCTGTGGGGTCAGGGTTCGAGGGGGGGGGGCTCTGGGGTCAGGGTTCGAGGGGGGGCTCTGTGGGGTCAGGGTTCGAGGGGGGGGGGGGCTCTGTGGGGTCAGGGTTCGAGGGGGGGCTCTGTGGGGTCAGGGTTCGAGGGGGGGGGGCTCTGTGGGGTCAGGGTTCGGGGGGGGGGCTCTGTGGGGTCAGGGTTCGAGGGGGGGGGGGCTCTGTGGGGTTCAGGGTTCGAGGGGGGGGCTCTGTGGGGTCAGGGTTCGAGGGGG
This sequence comes from Protomyctophum parallelum, assembly GCF_964188405.1. Classification (NCBI taxonomy): domain Eukaryota; kingdom Metazoa; phylum Chordata; class Actinopteri; order Myctophiformes; family Myctophidae; genus Protomyctophum; species Protomyctophum parallelum. The sequence goes on from NC_139717.1 coordinate 1,950,733, forward strand.
GGGCTCTGTGGGGTCAGGGTTCGAGGGGGGGCTCTGTGGGGTCAGGGTTCGAGGGGGGGCTCTGTGGGGTTCAGGGTTCGAGGGGGGGCTCTGTGGGGTCAGGGTTCGAGGGGGGGGGCTCTGTGGGGTCAGGGTTCGAGGGGGGGGGCTCTGTGGGGTCAGGGTTCGAGGGGGGGCTCTGTGGGGTCAGGGTTCGAGGGGGGGGGCTCTGTGGGGTCAGGGTTCGAGGGGGGGGCTCTGTGGGGTCAGGGTTCGAGGGGGGGCTCTGTGGGGTCAGGGTTCGAGGGGGGGCTCTGTGGGGTCAGGGTTCGAGGGGGGTAGGGCTGTGGGGTCAGGGTTCGAGGGGGGGGTCGTCGACGGGACTGGGGCCGTTGGGGGGGCTGTTGTGGGTGGAGCCGTAGGACTTGGGAGACCTCTCTGAGTCTCCGTCATTGGACGACTCAGCTTGGAGCACTTTGGGCAGGTAGACCTGGGGGGGAGGGGGGGGGGGGGGGAGAGGGGGGAGAGAGTCAACACATCGCCCTTTCATTCTTTTTCCTTAATATATTTTTTATCCCACGATTTTGTAACCCATTTTTCACCCCCTGTGTCAATCATCTAATGTGATCCTGGGCTCTACACACCCTCCACCAACCTAGTCCCCCATATATGGGGGACAAGGGGAGACCAACCTAGTCCCCATATATGGGGGACAAGGGGAGACCAACCTAGTCCCCATATATGGGGGACAAGGGGAGACCAACCTAGTCCCCATACATGGGGGACAAGGGGAGACCAACCTAGTCCCCATATATGGGGGACAAGGGGAGACCAACCTAGTCCCCATATATGGGGGACAAGGGGAGACCAACCTAGTCCCCATATATGGGGGACAAGGGGAGAGCAACGGACTTGAACTCATGCTTCCTTCATGCCTGAGTGTCCAAGTTGCTCCTTTACACCTGACAGGGGGGAGTTTCCCTGGTTGGACGTAGCGCGTGGAAGGAACACGTTATTCCAACCAGTTCCTTTCCCCTCCATCAGGCGCCCCGGCTGGCCAGGGGGAGGCAGTTTGCCCATCCCATTTAGCAAAAACAATTATTATTAATTAGTTTTTTCTTCTCCCAAGGCGTGTAGAAACGTATACAGCGTTCCTGGGCACACCATGGGACCATTCCTATAGGATGTCTGGAGACGTCTTGGGCACAGATCGGGTTAAAATGTATCCCTTCAATAATAATAATACTAATAATGATAATAATTAATAATGAATAATGTCTTAGATGGATTTCCTTCATTCACATCTTGACTCTTTCCTTGTTGATGCGTCCGAACTGACCAGGACCACTTATACTGTACTGTACTGTACTGTACTGTACTGTACTGTACTGTACTGTACTGTACTGTACTGTACTGTACTGTACTGTACTGTACTGTACTGTACTGTACTGTACTGTACTGTGAAGTGAATCGTTACATTAGTACTAACTATACTGTACTGTGACTGTACTGTGAAAAGAAGGATGTTATATTAACCCATTTTGACATGAGATCAGATTCTAAAAATGTCTGTTTGAAAGTGACAGTTTTCTGAAAAAGCTATGTTTCTATGTCAGTCGTTCTTCGACTTTTTCAAAAATATCAGACCTACAAGCTCGTAGCGCTATGCGCTATGAGCTTATAGATCTGCTATTTTTCAATAGCTAAAGCATAGCATAATGCTAAAACGCCAAAAGGGGTTCCCGCCCAGAATGTGTTAAAACAACTCTTACCAGATGGCTGTCTGTCAGTCTATCGTCGTCATCCTCCTTCACCTGCAACAATTATTACAGTTACAGCATTTACTGACTTACAGTAAGCAAGAACAACACAAGGTAACGCATCAAATACTGAACATAAAACACAGGCATCAAGAATCACACGTAAACTCGCAGGAACCTAAGGTCTGTCTAACAGTGGAATGGCCCCTTCCTCTGCGTAGAAACGGACCGTGCTACATTTCCCTCTTTTAACCCATTCTGACCTGAGATCAGATTCATACGATTTTTCTGCCGGACACACACTGGTCTGATGAACCCATTCTGACCTGAGATCCCTGGACCCTGTCTGTCATGCCCATAACAGAATGGGTTAAATACAATCTGAAGAAATGGTTGCTTGAAAACCAAAGCTGCAACCGTTCATGATTATTTTAGGTGTATTTCTTTTTTTTAATGCTGTGTTCCCTTAATGTAATGTTATGTAAATGTATTCCACTGTTTGACTGTCTGTTTTTCATGCTGTGTTCCCTTAATGTAATGTCATGTAAATGTATTCCACTGTTTGACTGTCTGTTTTTCCGCTTTGTGTTTCCTGTTTCCTGATGAAAATTAGCCACTGTGCTACAGTATAATTATATATAATAATAATAATATAATATAATACAGTATAATGATCCGGTGTATTTACGTCCATGTGACGTCCGTTAATATGCATTCATTGTCCTGTCCAAATAAACAAACAAAGTAAAGGAATAATATGTCTGTATAATGACACTAAGTATGTATGCGTATACAGAGTGTGACGTCTACATGAAATGCTACACATAAGTTGAGCCTTTGCAAGGTCGTCAATGCACACACACACACACACACACACACACACACACACACACACACACACACACACACACACACACACACACACACACACACACACACACACACACTAGAGCTGTCCCCGACTAAGGATTTGTATAGTCGAAATTAATATGAATAAATTTGCTGTTAGTCGACTGATAGTTGACTGATAGGGGATTCACACTATGGTCCCGGGTGCGCACTCGGGACCACTTGGCAGAAGTTGTGGTAGTGTGAATGATGCGTACCGTTCCCGGGAGCGGATCGCCCAACCGTCCCCGGGACCGCATGGGGGGAGGGTCTCTGGACCGTTGAAGTGTATTCAGATACGGATCGTTCCAATGTGAATTCATGCAGTCGACGAGCCAAGCGTCAACAAAAAAAACACAGCCTCTGCACGATGCGTAACACCAGCGCATTTCTCAACGCCGCCCTTCTCCCGTTGAATCTGCTTATACGCGCAGCACCGCGCTGATCTTATTCTGCGGACTACACGTGGCTCTTGGGCTTTGCTTGGCACAGTTTCCAAAGTAAAACAAAATAATAATAATGCTGAAGTAGAATCCATAGCAAACTAATACACTGGAGCACAGAACTGACTGACACAGTGAATAGCAGGGAGGCTGACAAGTAGTATAACGGCAAAAAGCCAAAGAGGCAATGCAATTCAGTGTGTCTGGATTCATTTGAGACAATGTCGCACAGTTGATGGTCAGTGTCCGTGCGCGCCAGCCATCAAGCACACCGTCATCAGGAGGATTAAAGTGTGTAATGCAAGTGTACCCGGGTGCGCTGTTGAATCTCGGGTAATGTGAATCATGGCCATCGGGGACCAGGCAACCGTATTCGGAAACGGTTCCAATGAAACAGATTCAGTCCGTCTCAGTGTGAATCCCCTATGAGAGGCTTGTCATTAGCCAGATTGAGCACAGCAGGTGAGATTGAGATTCTGGAGTCTATCAGGCCAGCGATTCAAGTCACAGGCGGTGGCACATTGCCACACAGGCAGACACACTCCACATGCACATTGGAGATTGATTAAAGACAGTCAGAAAGCATGTTCAAATGTGTTTATGTCCCCCACAGACCTTTAGTGGAATAATACAATAATATTTTGTCGAACATCGACTGAGAGGTGGTCAGTCGACTGAGACCCGTTCCGATCGATTAGTCGACTATTCGACTAATCGAGGTCAGCCCTAACACACACACACACACACACACACACACACACACACACACACACACACACACACACACACACACACACACACACACACACACACACACACACACACACACACACACACACACACACACACACACACACACACACTCACTCACCA
>NC_139717.1:1959675-1974675 GCF_964188405.1 Protomyctophum parallelum
TGTTTCTGTGTCAGTGGTTCTGAAAGGGTTAAAAACCCATGTTTCTGTGTCAGTGGTTCTGAAAGGGTTAAAAACCCATGTTTCTGTGTCAGTGGTTCTGAAAGGGTTAAAAACCCATGTTTCTATGTCAGTGGTTCTGAAAGGGTTAAAAACCCATGTTTCTGTGTCAGTGGTTCTGAAAGGGTTAAAAACCCATGTTTCTGTGTCAGTGGTTCTCAAACATGTTCACGTCGAGGACCCCCAGAATTATCTGTAACAGGCTGCCGACCCTCATCCCCCTCCAGAAGCAAAGATTTGAGTTAAAAACGTTCGCTCTGAAAGAATATATTCAAACATTTGCGCCAAAAATAGCAGACCTATACAAGCTCGTATCACGGCAACTCTGTGCCGCACTATGAGCTTGTAGATCTGCTATTTCTTCAATAGCTAAAAGTATAACAAATAATGCTTAAAACACCAACAGATCAATGAATCAGTCCAGAGTCACCCTGATCTTGGCGGGGCCCATCTTCAGAGGCAGCGTCTGCCCCGTGTTGATGAAGGGATACAGCGTGCCGGTGAAGGCGTGCGTGAAGGTGTGTATGTGCGTGCCGGCGTCGGGGTCAGAGAAGGTCACGGTCCCTCGACTCACGTCCAGCTGGACTCTGATGGTGGTCAGGTCGCTCCGCAGCGAGAGCTCGGTGACCGCCCCGGGGCTGGAGCCCGCCGAGTACTTCCCCCCCTGGAAGCCGATCCTCCAGTGGCGTCCTCCGCGGTCTCCTTTGCGCTGGTAGGGCTCCTGCAGCACGCCCAGGCGCCACTGCGTGTTGTCTCCCACCTGGACGTCCCAGCGCCGCGTCCCCGAGGTGATGCCCTCGGAGCCCAGGATGAGGCCGTACTGGTCGAAGCGCTCGGGGTTGTCCGGGAGGAGCGGCTGCGTCTTGCCGTGCCTCACGCTGGTCAGGTCGTCGGACAGCGTGTACGCCACGTTGGCCGTGTTGGGGTCCAGGAGGACGGGCGTGTAGGAGACCACCACGTCCCTCATCCTGTCCCAGACTCTGAAGGCCAGGTTGCCCAGGTGTTTGGCCTCGTCTATCAGCGCTCCTCCCCAGACCGGCGGTGGGTCCGGCGGCGCGAGCCGGACTCGGTCCGCGGTGGTCTTGTAGTTTTGCAGGAAGGAGACGTGTCCGGCTCTCAGCTCCTCCTCTGTGTCTCTGATGAGGTTTGAAAGGGTTAACATGTCTCTGTTCAGACCCTCCATCTTCTCCTTCATCGCCTGACTCTTCCGCTGCTCTTCCTCCCTCAGCGCGGCGACGCTGGCCTCCTCTTCCTCTCGTAGGAACCGATGAAGCTTCTCAAACTGTTCCTTCATCTTCCTCTCCGTGTGTCGGGCCTGGACCTTGAGGTGTTCCGCCGTTTGGTCACAGTTTGTTTTAAGTTTATTAAACATCTTCAGTTTCTTCTGTAAAGCCTTCAGTGATTTCTGGACTCCCTTCTTCTGATCCCGAGTGGCCTCCTCGATGGGACTGAATCCGTGGTCGGCGTGTTTTTCAGAATCCCGACACACGACGCACGCGGGCTGCTGACACTCCAGACAGAACAGCTGGATCCTGAAAGCGTGCAGACTGCAGAGATCCTCAGGACCACCGCACGGCGTGCTTTGATGTTTTGTCTGTCTCTCCTGTTTTGAAGCTCTCTGTCTCTCCTGTACGAAGGCCTCACACAGGTTCTTCAGAGCCAGGTCACGGGGTAGATCGGGGTAGATCGTCGGATGTATTTCCAGGTTATGGGGTAAATGCTCTGTCGAGTGCATTTCCTTGCAGACCGGACATTGCGCAGTTTTCTTTTGTCTCCACCATTCCTGCAGACAAGCGTAGCAGAAGACGTGACTGCAGGACAGGACAACGGGATCTTTGAAGATGTCACTACACACGGGACAGGACAAGTCCTCTTCTGGAAGGGACGACGTGGAGGCCATTTAGTCTCCGAGGGAAGCTACAATAAATCAGTCAGTTGGTAACTCTTCCTTCCCCAAAGTTTACTCTCACTGTGAATGCTGTTAAAAGGAGAAAAGAATAGAGTCCACACTTGTTGTTGACTTGTTGCTAAAGTCCATTCAGCAGACAGAGTCAGCAGCAGGTTGTTCCACTGTTCTAGGAGGGTCTCTGTTCCCTGGATGGAAAGACTGTCTGTCCTCTCTCACTGGACGTTGTGTTTGATCTGAACGGCCAATCGCATTCTCCGTCTCTCTCTGCGTGTGAGAGCTTGTCGGCAGCGAGGGGGAGTGAGATGAACAGCCTGCCTGGCACCATAAAATAGTTATTTTCACCCTTTCGCCCACCGAGGGCCGGAGGCAGCAATGAGAGACACCTGCTTTTATGGGGCAGGGAGGAGGGGGGGGGGGGGGGGGGCAGAGAGGGGTGCAGTGTCTTGTTCAAGGACATTTCTATATTCTGTGTCAGGTTCAGTGTCTTCGAGGACATTTCTATATTCTGTGTCAGGTTCAGTGTCTTGAGGACATTTCTATATTCTGTGTCAGGTTCAGTGTCTCTTGGAGGACATTTCTATATTCTGTGTCAGGTTCAGTGTCTCTTGGAGGACATTTCTATATTCTGTGTCAGGTTCAGTGTCTTCAAGGACATTTCTATATTCTGTGTCAGGTTCAGTGTCTTGAGGACATTTCTATATTCTGTGTCAGGTTCAGTGTCTTGAGGACATTTCTATATTCTGTGTCAGGTTCAGTGTCTTCAAGGACATTTCTATATTCTGTGTCAGGTTCAGTGTCTTGAGGACATTTCTATATTCTGTGTCAGGTTCAGTGTCTCTTGGAGGACATTTCTATATTCTGTGTCAGGTTCAGTGTCTCTTGGAGGACATTTCTATATTCTGTGTCAGGTTCAGTGTCTTCAAGGACATTTCTATATTCTGTGTCAGGTTCAGTGTCTTGAGGACATTTCTATATTCTGTGTCAGGTTCAGTGTCTTCAAGGACATTTCTATATTCTGTGTCAGGTTCAGTGTCTTGAGGACATTTCTATATTCTGTGTCAGGTTCAGTGTCTTGAGGACATTTCTATATTCTGTGTCAGGTTCAGTGTCTTGAGGACATTTCTATATTCTGTGTCAGGTTCAGTGTCTTGAGGACATTTCTATATTCTGTGTCAGGTTCAGTGTCTTGAGGACATTTCTATATTCTGTGTCAGGTTCAGTGTCTTGAGGACATTTCTATATTCTGTGTCAGGTTCAGTGTCTTGAGGACATTTCTATATTCTGTGTCAGGTTCAGTGTCTTGAGGACATTTCTAGACGCAGTGTCAGGATCAGGAAGAGAGCTCTTCTTCTTTTGTGTGGGGGGGAAATGTCACAAATTGGTTTTAAAGGGGCACGGTGGCACAGTTGGTAGTGCTGTCGCCTCACAGCTAGAAGGTCCTGGGTTCGATTCCCGCTCGGGACGCTGTGGGTGCTGGCGGCGTGTTTCCTCCTCCGCGTCATCAGTGCCCATACCCGAAGGCGGGGTTGGCGAAAGGACCTTTCTGTGTGGAGTTTGCATGTTCTCCCCGTGTCCCCTATAGGGTAGGTACCCTCACATGTTCTCCCCGTGTCCCCTAGGGTAGGTACCCTCACAAAAAACATGCAATAATCCTGGTCTCTAAACTGCCTCCCCCTGGCCAGCCGGGGCGCCTGATGGAGGGGAAAGGAACTGGTTGGAATAACGTGTTCCTTCCACGCGCTACGTCCAACCAGGGAAACTCCCCCCTGTCAAGTGTAAAGGAGCAACTTGGACACTCAGGCATGAAGGAAGCATGAGTTCAAGTCCGTTGCTCTCCCCTTGTCCCCCATATATGGGGACTAGGTTGGTCTCCCCTTGTCCCCCATATATGGGGACTAGGTTGGTCTCCCCTTGTCCCCCATATATGGGGACTAGGTTGCTCTCCCCTTGTCCCCCATATATGGGGACTAGGTTGGTGGAGGGTGTGTAGAGCCCAGGATCACATTAGATGATTGACACAGGGGTGAAAAATGGGTTACAAAATCATGGGAAAAAATATATAAAAAAAATAAAAAAGTTTTAAAATGAATGTAGGGGTCTTTGAGGAAAAAAATGTCTTCCATGGAACAATAATTTTACTGGACTGTTGTTTTCTGTGGAAAACAATATGTTCCATCATGGTGATTCACCAGGAGGTCATCTCTGTAGAGGTGGTATTTAAACACATAATAACTGAACTGAAAAGACAGAGAGCTCTGGACTCGAGACAAAACAAACTAAAACAAAAAAAGCACTTTGGTATTGAAATGCCTTATTATAATTTGTGTACTGTATGTAATTTCCATGTGAATGCATGGATTGTAAACCCTGAATGATTCTCAATAAAGTGTAAATAAGAGAGGTCTTCAGAGGATATCAAGACATCGTGTGACACATCTTAACCCATTCTGACCTGAGATCAGATAATGCCTTCTGACAGTTTTCTGAAAAAGCTGTTTCTATGTCAGTCGTTCTTTGATTCGGGAGGCAACAGTATAGATTTTAAGGATTGGAGTTCATGGCAGTGATTTAGTGTTGGTGGACAAAATACTGTACAAAGCTTTCAAAATACTGTACAAAGTACATATATATATATATAAATATAGGCCCATCTGGTACTATAGAAGGCTCTGACTCAGGGAGATTCTGACCTCTGTCCCACTATAGCCAAGAATGGAACCAAGTTCCATCATGTGACTTCACACATCATTCATAATAAACTCATCGCAGCCTTTAAGAGACATAAATTAAGTACTCATTGGAAGAGAGGAGACATGGCTATATTAGTTAAAAACACAACAGTCTTATCATACATTACTTGCAATGTTAAGAGAGGGGTGGACATAAATTAAGTACTCATTAGAGACATAAATTAAGTATACTCATTGGAAGAGAGGAGACGTGGCTATATTAGTTAAAAAACAAGAGTCTTATCATACATTACTTTAAATGTTAATCGTCTGTGTCATTGGAATACTATTCAGTAGGAGGTACTTGTATTTAATACCTGGTATAATAAGGGTACTGGATAAGGAATAGATGCATACAGTGCTACCATATTAACTATGTACTTAGCTAATACTTATACTAGGGCTGATTAAAAGAATAATGCTTTTTAGATTTTTTTTTAAATCAAAATACAAGCCCACAATGCATTGCAGCATGACATGTTGAGAGCTTGTAGATCTGCTACCCTTCAAGGCCCTGTGCTTTGACTCATTGCAAGCAAAAAATAAAACCTCATGAATGAAAGTGTAATGTATTATCGCACACGCACACACACGCACACGCACACACACACACACACACACACACACACACACACACACACACACACACACACGCTTCTATATACTATCTTTTCTCTTGCTAGTTTGACCACTTCAAATACTTAAAACAAGTAAGAATAGCCTCACAACACATGCACATACCAGTGTTGTGAGCTTGTAGATCTCCCACTGTGGTGTAGTGTGGTGTGTGTGTGTGTGTGTGTGTGTGTGTGTGTGTGTGTGTGTGTGTGTGTGTGTGTGTGTGTGTGTGTGTGTGTGTGTGTGAATTGATGAATTGAACAAGGTGGACCCTGTTGTAAACAAGTGTACGTAATGCTTAATTGGGTCGTCCACTCACAGTTAAAAGTCTTTGTATTGAGTTTGAAATGTACTGTAATTCTGCAAACTGTTAATAAATGTTTCAATCAATCAATCAATGTGTGTGTGCGTGTGCGTGTGCCGTGTGCGTGTGTGTGTTCGCGTGTGTGTGTGCGTGTGCGTGTGTGTGTGTGCGTGTGCGTGTGTGTGTGTGTGTGTGGTGCACTGCAGCCACTCACCAAAAGGCACGATGACAGGACAGGTGATGCTGTACGCCATGATGACGGTGAACACACACAGAGTCCATCCATACATCGCCCCGTATTCAAACTCATAGGCCTGGTTCTGGAGACAACAGACACAACAACAGACACAACAACAGACACAACAACAGACAGCCTTAGAGTGTTGTGGTTCTGGAGACAACAGACACAACAACAGACACAACAGACCCTTAGAGTGTTGTGGTTCTGGAGACAACAGACACAACAGACAACAGCCTTAGAGTGTTGTGGTTCTGGAGACAACAGACACAACAACAGACAACAACAGACAGCCTTAGAGTGTTGTGGTTCTGGAGACAACAGACAACAACAGACAACAGCCTTGTGGTTAGAGTGTTGTGGTTCTGGAGAGAACATCTCTGGCCTGAGATCAGATTCTAAAAATGTCTTCTACGTCAGTCGTTCTTCGATAAAAATAAAAAAAATAGCAGACCTACAAGCTCGTATCTGCTATTTTTTAACATGATGCTAACACCAAAATGGGTTCGCCTTTTCTGGTTAGAGGACTACGAAAAACTGGCATTTTGCTTTAGGAGGTATTTTTTGCTTTAGCAGACCTTTTATGCAAAGTGTGGGGAAAAAAGGCAGAATGTTTTGTTTGTGTAAAAAAAGAAGAAGAAACTGTTTCTTGTACACTTATGCAATATTGAAGCAATGATTTGTACGGTGAGTCCATGTGGGCGGGGCGCCTTGGGTGCATGACGCAAATATAAAGAATATGTCTGTCTGTCTGTCTGTCTGTCTGTCTGTCTGTCATCTACAGTAATCACATACATAATGTGCTGACACATTCATGTACAGACTATACTAAATAACTACATAATGCAAATGATCAGTTGAGACAAATAACCATATAAGTCCATAATTGATTCTGACCCCTCCCCGAAAAGGCCTACGCTGACACATTCCCTATAATGATGTACAGACTACTAAATAAAATAAAACTAGTGATGTGCAGTGCACAGTTATTCCACCAGAGGGAGCTACACACATGTTGTAGTAGCTTCAGATTCAAAGGAGCACAATGGACATTAACTCAATGTTTGTGTTGAATCCTTATGAACATTCATATATACATATATATATATATATATATATATATATATATATATATATATTAGAGCTGGGACTTGATTACAATTTTTAATCTAATTAATCAGAGGCTTTGTAATTAATTAATCTTGATTAATCACATTTTAATCTCATATCATTATTTGACCCGAGAACAGTGAGAGAGCCATTTTTTTCAACTGGATTTTGGTATACTAGTGAATATGCATAAGTTTAAGCAACAATTTTTTTTTGTAGTAATAATAGGGGTAATAATAATATCTCAAAATTAATAATTTATATAGAGCTTTTCTGAGTACCCAAAAATGCTTTACAAGGGGGACATGATACATCAAAAACACCTTTATTAGGGGGAAAACCCTAAGTAAATAAATTAAATGGCTGGGGAAAGTAATATTGAAGGTTTGGATGGTGGGGGCATCCCTCTCTCTGAGAGTTTGGGGAATGCATTCCACAGGGTTTGGGGGGGGGGGGGGGGGGCTTCAATTGGTGCAGCAAATAATGTAACATAACCATAAGAAAACCCCTGTGTTTCTTCCGTGGACACATACAGTAACAGATTTTACATTTTATTTTGCCATAACCGTTTAGTTAGAAACCATGTCATCTGGTCGGGTACTTGAACTGCTACTGGGAGTTGGAATAACGTTAGCTCTGATCCATAGTGTTAGTTTTTTGTGCTAAAAACGAGGGGCTGCACAGCCTGCATAGCTTTTTCAGAAAACTGTCAGGATGTAGAAGACATTTTATAGAATCTGATCTCAGGTCAGAACGGGTTAACTGTGAGGATGTAGAAGAACATTTTATAGAATCTGATCTCAGGTCAGAACGGGTTAACTGTGAGGATGTAGAAGAACATTTTATAGAATCTGATCTCAGGTCAGAACGGGTTAACTGTGAGGATGTAGAAGAACATTTTATAGAATCTGATCTCAGGTCAGAACGGGTTAACTGTGAGGATGTAGAAGAACATTTTATAGAATCTGATCTCAGGTCAGAATGGGTTAACTGTGAGGATGTAGAAGAACATTTTATAGAATCTGATCTCAGGTCAGAACGGGTTAACTGTGAGGATGTAGAAGAACATTTTATAGAATCTGATCTCAGGTCAGAATGGGTTAACTGTGAGGATGTAGAAGAACATTTTATAGAATCTGATCTCAGGTCAGAACGGGTTAACTGTGAGGATGTAGAAGAACATTTTATAGAATCTGATCTCAGGTCAGAACGGGTTAACTGTGAGGATGTAGAAGAACATTTTATAGAATCTGATCTCAGGTCAGAACGGGTTAACTGTGAGGATGTAGAAGAACATTTTATAGGATCTGATCTCAGGTCAGAATGGGTTAACTGTGAGGATGTAGAAGACATTTTATAGAATCTGATCTCAGGTCAGAACGGGTTAAGCCCTGCTGGTTGTAAAAGGTTAAAAAAGGGACCGACCTGCTTGACGTACTTCCTCTCGGCGGCGGAGCGGGCCAGCGCCATGCGGATGGTGTAGAGCAGCAGACCTGGCAACCGCAGCAGCTCCATGCCGGAGCCCACCAGGCCCGCCGCGATCACGTAGTTCACGAAGAACGCTCCCTGATCGGGCAGGAACACACACCTGGAGGAGAGGAGAGGAGAGGAGAGAAGAGGGGAGGGGAGGGGAGGGGAGGGGAGGGGAGGGGAGGGGAGGGGAGAGGAGAGGAGAGGAGAGGAGAGGAGAGGAGAGGAGAGGAGAGGAGAGGAGAGGAGAGGAGAGGAGAGGAGAGGAGAGGAGAGGAGAGGAGAGGAGAGGAGAGGAGAGGAGAGGAGAGGAGAGGAGAGGAGAGGAGAGGAGAGGAGAGGAGAGGAGAGGAGAGGAGAGGAGAGGAGAGGAGAGGAGAGGAGAGGAGAGGAGAGGAGGGGAGAGGAGAGGAGAGGAGAGGAGAGGAGAGGAGAGGAGAGGAGAGGAGAGGAGAGGAGAGGAGAGGAGAGGAGAGGAGAGGAGAGGAGAGGAGAGGAGGGGAGAGGAGAGGAGGGGAGGGGAGGGGAGGGGAGGGGAGGGGAGGGGAGGGGAGGGGAGGGGAGGGGAGAGGAGAGGAGGGGAGGGGAGGGGAGGGGAGAGGAGAGGAGAGGAGAGGAGAGGAGAGGAGAGGAGAGGAGAGGAGAGGAGAGGAGAGGAGAGGAGAGGAGAGGAGAGGAGAGGAGGAGGCTTTCTTTTTACTTTACTTGTTTATTTTGACGGGACAATACACCTTAAAGTACCTATGCATAAATACAACAAGTCACCTGTCCTACTTTTTAGTAGTAGTATAAATATATAGGCATGGACATATGCTAAAAACAAAGTACACGGTTTAAAGTGCATCTATTTGGTTTACTGTAGCAGCGTTTTTACACGGTGTAAAGTGCATCTATTTGGTTTACTGTAGCAGCATTTTTACACGGTGTAAAGTGCATCTATTTGGTTTACTGTAGCAGCGTTTTTACACGGTGTAAAGTGCATCTATTTGGTTTACTGTAGCAGCATTTTTACACGGTGTAAAGTGCATCTATTTGGTTTACTGTAGCAGCGTTTTTACACGGTGTAAAGTGCATCTATTTGGTTTAGCAGCATTTTTACACGGTGTAAAGTGCATCTATTTGGTTTACTGTAGCAGCGTTTTTACACGGTGTAAAGTGCATCTATTTGGTTTAGCAGCGTTTTTACACGGTGTAAAGTGCATCTATTTGGTTTAGCAGCGTTTTTACACGGTGTAAAGTGCATCTATTTGGTTTACTGTAGCAGCGTTTTTACACGGTGTAAAGTGCATCTATTTGGTTTACTGTAGCAGCGTTTTTACAGGGTGTAAAGTGCATCTATTTGGTTTAGCAGCGTTTTTACACGGTGTAAAGTGCATCTATTTGGTTTACTGTAGCAGCATTTTTACACGGTGTAAAGTGCATCTATTTGGTTTAGCAGCGTTTTTACACGGTGTAAAGTGCATCTATTTGGTTTACTGTAGCAGCGTTTTTACAGGGTGTAAAGTGCATCTATTTGGTTTAGCAGCGTTTTTACACGGTGTAAAGTGCATCTATTTGGTTTACTGTAGCAGCATTTTTACACGGTGTAAAGTGCATCTATTTGGTTTACTGTAGCAGCATTTTTACACGGTGTAAAGTGCATCTATTTTGGTTTAGCAGCGTTTTTACACGGTGTAAAGTGCATCTATTTGGTTTAGCAGCATTTTTACACGGTGTAAAGTGCATCTATTTTGGTTTAGCAGCGTTTTTACACGGTGTAAAGTGCATCTATTTGGTTTAGCAGCATTTTTACACGGTGTAAAGTGCATCTATTTTGGTTTAGCAGCGTTTTTACACGGTGTAAAGTGCATCTATTTGGTTTACTGTAGCAGCGTTTTTACACGGTGTAAAGTGCATCTATTTGGTTTAGCAGCGTTTTTACACGGTGTAAAGTGCATCTATTTGGTTTAGCAGCGTTTTTACACGGTGTAAAGTGCATCTATTTGGTTTAGCAGCGTTTTTACACGGTGTAAAGTGCATCTATTTTGGTTTAGCAGCGTTTTTACACGGTGTAAAGTGCATCTATTTGGTTTAGCAGCGTTTTTACAGGGCAATACAGAAATATAAGGAGAGAGAGAGAGGGACACGCAGACGGCAAGAACTAAGACAAATTGGCAAAAGGGCCTTTCTGTGTGGAGTTTTATGATTAGATGATTGACACAGGGGTGAAAAATGGGTTACAAAATCGTGGGATAAAAAATATATTAAAAAAAAAAGAACTAAGACAAATGGCACAAGTAGATTCTTTGAGAATGTGAATGGAGTTAAAAACAAAAAGCCTGCAGAGTTATCTTGCCATGAAGTAACTGAAAACAATAGTGACATACTGTACACAAATACAGTACGTGTCCTCAATAGTTACACTCACTGCACAGACAGTGAGACTGGATGCTGACAATAAGTTACACGTTTAAAAAAGATCCAGTTTGGATCGCCATCCTAACTCAAAAAGTAGAATGAACGTTTGAAAACAAAGCGCCGTGTCGGGTTTAGAAACAGTTTGGTTTGCATTTATTTATAAAGGTTTAGAATCTGTGCTTGGTTTGCATTTATTTATAAAGGTTTAGAATCTGTGCTTGGTTTGCATTTGTTTATAAAGGTTTAGAATCTGTGCTTGGTTTGCATTTGGTTTATAAAGGTTTAGAATCTGTGCTTGGTTTGCATTTGTTTATAAAGGTTTAGAATCTGTGCTTGGTTTGCATTTGTTAATAAAGGTTTAGAATCTGTGTTTGGTTTGCATTTGTTTATAAAGGTTTAGAATCTGTGCTTGGTTTGCATTTGTTTATAAAGGTTTAGAATCTGTGCTTGGTTTGCATTTGTTTATAAAGGTTTAGAATCTGTGCTTGGTTTGCATTTGTTTATAAAGGTTTAGAATCTGTGCTTGGTTTGCATTTGGTTTATAAATGTGCTAAAATGAATGGTTTTGAGAGCAGTGCCTGAACACTGTACAGTACTGAATATATACCACTGTACAGTACTGAATATATACCACTGTACAGTACTGAATATATACCACTGTACAGTACTGAATATATACCACTGTACAGTACTGTATGTTGGTTATAGTGAATATATACTCACTCCATCCTCAGCTTCCCATGGCCGTCGGCCAGGAACTCCTTGTCAAACAGCCAGCGGAAGAACACCGCCAGGCTGACAGGAAGGAGGAAACAAAAAACAAACCATGTCACAGAATGGATTGAGTCGTTGATACAATTATTAAGAAAGAAAACATCTTGGTTATTCGAACAACGGATCGATAGAATAATCAATAGGAAAGGTACAGTATTGATTACCTGGTGAGTCCCAGTGAAGGAACAACATCATATCAACAGTATATTGTTTTTTTTTTATATATATTTTTTATCACATGATTTTGTAACCCATTTTTCACCCCTGTGTCAATCATCTAATGTGATCCTGGGCTCTACACACCCTCCACCAACCTAGTCCCCATATATGGGGGACAAGGGGAGAGCAACCTAGTCCCCATATATGGGGGACAAGGGGAGACCAACCTAGTCCCCATATATGGGGGACAAGGGGAGACCAACCTAGTCCCCATATATGGGGGACAAGGGGAGACCAACCTAGTCCCCATATATGGGGGACAAGGGGAGACCAACCTAGTCCCCATATATGGGGGACAAGGGGAGACCAACCTAGTCCCCATATATGGGGGACAAGGGGAGAGCAACCTAGTCCCCATATATGGGGGACAAGGGGAGAGCAACCTAGTCCCCATATATGGGGGACAAGGGGAGAGCAACCTAGTCCCCATATATGGGGGACAAGGGGAGAGCAACCTAGTCCCCATATATGGGGGACAAGGGGAGAGCAACCTAGTCCCCATATATGGGGGACAAGGGGAGAGCAACCTAGTCCCCATATATGGGGGACAAGGGGAGAGCAACCTAGTCCCCATATATGGGGGACAAGGGGAGACCAACCTAGTCCCCATATATGGGGGACAAGGGGAGACCAACCTAGTCCCCATATATGGGGGACAAGGGGAGACCAACCTAGTCCCCATATATGGGGGACAAGGGGAGAGCAACCTAGTCCCCATATATGGGGGACAAGGGGAGAGCAACCTAGTCCCCATATATGGGGGACAAGGGGAGAGCAACCTAGTCCCCATATATGGGGGACAAGGGGAGACCAACCTAGTCCCCATATATGGGGGACAAGGGGAGACCAACCTAGTCCCCATATATGGGGGACAAGGGGAGAGCAACCTAGTCCCCATATATGGGAGACCAACCTAGTCCCCATATATGGGGGACAAGGGGAGAGCAACCTAGTCCCCATATATGGGGGACAAGGGGAGACCAACCTAGTCCCCATATATGGGGGACAAGGGGAGACCAACCTAGTCCCCATATATGGGGGACAAGGGGAGACCAACCTAGTCCCCATATATGGGGGACAAGGGGAGACCAACCTAGTCCCCATATATGGGGGACAAGGGGAGACCAACCTAGTCCCCATATATGGGGGACAAGGGGAGACCAACCTAGTCCCCATATATGGGAGACCAACCTAGTCCCCATATATGGGGGACAAGGGGAGAGCAACCTAGTCCCCATATATGGGGGACATGGGGAGACCAACCTAGTCCCCATATATGGGGGACAAGGGGAGAGCAACCTAGTCCCCATATATGGGGGACAAGGGGAGAGCAACCTAGTCCCCATATATGGGGACAAGGGGAGACCAACCTAGTCCCCATATATGGGGGACAAGGGGAGAGCAACCTAGTCCCCATATATGGGGGACAAGGGGAGACCAACCTAGTCCCCATATATGGGGGACAAGGGGAGACCAACCTAGTCCCCATATATGGGGGACAAGGGGAGACCAACCTAGTCCCCATATATGGGGGACAAGGGGAGACCAACCTAGTCCCCATATATGGGGGACAAGGGGAGAGCAACCTAGTCCCCATATATGGGGGACAAGGGGAGAGCAACCTAGTCCCCATATATGGGGGACAAGGGGAGACCAACCTAGTCCCCATATATGGGGGACAAGGGGAAACCAACCTAGTCCCCATATATGGGGGACAAGGGGAGACCAGCCTAGTCCCCATATATGGGGGACAAGGGGAGACCAGCCTAGTCCCCATATATGGGGGACAAGGGGAGACCAGCCTAGTCCCCATATATGGGGGACAAGGGGAGACCAACCTAGTCCCCATATATGGGGGACAAGGGGAGACCAACCTAGTCCCCATATATGGGGGACAAGGGGAGAGCAACCTAGTCCCCATATATGGGGGACAAGGGGAGAGCAACGGACTTGAACTCATGCTTCCTTCATGCCTGAGTGTCCAAGTTGCTCCTTTCCACCTGACAGGGGGGAGTTTCCCTGGTTGGACGTAGCGCGTGGAAGGAACACGTTATTCCAACCAGTTCCTTTCCCCTCCATCAGGCGCCCCGGCTGGCCAGGGGGAGGCAGTTTAGAGACCAGGATTAACAACAGTATATTGTATTGATTATTGATTATTGATTACCTGGTGAGTCCCAGTGAAGGAACAACAGTATATTGTATTGATTATTGATTATTGATTACCTGGTGAGTCCCAGTGAAGGAACAACAGTATATTGTATTGATTATTGATTACCTGGTGAGTCCCAGTGAAGGAACAACAGTATATTGTATTGATTATTGATTACCTGGTGAGTCCCAGTGAAGGAACAACAGTATATTGTATTGATTATTGATTACCTGGTGAGTCCCAGCGAAGGAACAACAGTATATTGTATTGATTATTGATTACCTGGTGAGTCCCAGTGAAGGAACAACAGTATATTGTATTGATTATTGATTACCTGGTGAGTCCCAGTGAAGGAACAACAGTATATTGTATTGATTATTGATTACCTGGTGAGTCCCAGTGAAGGAACAACAGTATATTGTATTGATTATTGATTACCTGGTGAGTCCCAGCGAAGGAACAACAGTATATTGTATTGATTATTGATTACCTGGTGAGTCCCAGTGAAGGAACAACAGTATATTGTATTGATTATTGATTACCTGGTGAGTCCCAGTGAAGGAACAACAGTATATTGTATTGATTATTGATTACCTGGTGAGTCCCAGTGAAGGAACAACAGTATATTGTATTGATTATTGATTACCTGGTGAGTCCCAGCGAAGGAACAACAGTATATTGTATTGATTATTGATTACCTGGTGAGTCCCAGTGAAGGAACAACAGTATATTGTATTGATTATTGATTACCTGGTGAGTCCCAGTGAAGGAACAACAGTATATTGTATTGATTATTGATTACCTGGTGAGTCCCAGTGAAGGAACAACAGTATATTGTATTGATTATTGATTACCTGGTGAGTCCCAGTGAAGGAACAACAGTATATTGTATTGATTATTGATTACCTGGTGAGTCCCAGTGAAGGAACAACAGTATATTGTATTGATTATTGATTACCTGGTGAGTCCCAGTGAAGGCAGGATCAACACCATGAACAGCAGGAAGAAGTAGAGTTTATGCATCAT
>NC_139717.1:1979675-2004675 GCF_964188405.1 Protomyctophum parallelum
ACTCATTTATTTCAGACATGCTGTAGTATGATATTAACTCATTTATTTCAGACATGCTGTAGTATGATATTAACTCATGTATTTCAGACATGCTGTAGTATGCTATTAACTCATGTATTTCAGACATGCTGTAGTATGATATTAACTCATTTATTTCAGACATGCTGTAGTATGATATTAACTCATTTATTTCAGACATGCTGTAGTATGCTATTAACTAATTTATTTCAGACATGCTGTAGTATGATATTAACTCATTTATTTCAGACATGCTGTAGTATGATATTAACTCATTTATTTCAGACATGCTGTAGTATGATATTAACTCATTTATTTCAGACATGCTGTAGTATGATATTAACTCATTTATTTCAGACATGCTGTAGTATGATATTAACTCATTTATTTCAGACATGCTGTAGTATGCTATTAACTCATTTATTTCAGACATGCTGTAGTATGCTATTAACTCATGTATTTCAGACATGCTGTAGTATGATATTAACTCATTTATTTCAGACATGCTGTAGTATGATATTAACTCATGTATTTCAGACATGCTGTAGTATGATATTAACTCATTTATTTCAGACATGCTGTAGTATGATATTAACTCATGTATTTCAGACATGCTGTAGTATGATATTAACTCATTTATTTCAGACATGCTGTAGTATGATATTAACTCATTTATTCCAGACATGCTGTAGTATGCTATTAACTCATTTATTTCAGACATGCTGTAGTATGATATTAACTCATTTATTTCAGACATGCTGTAGTATGATATTAACTCATTTATTTCAGACATGCTGTAGTATGATATTAACTCATGTATTTCAGACATGCTGTAGTATGATATTAACTCATTTATTTCAGACATGCTGTAGTATGATATTAACTCATTTATTTCAGACATGCTGTAGTATGATATTAACTCATTTATTTCAGACATGCTGTAGTATGATATTAACTCATGTATTTCAGACATGCTGTAGTATGATATTAACTCATTTATTTCAGACATGCTGTAGTATGATATTAACTCATTTATTTCAGACATGCTGTAGTATGATATTAACTCATTTATTTCAGACATGCTGTAGTATGATATTAACTCATTTATTTCAGACATGCTGTAGTATGATATTAACTCATGTATTTCAGACATGCTGTAGTATGATATTAACTCATGTATTTCAGACATGCTGTAGTATGATATTAACTCATGTATTTCAGACATGCTGTAGTATGATATTAACTCATGTATTTCAGACATGCTGTAGTATGATATTAACTCATTTATGGATTAAAACACCTTTTCTCCTCTCCTGAACAGTTAGTCTTGCCACGTGACATTTATGACAATGTCCAGCCTGGCCCTGCTAAAGCCCCACATGGGGATGCAATTAACAATAATCCTGATTCAGACACCTAATTAATTAATGAGACCTCTCTGACAGGCACAGTCTCTCTACGTGGCGCGTTGTCGTTTGATACACATAAAAAGCCACGTTCCATGATCCAGCAGCTATAAGTAATTAGTTTTATGGTCTATACCTTGCATTCTTTGGGCTGTGAAGAATCATCTTGCAAACGTTATCCCCCCCAAATAAATATAACTAACTAACTGTAGGCATGGGATATATATTATAATGTGCCATAAGCTTCATTAACTGTTTATTTTTTAGTTTTATTTTCATCACCTACGACGTGCTGTGAGCTTACAGATCAGCTACTTTCCTATCATTTTTATCCCACGATTTTGTAACCCATTTTTCACCCCTGTGTCAATCATCTAATGTGATCCTGGGCTCTACACACCCTCCGCCAACCTAGTCCCCATATATGGGGGACAAGGGGAGACCAACCTAGTCCCCATATATGGGGGACAAGGGGAGACCAACCTAGTCCCCATATATGGGGGACAAGGGGAGACCAACCTAGTCCCCATATATGGGGGACAAGGGGAGACCAACCTAGTCCCCATATATGGGGGACAAGGGGAGACCAGCCTAGTCCCCATATATGGGGGACAAGGGGAGACCAACCTAGTCCCCATATATGGGGGACAAGGGGAGAGCAACCTAGTCCCCATATATGGGGGACATGGGGAGACCAACCTAGTCCCCATATATGGGGGACAAGGGGAGACCAACCTAGTCCCCATATATGGGGGACAAGGGGAGACCAACCTAGTCCCCATATATGGGGGACAAGGGGAGAGCAACGGACTTGAACTCACGCTTCCTTCATGCCTGAGTGTCCAAGTTGCTCCTTTACACCTGACAGGGGGAAGTTTCCCTGGTTGGACGTAGCGCGTGGAAGGAACACGTAATTCCAACCAGTTCCTTTCCCCTCCATCAGGCGCCCCGGCTGGCCAGGGGGAGGCAGTTTAGAGACCAGGATTACTGCATGTTTTTGTGAGGGTATCTACCCTAGGGGACACGGGGAGAACATGCAAACTCCACACAGAAAGGCCCTTTCGCCAACCCCGCCTTCGGGTATGGGCACTGATGACGCGGAGGAGGAAACACGCCGCCAGCACCCACAGCGCCCCGAGCGGGAATCGAACCCAGGACCTTCTAGCTGTGAGGCGACAGCACTACCAACTGTGCCACCGTGCCCCAGATCAGCTACTTTCAAGAGAGGAGAGACTTATTTTTTTTCACTCACGTTGAGGTAATAGATGGGCTTGGTGACGTTGAACTTGTCCATGGTGCTGATGATGATGGAGGGCGTGGTGAGGAAGGTCAGCAGGAAGAACAGGCAGAAGTTGAGCAGGAGGCAACGCACCCACCAGCGAGCACCCTGCACCGACAGGTTGTCCCTGAGGGAGGGGAAGAGTTATAATGTAACACCCTGTACCAAGAGGTTGTCCCTGAAGGAGGGGAAGAGTTATAATGTAACACCCTGCACCGAGAGGTTGTCCCTGAGGCAGGGGAAGAGTTATACTGTAACACCCTGGACTGAAAGGTTGTCCCTGAAGGAGGGGAAGAGTTAAACTGTAACACCCTGGACTGAGAGGTTGTCCCTGAAGGAGGGGAAGAGTTATACTGTAACACCTTGCACCGAGAGGTTGTCCCTGAGGGAGGGGAAGAGTTATACTGCAACACCCTGGACTGAGAGGTTCAGAGTGTGGAGTAGGAGAGTAGCGACACGCTTTGATCTCTCCGCAAAGCGGGTGCCTATGGGCTATAGTTCCAAACATTGGAACTATCCCATTGAGACAAAGCGGGGTGCCTATGGGCTATAGTTACAAACATTGGAACTATCCCATGAGCACTTCCGTTGTTACAATGGGAGTCAACGCTAGTGTCGCCACTCTCTTGCTATATTACTCTGGACAGGTTGTGCATGAGAGAGACAGAGAGGGAGAGTCATACACAACAGTGTTACAAGTTAAAATGCAGGTATTTATGCAGAGCAAGGTGTGAGATCTGAGAAATGAGAACCCTAGTCAATAAACCACAAGGGAAAACAGTCACAGAAGTGTGACTGTTTTACAATGAGTATGAAAATGAGTATGAAACTGGAATAACGTGTAATAAACAATGCAATACAAATAAAACAGGTCAAATCTGTCTAAACAACATGCTATCTAAATAACATTCTGTACATCTGTCAAGAAAAAACACAAGTCTAAAGAAATATATTTTAAACTCATGAGTAAACAATATAATGTCTGCATCTTATACTGGCATCTATCGATAGGAAGTGGAAGAGGGATCGAAGGACAGGGTATTTCAGACTACAGTAGCAGAGTCTGCCGATCTCTGAATGTTTATAATTACATTATTAGTTTATTATTAATACAGAGTCTGCCGATCTCTGAATGTTTATTATTACATTATTAGTTTATTATGAATACAGTCTGCAGATCTCTGAATGCAACGGAGACTTTATTCCAGTTAGGGAGCCAAGAGTGTGTTATATGATCTACGTACAGTATGTGAGCAGAGGGATCGTAGGCATACAGTAGATGCATAGATTACATAACTAGGATGCTAATACTGAACTAGATGTGTTGAAAGGTACTGTACCGAGAACACCCCAGAACATGTTCTTGGGGTGAGGTGGAGCATAACATACCAGAACATGTTCTTGGGGTGAGGAGGAGCATAACGTACCAGAACATGTTCTTGGGGTGAGGAGCAGCATAACGTACCAGAACATGTTCTTGGGGTGAGGAGCAGCAGAACGTACCAGAACATGTTCTTGGGGTGAGGAGCAGCAGAACGTACCAGAAAATGTTCTTGGGGTGAGGAACAGCATAACGTACCAGAACATGTTCTTGGGGTGAGGAGCAGCAGAACCTACCAGAACATGTTCTTGGGGTGAGGAGCAGCAGAACCTACCAGAACATGTTCTTGGGGTGAGGAGCAGCATAACGTACCAGAACATGTTCTTGGGGTGAGGAGCAGCAGAACGTACCAGAACATGTTCTTGGGGTGAGGAGCAGCAGAACCTACCAGAACATGTTCTCGGGGTGAGGAGGAGCATAACGTACCAGAACATGTTCTTGGGGTGAGGAGGAGCATAACATACCAGAACATGTTCTTGGGGTGAGGAGGAGCATAACATACCAGAACATGTTCTTGGGGTGAGGAGCATAACGTACCAGAACATGTTCTTGGGGTGAGGAGCAGCATAACGTACCAGAACATGTTCTTGGGGTGAGGTGGTGTAAGAACTTACCAGAACATGTTCTTGGGGTGAGGAGCAGCATAACGTACCAGAACATGTTCTTGGGGTGAGGAGCATAACGTACCAGAACATGTTCTTGGGGTGAGGAGCAGCACAACGTACCAGAACATGTTCTTGGGGTGAGGAGCAGATAGGACCTACCAGAACATGTTCTTGGGGTGAGGAGCAGATAGGACCTACCAGAACATGTTCTTGGGGTGAGGAGCAGATAGGACCTACCAGAACATGTTCTTGGGGTGAGGAGCATAACATACCAGAACATGTTCTTGGGGTGAGGTGGTGTCAGAACCTACCAGAACATGTTCTTGGGGTGAGGAGCAGATAGGACCTACCAGAACATGTTCTTGGGGTGAGTAGCAGAACGTACCAGAACATGTTCTTGGGGTGAGGAGCAGCAGAACCTACCAGAACATGTTCTTGGGGTGAGTAGCAGAACGTACCAGAACATGTTCTTGGGGTGGGCAGCAGCATAACGTACCAGAACATGTTCTTGGGGTGAAGAGCAGATAGGACCTACCAGAACATGTTCTTGGGGTGAGGAGCAGCAGAACCTACCAGAACATGTTCTTGGGGTGAGGAGCATAACGTACCAGAACATGTTCTTGGGGTGAGGAACAGATAGGACCTACCAGAACATGTTCTTGGGGTGAGGAGCAGCATAACATACCAGAACATGTTCTTGGGGTGAGGAGCAGCAGAACCTACCAGAACATGTTCTTGGGGTGAGGAGCAGCATAACGTACCAGAACATGTTCTTGGGGTGAGGAGCAGCATAACGTACCAGAACATGTTCTTGGGGTGAGGAGCAGCAGAACGTACCAGAACATGTTCTTGGGGTGAGGAGCAGCAGAACGTACCAGAACATGTTCTTGGGGTGAGCAGCAGATAGGACCTACCAGAACATGTTATTGGGGTGAGGAGCAGCAGAACGTACCAGAAAATGTTCTTGGGGTGAGGAGCAGCATAACGTACCAGAACATGTTCTTGGGGTGAGGAGCAGCAGAACGTACCAGAACATGTTCTTGGGGTGAGGAGCAGCAGAACGTACCAGAACATGTTCTTGGGGTGAGCAGCAGATAGGACCTACCAGAACATGTTCTTGGGGTGAGGAGCAGCAGAACCTACCAGAACATGTTCTTGGGGTGAGGAGCAGCAGAACCTACCAGAACATGTTCTTGGGGTGAGGAGCAGCATAACGTACCAGAACATGTTCTTGGGGTGAGGAGCAGCAGAACCTACCAGAACATGTTCTTGGGGTGAGGAGCAGCATAACGTACCAGAACATGTTCTCGGGGTGAGGAGCAGCAGAACTTACCAGAACATGTTCTTGGGGTGAGGAGCAGATAGGACCTACCAGAACATGTTCTTGGGGTGAGGAGCAGATAGGACCTACCAGAACATGTTCTTGGGGTGAGGAGCAGCATAACGTACCAGAACATGTTCTTGGGGTGAGGAGCAGCAGAACCTACCAGAACATGTTCTTGGGGTGAGCAGCATAACGTACCAGAACATGTTCTTGGGGTGAGGAGCAGCATAACCTACCAGAACATGTTCTTGGGGTGAGGAGCAGCAGAACCTACCAGAACATGTTCTTGGGGTGAGGAGCGTAGCTGACTCTCCAGTCGCTGACCTTCAGGTCGGAGCTGTTGGAGGAAGGCTGCGGCTCTCTGCGGAGGCAGCAGCGCATGGCCGCCCCCCCGGCGCCGTCGTCTCCCTTCAGGGCGTTGAAGTCTCTCAGAATGCTGCGAGGGGTTAAAAACCGTTCAGCCGTTAACCACATGAACCCCATGCAGCAGCGTCCATATTCTGGTCTTGTCATAACTGCCGAACCTTCGGCGAAAATTGTCCATCTACTACAAGCTCACAACACGTCACGTCGCGATGTGTTGTGAGCTTCGACAGATTGGCCGATTTTAGGCGAACAGGGGAAATAAATGAGGGCGTCGAGGACAGACGCCGATCAAGTATAATAGGGTTTATGTGGTTACGGCCAAGTTCAGGAATCGTTGTGAAAATGGTGCATTTATATAGCGCCTTTATCCAAGGCGCTTAAGGGCCGATTCATACTATTTTACCGCTGTTTCGGCGCTGTAGTGCCGAAATGATTTCGGCTTGTCAGAAATTTTCAGTAGCACTGAAGAGCCGACTTCAGGACGGTACCCCCCCCCCCCCCCCCCCCCCCTCCCCTCCTAACCTCTACAGAGCCGAACCGACTTTTATTCGGCTCTAAAATAGGAGTATGAATGGGCCCTTACAGAGATTGTGCATTACATTCACCCATTCACACACACATTCACACACCTTTACATAGATTGTGCATTACATTCACACACTCACACACACATTCACACACCTTTACATAGATTGTGCATTACATTCACCCATTCACACACACATTCACACACCTTTACATAGATTGTGCATTACATTCACCCATTCACACACATATCCACACACCTTTACATAGATTGTGCATTACATTCACCCATTCACACACACATTCACACACCTTTACATAGATTGTGCATTACATTCACCCATTCACACACACATTCATACACGGATGGCGGAGGAAACCATGCAATGCACCAACTAGCACATCGGGAGCAATTAGGGGTTCAGTGTCTTGCTCAAGGACACTTTGACACTAACTCTGGGGGAGCCCACAGGGATCGAACCGGGAACCCTGCGGTTCCCGTACGGTCACTCTACCCCTGAGCCACCGCCGCCCCGCACATAGTAAAGACTATGTGCGGCAAAGATTTTGCCGCTTTCAAAGCGGTATATACCACTTTTTGTAGAGTGGTCTTTAATACTTCTATCAAGAGCTGATTCAATCACCTAGAACATGATAAACCTCTTCTAGCATCATGTGTTTTCAGTATCACTTAAAACATTATAATTTTCTTATTGACAGAAGTTAAATGTTATGGTCAAAGTATCCCAGATATGTCTCCGTTTTCAACACACACACACACACACACACACACACACACACACACACACACACACACACACACACACACACACACACACACACAGAAACAAAAGCTGAACTCACAAGGTGGCCATGGCCTCAGACTGCATTGTGACAAAGGCCA
Organism: Protomyctophum parallelum; assembly: GCF_964188405.1. Lineage (NCBI taxonomy): Eukaryota > Metazoa > Chordata > Actinopteri > Myctophiformes > Myctophidae > Protomyctophum > Protomyctophum parallelum. The sequence goes on from NC_139717.1 coordinate 1,987,484, forward strand.
TCCCTAGGGGGCGCTGTGGCACCAGTTCCTTCTGCCTGCTCACCTCCTCGATGAGACAATTCTCCTGATTACTGTAGTAGTCTATAGCATCCACCTGCACGCACGCACGCACACACACACACACACACACGCACACACACACACACACACACACACACACACACACAGAGTATGGTATTGCAGATCATGTCTCCCCACGTCCAACTCCAAACTAATGAAAATATTAGATGTACAAGCTCACAGCACGGCCATGTTTGTGGGCTTGTAGATCTGCTATATGCACTACTTCTTAAAAGTATTTTCCCTCCAAATATATATATTTTTTTATGCCTCTAGATCAGCTGGATTATAGATAGTCACCAATGTACAGTTTTTCAATGTGCAAATATGTCTTACAAAAAAGAAGAAAAAAACATAATAGGTAGTTAACCCATTCTGAACGGGAACCCATTTTGGTGTTAGCATCATGTTATGCTTTAGCTATTGAAAAATAGCAGATCTACAAGCTCATAGCGCGCCACCGAGTGGCGCGCTACAAGCTTGTAGGTCTGCTATTTTTGAAAAATCGAAGAACGACTGACATTTTTAGAATCTGATCTCAGGTCAGAATGGGTTAATCAGACCAGTGTGTGTCCAGTGTAAACCTCGTATGAATCTGATCTCAGGTCAGAATGGGTTAAACAACTAGTCGACTAGTAAACTAGGCAACTAGTCAACTAACATCTGTCTCACCTGCTGGCTGTGTCCTCTGGAGTTACACCAACACAGGTGACCAAACAAACATCTGTCTCACCTGCTGGCTGTGTCCTCTGGAGTTACACCAACACAGGTGACCAAACTAACATCTGTCTCACCTGCTGGCTGTGTCCTCTGGAGTTACACCAACACAGGTGACCACACAGACATCTGTCTCACCTGCTGGCTGTGTCCTCTGGAGTTACACCAACACAGGTGACCAAACAGACATCTGTCTCACCTGCTGGCTGTGTCCTCTGGAGTTACACCAACACAGGTGACCACACAGACATCTGTCTCACCTGCTGGCTGTGTCCTCTGGAGTTACACCAACACAGGTGACCAAACAAACATCTGTCTCACCTGCTGGCTGTGTCCTCTGGAGTTACACCAACACAGGTGACCAAATAAACAAACATCTGTCTCACCTGCTGGCTGTGTCCTCTGGAGTTAGACCAACACAGGTGACCAAATAAACAGACATCTGTCTCACCTGCTGGCTGTGTCCTCTGGAGTTACACCAACACAGGTGACCAAATAAACAGACATCTGTCTCACCTGCTGGCTGTGTCCTCTGGAGTTAGACCAACACAGGTGACCAAATAAACAGACATCTGTCTCACCTGCTGGCTGTGTCCTCTGGAGTTACACCAACACAGGTGACCAAATAAACAGACATCTGTCTCACCTGCTGGCTGTGTCCTCTGGAGTTACACCAACACAGGTGACCAAACAGACGGGGGTCGAACATGGAGCGAGTCCCCGTCCTCTCCAGAACCCGCTCGTAGTAGCGCAGGTTCTTCCTGGCTCGCGTCCTGCGGACGGGGAAAGGAACGACCCGATTATCAGCACCACGAGGCAGCTATAGGGCTGGGACTATCGCTGATCTGTCTTCTATTCCATTGATCATTGTATCAATTGATTAACCCATCTTGGGGCGGGAACCCCTTTTGGTGTTAGCATTATTATGTTATAATTTAGCTATTGAAAAATAGCAGATCTACAAGCTCACCTCTCCTTGTCCAGCTGCATGAGTTTGTCCACGTCGTACGCCAGGTTCACGTCATGTACCTGACATGTTGGATAGGCCTCCCTGTAGACAATACATACATGTATTAATACACCCTAAACATGTTGGATAGGCCTCCCTGTAGACAATACATACATGTATTAATACACACTAAACATGTTGGATAGGCCTCCCTGTAGACAATACATACATGTATTAATACACACTAAACATGTTGGATAGGCCTCCCTGTAGACAATACATACATGTATTAATACACACTAAACATGTTGGATAGGCCTCCCTGTAGACAATACATACATGTATTAATACACACTAAACATGTTGGATAGGCCTCCCTGTAGACAATACATACATGTATTAATACACACTAAACATGTTGGATAGGCCTCCCTGTAGACAATACATACATGTATTAATACACACTAAACATGTTGGATAGGCCTCCCTGTAGACAATACATACATGTATTAATACACACTAAACATGTTGGATAGGCCTCCCTGTAGACAATACATACATGTATTAATACACACTAAACATGTTGGATAGGCCTCCCTGTAGACAATACATACATGTATTAATACACACTAAACATGTTGGATAGGCCTCCCTGTAGACAATACATACATGTATTAATACACACTAAACATGTTGGATAGGCCTCCCTGTAGACAATACATACATGTATTAATACACACTAAACATGTTGGATAGGCCTCCCTGTAGACAATACATACATGTATTAATACACACTAAACATGTTGGATAGGCCTCCCTGTAGACAATACATACATGTATTAATACACACTAAACATGTTGGATAGGCCTCCCTGTAGACAATACAAACATGTATTAATACACACTAAACATGTTGGATAGGCCTCCCTGTAGACAATACAAACATGTATTAATACACACTAAACATGTTGGATAGGCCTCCCTGTAGACAATACATACATGTATTAATACACACTAAACATGTTGGATAGGCCTCCCTGTAGACAATACATACATGTATTAATACACACTAAACATGTTGGATAGGCCTCCCTGTAGACAATACATACATGTATTAATACACACTAAACATGTTGGATAGGCCTCCCTGTAGACAATACATACATGTATTAATACACACTAAACATGTTGGATAGGCCTCCCTGTAGACAATACAAACATGTATTAATACACACTAAACATGTTGGATAGGCCTCCCTGTAGACAATACATACATGTATTAATACACACTAAACATGTTGGATAGGCCTCCCTGTAGACAATACATACATGTATTAATACACACTAAACATGTTGGATAGGCCTCCCTGTAGACAATACATACATGTATTAATACACACTAAACATGTTGGATAGGCCTCCCTGTAGACAATACAAACATGTATTAATACACACTAAACATGTTGGATAGGCCTCCCTGTAGACAATACATACATGTATTAATACACACTAAACATGTTGGATAGGCCTCCCTGTAGACAATACATACATGTATTAATACACACTAAACATGTTGGATAGGCCTCCCTGTAGACAATACATACATGTATTAATACACACTAAACATGTTGGATAGGCCTCCCTGTAGACAATACATACATGTATTAATACACACTAAACATGTTGGATAGGCCTCCCTGTAGACAATACATACATGTATTAATACACACTAAACATGTTGGATAGGCCTCCCTGTAGACAATACATACATGTATTAATACACACTAAACATGTTGGATAGGCCTCCCTGTAGACAATACATACATGTATTAATACACACTAAACATGTTGGATAGGCCTCCCTGTAGACAATACATACATGTATTAATACACACTAAACATGTTGGATAGGCCTCCCTGTAGACAATACATACATGTATTAATACACACTAAACATGTTGGATAGGCCTCCCTGTAGACAATACATACATGTATTAATACACACTAAACATGTTGGATAGGCCTCCCTGTAGACAATACATACATGTATTAATACACACTAAACATGTTGGATAGGCCTCCCTGTAGACAATACATACATGTATTAATACACACTAAACATGTTGGATAGGCCTCCCTGTAGACAATACATACATGTATTAATACACACTAAACATGTTGGATAGGCCTCCCTGTAGACAATACATACATGTATTAATACACACTAAACATGTTGGATAGGCCTCCCTGTAGACAATACATACATGTATTAATACACACTAAACATGTTGGATAGGCCTCCCTGTAGACAATACATACATGTATTAATACACACTAAACATGTTGGATAGGCCTCCCTGTAGACAATACAAACATGTATTAATACACACTAAACATGTTGGATAGGCCTCCCTGTAGACAATACATACATGTATTAATACACACTAAACATGTTGGATAGGCCTCCCTGTAGACAATACATACATGTATTAATACACACTAAACATGTTGGATAGGCCTCCCTGTAGACAATACATACATGTATTAATACACACTAAACATGTTGGATAGGCCTCCCTGTAGACAATACAAACATGTATTAATACACACTAAACATGTTGGATAGGCCTCCCTGTAGACAATACATACATGTATTAATACACACTAAACATGTTGGATAGGCCTCCCTGTAGACAATACATACATGTATTAATACACACTAAACATGTTGGATAGGCCTCCCTGTAGACAATACATACATGTATTAATACACACTAAACATGTTGGATAGGCCTCCCTGTAGACAATACATACATGTATTAATACACACTAAACATGTTGGATAGGCCTCCCTGTAGACAATACAAACATGTATTAATACACACTAAACATGTTGGATAGGCCTCCCTGTAGACAATACATACATGTATTAATACACACTAAACATGTTGGATAGGCCTCCCTGTAGACAATACATACATGTATTAATACACACTAAACATGTTGGATAGGCCTCCCTGTAGACAATACAAACATGTATTAATACACACTAAACATGTTGGATAGGCCTCCCTGTAGACAATACATACATGTATTAATACACACTAAACATGTTGGATAGGCCTCCCTGTAGACAATACATACATGTATTAATACACACTAAACATGTTGGATAGGCCTCCCTGTAGACAATACATACATGTATTAATACACACTAAACATGTTGGATAGGCCTCCCTGTAGACAATACATACATGTATTAATACACACTAAACATGTTGGATAGGCCTCCCTGTAGACAATACATACATGTATTAATACACACTAAACATGTTGGATAGGCCTCCCTGTAGACAATACATACATGTATTAATACACACTAAACATGTTGGATAGGCCTCCCTGTAGACAATACATACATGTATTAATACACACTAAACATGTTGGATAGGCCTCCCTGTAGACAATACATACATGTATTAATACACACTAAACATGTTGGATAGGCCTCCCTGTAGACAATACATACATGTATTAATACACACTAAACATGTTGGATAGGCCTCCCTGTAGACAATACATACATGTATTAATACACACTAAACATGTTGGATAGGCCTCCCTGTAGACAATACATACATGTATTAATACACACTAAACATGTTGGATAGGCCTCCCTGTAGACAATACATACATGTATTAATACACACTAAACATGTTGGATAGGCCTCCCTGTAGACAATACATACATGTATTAATACACACTAAACATGTTGGATAGGCCTCCCTGTAGACAATACATACATGTATTAATACACACTAAACATGTTGGATAGGCCTCCCTGTAGACAATACATACATGTATTAATACACACTAAACATGTTGGATAGGCCTCCCTGTAGACAATACAAACATGTATTAATACACACTAAACATGTTGGATAGGCCTCCCTGTAGACAATACATACATGTATTAATACACACTAAACATGTTGGATAGGCCTCCCTGTAGACAATACATACATGTATTAATACACACTAAACATGTTGGATAGGCCTCCCTGTAGACAATACATACATGTATTAATACACACTAAACATGTTGGATAGGCCTCCCTGTAGACAATACATACATGTATTAATACACACTAAACATGTTGGATAGGCCTCCCTGTAGACAATACATACATGTATTAATACACACTAAACATGTTGGATAGGCCTCCCTGTAGACAATACATACATGTATTAATACACACTAAACATGTTGGATAGGCCTCCCTGTAGACAATACATACATGTATGAATACACACTAAACATGTTGGATAGGCCTCCCTGTAGACAATACATACATGTATGAATACACACTAAACATGTTGGATAGGCCTCCCTGTAGACAATACATACATGTATTAATACACACTAAACATGTTGGATAGGCCTCCCTGTAGACAATACATACATGTATTAATACACACTAAACATGTTGGATAGGCCTCCCTGTAGACAATACATACATGTATTAATACACACTAAACATGTTGGATAGGCCTCCCTGTAGACAATACATACATGTATTAATACACACTAAACATGTTGGATAGGCCTCCCTGTAGACAATACATACATGTATTAATACACACTAAACATGTTGGATAGGCCTCCCTGTAGACAATACATACATGTATTAATACACACTAAACATGTTGGATAGGCCTCCCTGTAGACAATACAAACATGTATTAATACACACTAAACATGTTGGATAGGCCTCCCTGTAGACAATACATACATGTATGAATACACACTAAACATGTTGGATAGGCCTCCCTGTAGACAATACATACATGTATTAATACACACTAAACATGTTGGATAGGCCTCCCTGTAGACAATACATACATGTATTAATACACACTAAACATGTTGGATAGGCCTCCCTGTAGACAATACATACATGTATTAATACACACTAAACATGTTGGATAGGCCTCCCTGTAGACAATACATACATGTATTAATACACACTAAACATGTTGGATAGGCCTCCCTGTAGACAATACAAACATGTATTAATAATTAATATGTGTAACTGTATACGGCTGTGGTGTAACTATATATATATATATATATATATTAGGGCTGTCAAATGATTAAAAAAATTAATCAGATTAATCACAGCTTCAAAATTAATTTAATCATGATTAATCACCATTCGAACTATGTCCAAATATGCCATGTTTTCCTGTTTATTGTTGTGGAAATGGAAATATAAATGACAGAAAGCGGATATACATTCGTTTTTGAATTGTTTTCTAAGGCATTTAGTATAGCCATGATGTGATGTGAGCATTTGTAGGCCTAGCCTACACTTTGAGTTAAATCAACACTGGCTTTTGGCCATGTAGACTGCGGTCCCCCAGGAGGAAGTCACTAATGTTGCTCTGGAGAGGGAAGTCTGGAACACTCTGGTGGAGCTGTTGCCCCCGCGACCCGACTAGGGATAAGCAGTTGAAGATGGATGTATGGATGAATGGAGACTGGGGTCCCAGTCCAGAGATGAAAATCATAATAAAATTTAATTTGGGGGTCCTTGAAATTAAAATAGCTGAGAAGCAATGGGTTAAACTGTAGACTATAGTTAATTGAAATTCACAAAATACAATAATGGCACATAAGCATTTTTGGAAACAGGGCTTGGTTTAGAAAAGCCTATATTTTGCGCTAAAGTAATTATTGAATAACATATAAATGTAGGTTTTAAGGGTAGAATGGCATTGTAGTGGACTGTAGTGAGAGGCGAGATTGTCTCTCCTTCATTGCGGGACTGCAGGACTAGTCTGGAGAAGAGATAGTTAGTCGTGAATCAGCTTCAGTCAGTGTTTTGGTTCGTACCTGGAGTTGTGCATTATATCTCTGCTGTGCACAGCAGCACAGGGGAACTGTCTTTAATATATCCATGGTCGTTTTCAGTTGCTTTCCATGTGCGACACAAAAGTACCATGTGTTTGTTTTGGTAATAGCCTACTGCTGGCGCAGCCATGCTGATTCACGTAATCGCGTAGGACAAAACGAAACCAGCCGGACAAACATTAACGGCATTTTCAAAATGTCCACAAGTTGCGACGGACCCGAGTGATTCTTGCAGCGCGCTGATAGCTAACACTAGTAGTGTGTGTGTGTGTGTGTGTGTGTGTGCAGTGTAGCCTAATGGGGCTTTGCTAGGCAGACAAAGTAACGCAACAGAGTTACAGAATCAAACCACTTTGCAACCAAACTACAATACACAAGCTATCTCTCTGGTGTTGTTCAATCATGACTGTGTGCTACACAGTGACAGATTTGTTATGCTCTGGACGTTCCTGAGCCGCGCGCACGGGCGCATGTTAGGGGGAACACTAACATGTGTTAATTGCGTTAAATATTTTAACGCAATTAATTAACGCAATTGATTAATGCCATTAACGCGTTATTTTTGACAGCCTTAATATATATATATATATATATATATATATATATATATATATATATATATATATATAGTATACTGTATATATAGTGTATAAAGTGTTGTTTGTACTCACATGAAATGAGTCTTCACAGCCTCCTCTGTGGCTTCCTTAGGGACTGAACACACGAACAAGGTGTTCCTGGTCTGCAAGGACAGGACAGAACAGGGTGAGGACAGGACAGAACAGGGTGAGGACAGGACAGAACAGGGTGAGGACAGGACAGAACAGGGTGAGGACAGGACAGGACAGGGTGAGGACAGGACAGGACAGGGTGAGGACAGGACAGAACAGGGTGAGGACAGGACAGAACAGGGTGAGGACAGGACAGAACAGGGTGAGGACAGGACAGAACAGGGTGAGGACAGGACAGAACAGGGTGAGGACAGGACAGGACAGGACAGAACAGGGTGAGGACAGGACAGGACAGGGTGAGGACAGGACAGGACAGAACAGGGTGAGGACAGGACAGAACAGGGTGAGGACAGGACAGAACAGGGTGAGGACAGGACAGAACAGGGTGAGGACAGGACAGAACAGGGTGAGGACAGGACAGAACAGGGTGAGGACAGGACAGAACAAGGTGAGGACAGGACAGAACAGGGTGAGGACAGGACAGGACAGGGTGAGGACAGGACAGAACAGGGTGAGGACAGGACAGAACAGGGTGAGGACAGGACAGAACAGGGTGAGGACAGGACAGGACAGGGTGAGGACAGGACAGAACAGGGTGAGGACAGGACAGAACAGGGTGAGGACAGGACAGAACAGGGTGAGGACAGGACAGAACAGGGTGAGGACAGGACAGAACAGGGTGAGGACAGGACAGAACAGGGTGAGGACAGGACAGAACAGGGTGAGGACAGGACAGAACAGGGTGAGGACAGGACAGAACAGGGTGAGGACAGGACAGAACAGGGTGAGGACAGGACAGAACAGGGTGAGGACAGGACAGGACAGGGTGAGGACAGGACAGAACAGGGTGAGGACAGGACAGAACAGGGTGAGGACAGGACAGAACAGGGTGAGGACAGGACAGAACAGGGTGAGGACAGGACAGAACAGGGTGAGGACAGGACAGAACAAGGTGAGGACAGGACAGGACAGGGTGAGGACAGGACAGAACAGGGTGAGGACAGGACAGGACAGGACAGGGTGAGGACAGGACAGAACAGGGTGAGGACAGGACAGAACAGGGTGAGGACAGGACAGAACAGGGTGAGGACAGGACAGAACAGGGTGAGGACAGGACAGGACAGGGTGAGGACAGGACAGAACAGGGTGAGGACAGGACAGAACAGGGTGAGGACAGGACAGGACAGGGTGAGGACAGGACAGGACAGGACAGGGTGAGGACAGGACAGGGTGAGGACAGGACAGAACAAGGTGAGGACAGGACAGAACAGGGTGAGGACAGGACAGAACAGGGTGAGGACAGGACAGAACAGGGTGAGGACAGGACAGAACAGGGTGAGGACAGGACAGAACAGGGTGAGGACAGGACAGGACAGGGTGAGGACAGGACAGAACAGGGTGAGGACAGGACAGGACAGGGTGAGGACAGGACAGAACAGGGTGAGGACAGAACAGAACAGGGTGAGGACAGGACAGAACAGGGTGAGGACAGGACAGAACAGGGTGAGGACAGGACAGGACAGGGTGAGGACAGGACAGAACAGGGTGAGGACAGGACAGGACAGGGTGAGGACAGGACAGAACAGGGTGAGGACAGGACAGAACAGGGTGAGGACAGGACAGGACAGGACAGGACAGGACAGGGTGAGGACAGGACAGAACAGGGTGAGGACAGGACAGGACAGGGTGAGGACAGGACAGAACAGGGTGAGGACAGGACAGGACAGAACAGGGTGAGGACAGGACAGAACAGGGTGAGGACAGGACAGAACAGGGTGAGGACAGGACAGGACAGGACAGGACAGAACAGGGTGAGGACAGGACAGAACAGGGTGAGGACAGGACAGAACAGGGTGAGGACAGGACAGGACAGGACAGGACAGGACAGGACAGGACAGGACAGGGTGAGGACAGGACAGAACAGGGTGAGGACAGGACAGGACAGAACAGGGTGAGGACAGGACAGGACAGAACAAGGTGAGGACAGGACAGAACAGGGTGAGGACAGGACAGAACAGGGTGAGGACAGGACAGAACAGGGTGAGGACAGGACAGAACAGGGTGAGGACAGGACAGGACAGGGTGAGGACAGGACAGAACAGGGTGAGGACAGGACAGGACAGAACAAGGTGAGGACAGGACAGAACAGGGTGAGGACAGGACAGAACAGGGTGAGGACAGGACAGAACAGGGTGAGGACAGGACAGAACAGGGTGAGGACAGGACAGAACAGGGTGAGGACAGGACAGAACAGGGTGAGGACAGGACAGGACAGAACAAGGTGAGGACAGGACAGAACAGGGTGAGGACAGGACAGAACAGGGTGAGGACAGGACAGGACAGGGTGAGGACAGGACAGAACAGGGTGAGGACAGGACAGGACAGGGTGAGGACAGGACAGAACAAGGTGTTCCTGGTCTGCAAGGACACAGTCTTGGTAAAATAACACCCTATTTGATCATACTACAAGGGTAACGACAACGGATAAAAAGTAGCAGATCTACAAGAAGTTATGCAGGAACGCCTACTTTCAGCCCCTACATCCAATCAGAATGCCTACTTTCAGCCCCTACATCCAATCAGAACGCCTACTTTCAGCCCCTACATCCAAACAGAACGCCTACTTTCAGCCCCTACATCCAAACAGAACGCCTACTTTCAGCCCATACATCCAAACAGAACGCCTACTTCCAGCCCCTACATCCAAACAGAACGCCTACTTTCAGCCCCTACATCCAAACAGAACGCCTACTTTCAGCCCCTACATCCAAACAGAACGCCTACTTTCAGCCCCTACATCCAATCAGAACGCCTACTTTCAGCCCCTACATCCAAACAGAAAAGTCCTACTTTCAGCCCCTACATCCAAACAGAACGCCTACTTTCAGCCCCTACATCCAAACAGAAAAGTCCTACTTTCAGCCCCTACATCCAAACAGAAAAGTCCTACTTTCAGCCCCTACATCCAAACAGAACGCCTACTTTCAGCCCCTACATCCAAACAGAACGCCTACTTTCAGCCCCTACATCCAAACAGAAAAGTCCTACTTTCAGCCCCTACATCCAAACAGAACGCCTACTTTCAGCCCCTACATCCAAACAGAACGCCTACTTTCAGCCCCTACATCCAAACAGAACGCCTACTTTCAGCCCCTACATCCAAACAGAACGCCTACTTTCAGCCCCTACATCCAAACAGAACGCCTACTTTCAGCCCCTACATCCAAACAGAACGCCTACTTTCAGCCCCTACATCCAAACAGAACGCCTACTTTCAGCCTCTACATCCAAACAGAACACCTACTTTCAGCCCCTACATCCAATCAGAACGCCTACTTTCAGCCCCTACATCCAATCAGAACGCCTACTTTCAGCCCCTACATCCAAACAGAACGCCTACTTTCAGCCTCTACATCCAAACAGAACGCCTACTTTCAGCCCCTACATCCAAACAGAACGCCTACTTTCAGCCTCTACATCCAAACAGAACGCCTACTTTCAGCCCCTACATCCAATCAGAACGCCTACTTTCAGCCCCTACATCCAATCAGAACGCCTACTTTCAGCCTCTACATCCAAACAGAACACCTACTTTCAGCCCCTACATCCAAACAGAACGCCTACTTTCAGCCCCTACATCCAAACAGAACGCCTACTTTCAGCCTCTACATCCAAACAGAAAAGTCCTACTTTCAGCCCCTACATCCAAACAGAACGCCTACTTTCAGCCCCTACATCCAAACAGAACGCCTACTTTCAGCCCCTACATCCAAACAGAACGCCTACTTTCAGCCCCTACATCCAAACAGAACGCCTACTTTCAGCCCCTACATCCAAACAGAAAAGTCCTACTTTCAGCCCCTACATCCAAACAGAACGCCTACTTTCAGCCCATACATCCAAACAGAACGCCTACTTCCAGCCCCTACATCCAAACAGAAAAGTCCTACGTATACGATTGCATTAAACAAGGTTAAACTCACATTATGCATGCACATACCCTTATACGATGGTACACCTTGTGACACCTTGTGTCACAACTCAGATAATTACATTCCATTATCTGTCACATTTTTGCTACAACACCTAACTGTACCCCAGGCCCTCTAGGGTCAGTACAGTAGAGAACGATGCTAACTGTACCACAGGACATAGGGACAGACACAGGACATACGGACAGACACAGGACATAGGGACAGACACAGGACATAGGGACAGACACAGGACATAGGGACAGACACAGGACATACGGACAGACACAGGACATAGGGACAGACACAGGACATAGGGACAGACACAGGACATAGGGACAGACACAGGACATGCGGGACAAAGTGTTCTAGGCGGCGGCTCGCCCCTTCTTTGCAAGGCCATAAAAAAAAAGTACAATAAAAGTGTAAACACATACAGTACTGTACATATTATTGTCTGTCTCGTTACAACACCACACCTTTTTGCTGACTGGATGTCAGAAGTGTCAGTGAAATGACAGTGGACGCTGTGACTCACTCACACTGTACTGTACCGTACCGTACCGTACCGTTAGCCTGGTTAATAAACCAGACTAATATCGCACGGATCCGCGGGATATTAGTCTGGGGAGGCTCAGCTTGGATTTCATTTCCAGGGAAACATTTTCTCTTTGACGCAATTGGTCAGAGCTACTGTCAGTCAAAGGTCTCAAGCATTGAACGTCACTGTACCAAAGCCCGCCCATATTGCATACCGTGTCCCTATTGGGCGCCCACATTCTCTGGTGTAGGAAATGGGCGTAAAATTGAGCTTCTCCAGACCGAAATCCGCCGGTAGGCAATTTTTTTTTGCCAACAGCTGATTCGGTCTGGTTTATTAACCAGGCTACCGTACCGTACCGTACCGTACCGTACTGTACTATACCGTACCGTACCGTACCGTACCGTACCGTACCGTACCGTACTGTACCGTACCGTACCGTACCGTACTGTACTATACCGTACCGTACTGTACCGTACCGTACCGTACCGTACTGTACTATACCGTACCGTACTGTACCGTACCGTACCGTACCGTACTGTACTATACCGTACCGTACTGTACCGTACTGTACCGTACCGTACTGTACTATACCGTACCGTACTGTACCGTACCGTACCGTACCGTACTGTACTATACCGTACCGTACCGTACTGTACTATACCGTACCGTACTGTACCGTACCGTACCGTACCGTACTGTACTATACCGTACCGTACTGTACCGTACCGTACCGTACCGTACTGTACTATACCGTACCGTACTGTACCGTACCGTACCGTACCGTACTGTACTATACCGTACCGTACTGTACCGTACTGTACCGTACCGTACTGTACTATACCGTACCGTACTGTACCGTACCGTACCGTACCGTACTGTACTATACCGTACCGTACCGTACTGTACTATACCGTACCGTACTGTACCGTACCGTACCGTACCGTACTGTACTATACCGTACCGTACTGTACCGTACCGTACCGTACCGTACTGTACTATACCGTACCGTACTGTACCGTACCGTACCGTACCGTACTGTACTATACCGTACCGTACTGTACCGTACTGTACCGTACCGTACTGTAGTGTACTCACCGCGTCGCTGTGCTGCATGCCTCTCATGGTGGAGGTGTGGTGTCTGAGCAGAACCACCGTCAGCACCAAGTACAGCACGGCAAACACCGTGTGGAGCCACAGCAGGTTGTTCCTACACGCACACGCACACACACACACACACGCGCACACACACACACACACACACACACACACACACACACACACGCACACACACAGACACAGACACACACACACACACACACACACACACACACACACACACACACACACAGTCAGCAGTGAAAACAATTGTTCCGACAAAAATAAATGCGGCTCTAGCCCATTCTGACCTGAGATCAGATTCTATAAATGTCTTCTACATCCTGACAGTTTTCCATTCTGACCTGAGATCAGATTCTAAAAATGTTCTTCTACATCCTGACAGTTTTCTGATAAAGCTATGTTTCTATGTCAGTCGCTATTCGATTTAAAAAAAATAGCAGACCTACAAGCTATGAGCTTTTAGATCTGCTATTTTTCAATAGCTAAAGCATAACATAATGCCAACACCAAAAGGGGGTCCCGTCCAAAATGGGCTAGAACTGGTTTATTTTCCGGCGAAAAACTAAATGTTGCTCCAGAACCGGTTCCGTTCTAGATTCTTGGACCCTTTGGTGCTTTCACGGAGCAGACGGACATTTTCTTGGTTTTCAGTTCTGAACCAACTTTTAGTATATAGGGTTCTAAAACAGATTCATGGTCAGTGTAAACGCTCTGAACTGGATCAATAGAACATAAACAGAACTGAACCGGTTCAACCCAGGTGGACAAAGGGGTCTAAGTGGAGCCACACGTTCCTAAAAAATATTAAATATAATATTACAAAGACAAAACCTCTGCTAACTCTCACATGTTACAGGTCCACAAAATGCTATTAGCTAATAGTTAATGTTATTAGTAGTGTAATTATTAATTAATTACCCTCTCTGAAGATTCCCCAGCGTCGTCCTTCCAAAGTTGTACGGGTCATTTCCTGGAAAAAAATATAGAATATGTTGCTTTTATTTACTTTGCAACCCCAGATCAATATGAGTAGATTTGGTTAAAGTCTGGAAAAGCTATGTTTCTATGTCAGTCGTTCTTCGATTTTTCCAAAATAGCAGACCTACAAGCTCGTAGCGCGCCACTCGGTGGCGCGCTATGAGCTTGTAGATCTGCTATTTTTCAATAGCTAAAGCATAACATGACGCTATAACACCAAAATGGGTTCCCACCCAAAATGGGTCAAGTCATTTTCAACCTGGTGTCCCTATTCTCAGCATGTCATAATAAGTAAAAAAAAAAATAGCTAAATGATTAAGTGACTATACGACAGATAAACATAGTTTTGCAGTATGAAATAAGGCTTTACCGTTTGAACCCTATATACTTCATGGTCTCCCATGGGGTCGTGTTGTCCCTCTAGTCTACACCAAATCTCTTCGCCTCAAATAGACGATCTACAAATAATGCGTCGAGCTATTTCCATCAAACGTTGGCGATGTATCGCTTCATGCCCAGCTTAGTGATGATGGCATAAAGTTGTTTAAAAAGTGTCAAAAGTTATGAAGTTTATGGTTATAGTTTATAGTCTCGCTAGGCTAAAACTGGTTCCATATCTCCACATCCTGCCAGATGTACTAATCTGCATAATGAGCAGGTAATCAGTACGGGAGGAGATTTGTAGATCAGTCACATAATACAGACATAATATGTCTGTATTAATTTATACTGTAGCACTGAGCCTCTGACTTATTAAATATTATACTGTAGCACTGAGTCTCTGACTTATTAAATATTATACTGTAGCACTGAGTCTCTGACTTATTAAATATGATACTGTAGCACTGAGCCTCTGACTTATTAAATATTATACTGTAGCACTGAGTCTCTGACTTATTAAATATTATACTGTAGCACTGAGTCTCTGACTTATTAAATATTATACTGTAGCACTGAGTCTCTGACTTATTAAATATTATACTGTAGCACTGAGTCTCTGACTTATTAAATATTATACTGTAGCACTGAGTCTCTGACTTATTAAATATTATACTGTAGCACTGAGTCTCTGACTTATTAAATATTATACTGTAGCACTGAGTCTCTGACTTATTAAATATTATACTGTAGCACTGAGTCTCTGACTTATTAAATATTATACTGTAACACTGAGTCTCTGACTTATTAAATATTATACTGTAGCACTGAGTCTCTGACTTATTAAATATTATACTGTAGCACTGAGTCTCTGACTTATTAAATATTATACTGTAGCACTGAGTCTCTGACTTATTAAATATTATACTGTAGCACTGAGTCTCTGACTTATTAAATATTATACTGTAGCACTGAGTCTCTGACTTATTAAATATTATACTGTAGCACTGAGTCTCTGACTTATTAAATATTATACTGTAACACTGAGTCTCTGACTTATTAAATATTATACTGTAGCACTGAGCCTCTGACTTATTAAATATTATACTGTAACACTGAGCCTCTGACTTCATATTATACTGTAGCACTGAGTCTCTGACTTATTAAATATTATACTGTAGCACTGAGTCTCTGACTTATTAAATATTATACTGTAGCACTGAGCCTCTGACTTATTAAATATTATACTGTAGCACTGAGTCTCTGACTTATTAAATATTATACTGTAGCACTGAGTCTCTGACTTATTAAATATTATACTGTAGCACTGAGTCTCTGACTTATTAAATATTATACTGTAGCACTGAGTCTCTGACTTATTAAATATTATACTGTAGCACTGAGTCTCTGACTTATTAAATATTATACTGTAGCACTGAGTCTCTGACTTATTAAATATTATACTGTAGCACTGAGTCTCTGACTTATTAAATATTATACTGTAGCACTGAGCCTCTGACTTATTAAATATTATACTGTAGCACTGAGTCTCTGACTTATTAAATATTATACTGTAGCACTGAGTCTCTGACTTATTAAATATTATACTGTAGCACTGAGTCTCTGACTTATTAAATATTATACTGTAGCACTGAGTCTCTGACTTATTAAATATTATACTGTAGCACTGAGTCTCTGACTTATTAAATATTATACTGTAGCACTGAGTCTCTGACTTATTAAATATTATACTGTAGCACTGAGTCTCTGACTTATTAAATATTATACTGTAGCACTGAGTCTCTGACTTATTAAATATTATACTGTAGC
>NC_139717.1:2009675-2049675 GCF_964188405.1 Protomyctophum parallelum
GGGGTTTTCTAAACTGTATTTATGGATACCGGAGAACTACATTGTTTTGGTACTTTGGCGTTTAACCCATTCTGACCTGAGATCAGATTCTATAAATGTTTTCTACATCCTGACAGTTTTCTGATAAAGCTATGTTTCTATGTCAGTCGTTCTTTGACCTTTCTAAAATAGCAGATCTACAAGCTCGTAGCGCGCCACTCGGTGGCGCTCCGGATACGCTATTTATAGAGTTGGTAATTTTTAGAGTTGATAGAGTTCTCCGGAGGCCGTATTTATAGAGCAGACATTTTGTTAATACGACAGTAGAAGTAACTATGAATCAGGCTTAAGTGATAAATTGCTATGACACATTATAACGATGTAAAACGGCATCTTGTGACTAAAAACCGTGTTCCTCCAAGTCTCAGAAACACAAGGCCATCAGGAAGTGGTTTTATGGTTTTCTCCGTCACAGTTTATTCATAACGATCAGAGTGATTGTGATCAGTTCTGCTGTTCTTACAAGTTTAACCAATTCTGACCTGAGATCAGATTCATATGAGGTTTCCACTGGACAACACACTGGTCTGATGAACCCATTCTGACCTGAGATCAGATTCTAAAAATGTCAGTCGTTCTTGGATTTTTCAAAAATAGCAGACCTACAAGCTCGTATCGCGCCACTCGGTGGCGCGATACAAGCTTGTAGATCTGCTATTTTTCAATAGCTAAAGCATGACATGATGCTGACACCAAAATGGGTGCCCGGTCAGAATGGGTTAATGAGGAGGCAGTCAGTGACACATGCATGGATTAAAGATGAATAACCTCTCACAAATGTGACTACATTTGACTGAGGGACTGCCATTGGATTTTTTTTTATGTGAAAGCAGGGAATCATAGCTTCAAATTGACATATTGGTTGTTCAGTTTGACCCCCCAGTTTTGGAGATATGGCTTATAGAGTAATGTCTGGCGGAGAAACAGCGAGTTGAGAAAACAGGCTTGAAAAGGTTCACTTCTGTGGTCTCTAACATTACACCTATAGCTACATGTTTAAGCATTTATTTCATATTTACATGTCTTCTGTGGTCTCTAACATTACACCTAGCTACATGTTTAAGCATTTATTTCATATTTACATGTCTTCTGTGGTCTCTAACATTACACCTATAGCTACATGTTTAATCATTTATTTCATATTTACATGTCTTCTGTGGTCTCTAACATTACACCTATAGCTACATGTTTAAGCATTTATTTCATATTTGCATGTCTTCTGTGGTCTCTAACATTACACCTATAGCTACATGTTTAAGCATTTATTTCATATTTACATGTCTTCTGTGGTCTCTAACATTACACCTATAGCTACATGTTTAAGCATTTATTTCATATTTACATGTCTTCTGTGGTCTCTAACATTACACCTATAGCTACATGTTTAAGCATTTATTTCATATTTACATATCTTCTGTGGTCTCTAACATTACACCTAGCTACATGTTTAAGCATTTATTTCATATTTACATGTCTTCTGTGGTCTCTAACATTACACTATAGCTACATGTTTAAGCATTTATTTAATATGTACATGTCTTCTGTGGTCTCTAACATTACACCTAGCTACATGTTTAAGCATTTATTTAATATGTACATGTCTTCTGTGGTCTCTAACATTACACCTAGCTACATGTTTAAGCATTTATTTCATATTTACATGTCTTCTGTGGTCTCTAACATTACACCTAGCTACATGTTTAAGCATTTATTTCATATTTACATGTCTTCTGTGGTCTCTAACATTACACCTAGCTACATGTTTAAGCATTTATTTTAAATTTACATGTCTTCTGTGGTCTCTAACATTACACCTAGCTACATGTTTAAGCATTTATTTCATATTTACATGTCTTCTGTGGTCTCTAACAACATTACACCTAGCTACATGTTTAAGCATTTATTTCATATTTACATGTCTTAAGTGGTCTCTAACATTACACCTAGCTACATGTTTAAGCATTTATTTCATATTTACATGTCTTCTGTGGTCTCTAACATTACACCTAGCTACATGTTTAAGCATTTATTTCATATTTACATGTCTTCTGTGGTCTCTAACATTACACCTAGCTACATGTTTAAGCATTTATTTCATATTTACATGTCTTCTGTGGTCTCTAACATTACACTATAGCTACATGTTTAAGCATTTATTTCATATTTACATGTCTTCTGTGGACTTAACATTACACCTAGCTACATGTTTAAGCATTTATCTCATATTTACATGTCTTCTGTGGACTCTAACATTACACCTAGCTACATGTTTAAGCATTTATTTCATATGTACATGTCTTCTGTGGTCTCTAACATTACACCTAGCTACATGTTTAAGCATTTATGTCATATTTACATGTCTTCTGTGGTCTCTAACATTACACCTATAGCTACAAGTTTAAGCATTTATTTCATATTGACATTACATACGATTTCAGCTCTGACACTTATTTCAGACATGCAACACAGTATGTAAAGTTAGGATGTTTTGGTAGCCAAAAAATGTTGGAAAACATTGCAGATTACGGCTTTAACGTTTGCCGTTATGAAATAACCGAGAGCATTAGGGTAATGCATCGCTAGCTTGACCACTTCAAACACTAGACTCAAGGCTCATACATAGTCTGGATTTACGGTGGTTAGGTGACCACCGAACTACAACATGACGTCACTGAGGTGACCACCGAACTACAACATGACGTCACTGAGGTGACCACCGAACTACAACATGACGTCACTGAGGTGACCACCGAACTACAACATGACGTCACTGAGGTGACCACCGAACTACAACATGACGTCACTGAGGTGACCACCGAACTACAACATGACGTCACTGAGGTGACCACCGAACTACAACATGACGTCACGAGCCGCGGTGAAGAGCAAACCACCGCCACCGCTCCAGCCCTTCTCTCTGTTTTTACTCAGCACCGCTCAACGTTATTTCAGCTCCGGTGATCAGCTCACCACCGGAGCGGTGGTCACCTCATCACCGAAAATCCAGACTATGAATAGGCCTTAACACTAAAACATTCCAGGTGACTAAAACTAAATGAAAACTATTAAAGCACACTGTTTACCAGCTCGTTCTCCTGGTCTAAACTATTAAAGCACACTGTTTACCAGCTCGTTCTCCTGGTCTAAACTATTAAAGCACACTGTTTACCAGCTCGTTCTCCTGGTCTAAACTATTAAAGCACACTGTTTACCAGCTCGTTCTCCTGGTCTAAACTATTAAAGCACACTGTTTACCAGCTCGTTCTCCTGGTCTAAACTATTAAAGCACACTGTTTACCAGCTCGTTCTCCTGGTCTAAACTATTAAAGCACACTGTTTACCAGCTCGTTCTCCTGGTCTAAACTATTAAAGCACACTGTTTACCAGCTCGTTCTCCTGGTCTAAACTATTAAAGCACACTGTTTACCAGCTCGTTCTCCTGGTCTAAACTATTAAAGCACACTGTTTACCAGCTCGTTCTCCTGGTCTAAACTATTAAAGCACACTGTTTACCAGCTCGTTCTCCTGGTCTAAACTATTAAAGCACACTGTTTACCAGCTCGTTCTCCTGGTCTAAACTATTAAAGCACACTGTTTACCAGCTCGTTCTCCTGGTCTAAACTATTAAAGCACACTGTTTACCAGCTCGTTCTCCTGGTCTAAACTATTAAAGCACACTGTTTACCAGCTCGTTCTCCTGGTCTAAACTATTAAAGCACACTGTTTACCAGCTCGTTCTCCTGGTCCTCAGAGTAGGACACGTAGGACGACATGCGTCCGTAGCGGCGGTGAGACGTCTCGTCGAACCTGGAGCAGAAAAACAAAACCGCACGACATGTGAATAAAACCCCTCCATGAACCACGTGAAGCCAAGCGTCCCTCTGAGATAAACCCATTCTGACCTGAGATCAGATTCTATGAATGTCTTCTACATCCTGACAGTTTTCCATTCCGACCTGAGATCAGATTCTAAAAATGTCTTCTATATCCTGACAGTTCTACATTCTGACCTGAGATCAGATTCTAAAAATGTCTTCTATACATCCTGACAGTTTTCCATTCTGACCCGAGATCAGATTCTAAAAATGTCTTCTACATCCTGACAGTTTTCCATTCTGACCCGAGATCAGATTCTAAAAATGTCTTCTATACATCCTGACAGTTTTCCATTCTGACCTGAGATCAGATTAAAAAAATGTCTTCTATGTCAAGTCGCTCTTCGATTTTTCAAAAAATAGCAGACCTACAAGCTCATATCGCGCCACTCGGTGGCACGCTATGAGCTTGTTACACAATTAAGCATTACACTTGTTTACAACAGGGTCCACATTGATCAAGTCATCAAAACATTTAGAGACGTACAAATAGACATTTCTATGTAGTTACAGAACAGAACAGGAATTCATCATATAGGAAGCAAAAAGGGAAAAGATACATATAACATAACTGACCCTTCGTTGTCGGAGACGAGCGCCAGCCGCCCGTAGTCCCACATCTTCTTCCTGATGACCGTGAAGAGGGTCAGCAGCACCTGTGATTGGCACGACACACGCGGCCAATAGCATTTCACGTTACTGGGTGGTGGGTGGTGATCTTAGAGTATATATTTCTAGAGAAGGCACCCAGAGGAAACCCTGAGGCGAAATGGACATAGTGGCCGGATTTGGTAGTGCAGCTCGAGCCAGCGCTGCTCCGTTGACTATCATTGCGCACGTTCATGTGATTGGGGCCATGACACGTGAACGAATGTTTCATACGTGAACGCGCACAAACGGCACAATGATAGTCAACGGCAGCGCGTTCATGTGTTTGTAACCAATCAATCCCAGAATGCACTCTGTTCCTACCAGGAAGGAGGAGTGAATCCGCCTCATGCGCTTTTGAGCAACTTAATGCAAGTGGATGGGAGGAGAACTCGGGTGTCTTCTCTATAGATATATAACTCTATGGTGGTGATGACCAGGAGAAGAATTGACTGACTGACGGTTTTCTGAAAAAAGCTATGTTTCTATGTCAGTCGTTCTTCGATTTTTTTCAAAAATATCAGACCTACAAGCTCGTAGCGCGCCACTCGGTGGCGTGCTATATGAGCTTGTAGATCTGCTATTTTTCAATAGCTAAATCATAACATAATGCTAAAACGCCAAAAGGGGTTCCCGCCCAGAATGGGTTAAAAATGTTCCAAAAATGTTCATTATAACAACTTCATCATAACAAAAGGCTTTTTCAGGCTATTTTTTTATTGTATTAATACATAACATAATTATAAAAGAATCTGCTAAAACCTTTATTTTACCGGTACCGGTTACAGATAGGTTGGTTTAAGGCCAATATCGACCGATACTGATGTGTTTGCCGATCACTAAAAGTATTGAAGGTTTGAATGTCTGAAAATACACATTTTAAAGTAACATGAATCCACCACAAGGCCACACACTGATAATACTGTAATACAGTAACATGAATCCACCACAAGGCCACACACTGATAATACTGTAATACAGTAACACAGTAACACGTCTATGAAATGTATTGAAAAACGTCACACTGTAGGCTCTACAGAGCCAAATGACGTCACATTGTAGGCTCAGAGCCAAATGACGTCACATTGTAGGCTCTACAGAGCCAAATGACGTCACATTGTAGGCTCAGAGCCAAATGACGTCACATTGTAGGCTCTACAGAGCCAAATGACGTCACATTGTAGGCTCAGAGCCAAATGACGTCACATTGTAGGCTCTACAGAGCCAAATGACGTCACATTGTAGGCTCTACAGAGCCAAATGACGTCACATTGTAGGCTCAGAGCCAAATGACGTCACATTGTAGGCTCTACAGAGCCAAATGACGTCACATTGTAGGCTCTACAGAGCCAAATGACGTCACATTGTAGGCTCAGAGCCAAATGACGTCACATTGTAGGCTCAGAGCCAAATGACGTCACATTGTAGGCTCTACAGAGCCAAATGACGTCACATTGTAGGCTCTACAGAGCCAAATGACGTCACATTGTAGGCTCTACAGAGCCAAATGACGTCACATTGTAGGCTCAGAGCCAAATGACGTCACATTGTAGGCTCAGAGCCAAATGACGTCACATTGTAGGCTCTACAGAGCCAAATGACGTCACATTGTAGGCTCTACAGAGCCAAATGACGTCACATTGTAGGCTCTACAGAGCCAAATGACGTCACATTGTAGGCTCTACAGAGCCAAATGACGTCACATTGTAGGCTCTACAGAGCCAAATGACGTCACATTGTAGGCTCTACAGAGCCAAATGACGTCACATTGTAGGCTCTACAGAGCCAAATGACGTCACATTGTAGTCTCTACAGAGCCAAATGACGTCACATTGTAGTCTCTACAGAGCCAAATGACGTCACATTGTAGGCTCTACAGAGCCAAATGACGTCACATTGTAGTCTCTACAGAGCCAAATGACGTCACATTGTAGGCTCTACAGAGCCAAATGACGTCACATTGTAGGCTCAGAGCCAAATGACGTCACATTGTAGGCTCTACAGAGCCAAATGACGTCACATTGTAGGCTCTACAGAGCCAAATGACGTCACATTGTAGTCTCTACAGAGCCAAATGACGTCACATTGTAGGCTCTACAGAGCCAAATGACGTCACATTGTAGGCTCTACAGAGCCAAATGACGTCACATTGTAGGCTCTACAGAGCCAAATGACGTCACATTGTAGGCTCTACAGAGCCAAATGACGTCACATTGTAGGCTCTACAGAGCCAAATGACGTCACATTGTAGGCTCTACAGAGCCAAATGACGTCACATTGTAGGCTCTACAGAGCCAAATGACGTCACATTGTAGGCTCTACAGAGCCAAATGACGTCACATTGTAGGCTCTACAGAGCCAAATGACGTCACATTGTAGGCTCTACAGAGCCAAATGACGTCACATTGTAGGCTCTACAGAGCCAAATGACGTCACATTGTAGGCTCTACAGAGCCAAATGACGTCACATTGTAGGCTCTACAGAGCCAAATGACGTCACATTGTAGGCTCTACAGAGCCAAATGACGTCACATTGTAGGCTCTACAGAGCCAAATGACGTCACATTGTAGGCTCTACAGAGCCGAACCGACTTTTATAGAGCAGTCAGTAGAGGGCGTCAGTCCCCAGGTTCATGTATGTTTTATTTGCATTATAATCCCCATAGGGTGATTTTAGATCTCTTCATATAAGAACTATGTTTGAAAAATAAACCGATCATCCCGGTCTTTTCACTCATATGGATATGAAGCATCGACTGAAGGTGGAAATGTACAAATATACCCAAAGAGTAACAAAATAAACGTTAGAAACGAGTCAAACAACCCAGAGACTACATTTCCGGGTATAGGCGGGGTGGCTGCATCTGCCCGTCGCACGTTGTTTTTTTTGTTTGTTTTTTTATATTTAATGTTTCGTGGTTAGTACGAGTTGAGTCACCGCCAGCTGAGCTTACGTCAACGAGGAATCTCAGGAACGCTATAATGTGTTGACGGCTGGGCGTGGCGTATATTAGCAGCGACATTGCCTTCATATGTAGTTTCAAGGCTTTTGTGGCCACATTAATTCCATTTTCTCCAGAAACTGGCTGTATCAAATATTAATGAACATCATTAACGACACACAGCCACCCCCCCCCCTGACAGAAAGGCCGGGGTTGGTCGGTTTATTTTTCAAACATAGTTCTTATATGAAGCGATCTAAAATCCCCCCTATGGGGATTATAATGCAACAAAGAAAATACATGAACCTGTGTGTGTACTGGCGCCCTCTACTGACAGTGACGTCAGACGTTCAGTGCTCTATACCGCTCTAAAATAGGAGTATGAATGGGCCCTAAGGGGGTCCTTGGCCTTGGAAGACCCCCCCCTGCCCCCGACGCCCCAACGCACCAGGAAGACGGTGAAGTCCAGCAGCAGGACGATGGGGACCCCTCCGAAGCTGACCCCCTTCAGCACGGTGCTCTGAGCCGAGCTGAAGCAGCTGCTGTTGTCTGCCGGGGTGGTCCCGTTGGGGTCCTGGGACCCCCACCACATGGTCGACATCACTGCACTCTGGAGAGAGACAACAGGAGAAGATACGTTAGTGATGTCTGCCGGGGTGGTCCCATTGGGGTCCTGGGACCCCCACCACATGGTCGCCATCACTGCACTCTGGAGAGAGACAACAGGAGAAGATACGTTAGTAATGTCTGCCGGGGTGGTCCCGTTGGGGTCCTGGGACCCCCACCACATGGTCGACATCACTGCACTCTGGAGAGAGACAACAGGAGAAGATACGTTAGTAATGTCTGCCGGGGGTGTCCCGTTGGGGTCCTGGGACCCCCACCACATGGTCGCCATCACTGCACTCTGGAGAGAGACAACAGGAGAAGATACGTTAGTAATGTCTGCCGGGGTGGTCCCATTGGGGTCCTGGGACCCCCACCACATGGTCGCCATCACTGCACTCTGGAGAGAGACAACAGGAGAAGACACGTTAGTAATGTTTAGCCATGATGTTGTGTCTCCAACGCACTCTGTATAGAGCGTCGCAGTCCCTCCCCCTTTCAGAACAACGAGTGGCCCAGGAAATGAATCCCAATGCATTTTTCCCATATAGGCTTTTCTTAAAGTATTTATTTAAAGACGGTTAATTACGCCGCGGACAAAGCCAACTCGGATCATGACAAATCATGACAATGAACACAATATTTTCTAATAATCATTAGAAAGAAGAAAATAAAGGCAGGAGACAACACTATTTGTTTTGTTTTTCTTCTTATAAATTATTTGATCGGCCCAAAACATAGTGTTCATTGTCATGATTTGTCACGATCCGAGTTGGCTTTGTCCGCGGCGTAACCGTCTTTAAAGGTATATTCAGTGATTTCACTTAATTCAAATATCACTTATTTTTTTGTTTTGTTGTGATAATCCTCTCTATAGAGTGTGCTGACCATATAAGGAGTTCCTCCCTGTCCCCAGTTAACCCCTGGGGGTCAAAAAACCTTAGGTTTCGTTTTTGACTCTCTATCCTGATTGGACGAAAGTTTGGGTCCCAAGGCAAAAACGAAACCTAAGGTTTTTTGAGTGAAATCACTGAATATACCTTTAAATAAATACTTTAAGAAAAGCCTATGGGAAAAATGCATTGAGATTAATTTCCTGGGACAAGATAGTTACTATAACCATGATGTTGTCTCCAACAAGACTCCAGCTTTTCACCAGAGGAGAAAAACTGAAATTATGAATTTGAGTTAATAGCACATGCAGGCAGACTCTTCTTCACATACTAGAGCATGTCTCAAATACATGTCAGAGCTGAAATGTGAAATAAATGCTTAAACATGTAGCTATAGGTGTAATGTTAGAGACCACAGAAGACATGTAAATATGGAATAAATGCTTAAACATGTAACTAGGTGTAATGTTAGAGTACACAGAAGACATGTAAATATGAAATAAATGCTTAAACATGTAACTAGGTGTAATGTTAGAGACCACAGAAGACATGTAAATATGGAATAAATGCTTAAACATGTAACTAGGTGTAATGTTAGATTGATTGATTGATTGATTGAAATATTTATTAACAGTTTGTAGAATTTACAGTACATTTTAAGCACAAACTCAATACAAAGACTGTCAACTGTGAGTGGACGACCCAATTAAGCATTACACTTGTTTACAACAGGGTCCACATTGTTCAATTCATCAAAACATTTAAAGACATACAGACATTTAGAGACATACAAATAGACATTTCTATGTAGCTAAAGTACAGAACAGGAATTCATCATATGGGAAGCAAAAAAGGGAAAAGATACAATATACAGTGAGGGAAAATGGGGGGGGGGTGTGGGGGGGATTCAGATAAAGAGACCACAGAAGACATGTAAATATGAAATAAATGCTTAAACATGTAACTAGGTGTAATGTTAGAGACCACAGAAGACATGTAAATATGAAATAAATGCTTAAACATGTAGCTAGGTGTAATGTTAGAGACCACAGAAGACATGTAAATATGAAATAAATGCTTAAACATGTAGCTAGGTGTAATGTTAGAGACCACAGAAGACATGTATATATGAAATAAATGCTTAAACATGTAGCTATAGGTGTAATGTTAGAGACCACAGAAGACATGTAAATATGAAATAAATGCTTAAACATGTAGCTAGGTGTAATGTTAGAGACCACAGAAGACATGTAAATATGAAATAAATGCTTAAACATGTAGCTAGGTGTAATGTTAGAGACCACAGAAGACATGTAAATATGAAATAAATGCTTAAACATGTAACTAGGTGTAATGTTAGAGACCACAGAAGACATGTAAATATGAAATAAATGCTTAAACATGTAGCTAGGTGTAATGTTAGAGACCACAGAAGACATGTATATATGAAATAAATGCTTAAACATGTAGCTAGGTGTAATGTTAGAGTACACAGAAGACATGTATATATGAAATAAATGCTTAAACATGTAGCTAGGTGTAATGTTAGAGACCACAGAAGACATGTAAATATGAAATAAATGCTTAAACATGTAGCTAGGTGTAATGTTAGAGACCACAGAAGACATGTAAATATGAAATAAATGCTTAAACATGTAACTAGGTGTATTGTTAGAGATCACAGAAGACATGTAAATATGAAATAAATGCTTAAACATGTAGCTATAGGTGTAATGTTAGAGACCACAGAAGACATGTAAATATGAAATAAATGCTTAAACATGTAGCTATAGGTGTAATGTTAGAGACCACAGAAGACATGTAAATATGAAATAAATGCTTAAACATGTAGCTATAGGTGTAATGTTAGAGACCACAGAAGACATGTAAATGTGAAATAAATGCTTAAACATGTAGCTAGGTGTAATGTTAGAGACCACAGAAGACATGTAAATGTGAAATAAATGCTTAAACATGTAGCTAGGTGTAATGTTAGAGACCACAGAAGACATGTAAATGTGAAATAAATGCTTAAACATGTAGCTATAGGTGTAATGTTAGAGACCACAGAAGACATGTAAATATGAAATAAATGCTTAAACATGTAGCTAGGTGTAATGTTAGAGACCACAGAAGACATGTAAATATGAAATAAATCCTTAAACATGTAGCTAGGTGTAATGTTAGAGACCACAGAAGACATGTAAATATGAAATAAATGCTTAAACATGTAGCTATAGGTGTAATGTTAGAGACCACAGAAGACATGTAAATATGAAATAAATGCTTAAACATGTAGCTAGGTGTAATGTTAGAGACCACAGAAGACATGTAAATATGAAATAAATGCTTAAACATGTAGCTATAGGTGTAATGTTAGAGACCACAGAAGACATGTAAATATGAAATAAATGCTTAAACATGTAGCTATAGGTGTAATGTTAGAGTCCACAGAAGACATGTATATATGAAATAAATGCTTAAACATGTAGCTAGGTGTAATGTTAGAGACCACAGAAGTGAACCTTTCAAGCCTGTTTTCTCAACTCGCTGTTTTCTGTAAGACATCACTCTATAGAGCGTCACAGTCCCGCCCCCTCGAGAGACCCGGAAAAGAATTCCCCGTTCATTTTCCTCATAGACTTTTAAATATATATATTTAAAGACGGTTACGCCACGGAGAAAGCCAACTGGAGTTGTGACACATCATGACAATAAACACAATGTTTTGGGCCAAACAAAGAATTAGAAAGAAGAAGAATAAGGCAGTTTTTGTTTTGTTTTTCATCTTACAATGAGATTATAATATACTTTAGCTATTGAAAAATAGCAGATCTACAAGCATACATTACAAGCAACATAGGGTTTTTCAGAACACTTTCAGGATTTATAAGATTTCTTTTTTTAGAAATCGTCCCCAGGCTAATGATCCTCTGTTCAATTCCAGACATTCCAGAGACACACACACTACTCTCTAAATGTACCAGTTGTGCTTCTCAAAGTGAGATTCGGGGACCCCCAGGGGTCCTTGAGGGGGGTCCAGCCAGGGGATCCCAAGCTAAATGAGGAACGGTTAAACGCATAACATAAGACCCATTTTATTGTTCGACTATTTAAATTGAAAATGGACTACATTCTATCTAGTATTCTATAGACGTTTTGTAACTTTTGTAACTTTTGTCAAAAGATGAACTGCACTTGCATGTGAATTTAAGTAACCTCAAGCAACGCTCCACATGTCCCAAACTAGCACTTACGCCTTAGCCCCTTAGACCCTAGCCCCTTAGGTAGCACTTTTGTAGACTTAGATACAGACTTATAGCATGACAGCACTAGAATTTCATTTGATTTAGTCATAGCACTTTATATATATATATGTATAGTTTCATTATATAGATATTCCACTGTTACGTTCATACCTTACGCATGTTTCATGATAACCACTTTTTATGTATGTGTTTATGTAATGCCATGCTTTTTGTTCTTGCTTAATTTGTATGTAAGTCGCTCTGGATTAAGAGCGTCTGATAAATGCCTACATTGTAAATTGTAACTTTAATCACAATTTAGTTTGACTCATTATTTCACAACATTGATCACATGATCACAGCAGTGTTGTTTTGCAGTCAGACAGAAAGACAGTACGGGTAAAGAAAGAACAGTTGGTTCAAACCTAGCCCGCGCTGGGCTAGTTAACTTCAAACCATATACTGTGTATGTATATATATATATATATATATATATATATATATATATATATATATATAGCACCTGACGAAGCTCACGGCGAAACGCGTCGTGCTAATAAATAAGTTTGATGCAGTAAGTTGTCCGTCTCTGTTCCCTGGAGTGTGCAGTCCCTTCCTTGGAAGGTTTTTCTCTTTTTTGATATATATATATATATATATATACACACACACACACACACACACACACACACACACATACACACACTCTAAGGCAGTGGTTCCCAAACTTTTTCATATTTTTCAAGGACCCCCAAATTGAGACTAATTAGCCCGCGGACCCCCATTTGAAAAGATATGCCAGGGAATAATATTTTTACAGCACTAGCAGTGATTCTCAACCCGTTTAATGTCAAGGACCCCCCCCCCAGTTGGCAGTTTGACATGCATTATAAAACATAAGGGTCCATTTGTTTCCAAACTATCATTTAGCTGGGGAGGGGGACCCCCTGGGGGTCCCCGGACCGCTCTAAGGATCAAACGAGTCCCTCGTCCATGATGTGTAAACACACAGCATGGTCACAAGTCACCAGCAGTGCCCCACCTTGGATGGAATAGGATTAGCCCTGGAACATGACTGCCATGTTTACAGGGCTAGAATAGGATTAACTTCGCTTCAGGAGTCATGCATGTCAACACTCACTGACTGACTGACTGACTGACTGACTGACTGACACACTTACTACTTACTTACACACGTACTGAAGCCATAATAATAACCAACACGGAAAAACTGTGTTCATTTGGACAGCAGCATTCTACTTTATTAGTTGTGTTATTATTTAGTCTTTTGACAATAACACACACCCTTTAGTTTTAGTTCATATTTTTATTTTTGTCACCTGAAATTGTTTTAGTCTCAGTCTACTGAGGCTAGTCTTATTTAGTCGACTATCAAAAGTATTGTAGTCTTATAATCAGCTAAACGTAAGGTATTATTATGTTATGTATAGGCTATATCGCTGCATAATTATGAAAGTATACCCAAGAGAATGTCTTGTGTAAGTACTTCCTATGGAAGCTTCACTAACAGCTGTTTGCTATTTCTTCACATGGCCACGCCCAGCGCTTACTATCAGATATTATCAATCATTACTAATGTATATATAGCTATCATTGCACGCCATCGTTAATTAAACAGATTAGTTCATTACTGTGTGAAATAATACCAACTATACAGGCAGAGTAAATAATAGCTATAACCCTAACGCTAGTACTGTATAAAGCTATGCATGCATGACATCATTATTTTAGGCTATATAAGTTGTAACTCCCGCAGAGACACCGTACCACTGGTACCAGATCTGTAGAACATGTGGAAGGTTACCTGCTGGTGTTGTGTAGAAAGCGGTGTCACTTATAGATCCTCAGATGTTGATGATGTTGAGGTAACAGCATGTCAACACACCGCTGTGGGGTATGCGTGTGTGTGTGTGTGTGTGTGTGTGTGTGTGTGTGTGTGTGTGTGTGTGTGTGTGTGTGTGTGTGTGTGTTGCACTGTTTACTGCTTTCACTGGCTTCCTCCTCCTCTCTTCATATCCGCGTATGCGCGCGCGCGCACACACACACACTCCTCCTCCTCCTCCTCCTGCGCTCTCTCTGCGCAGTGTGGCGCGCGTCACGTGCGCATATTTACACACACACACACACACACACACACACACACACACACACACACACACACACACACACACACACACACACACACACACACACACACACACTGGCTTTAGACAAAACGAAAGAGTAAATGTTATTTATTATAATCAATCGACAATATACCGAGTTACATCTTTCCAAAAACTTCTGCTGTTTGGCTTCAGTAATAATAAGAAAAAATAGGTATATATAATTATTTTTGAATATATTATTTTAGCTAAATGTAATTTTTCCATTGTCCGAGACAACCATGTAAAAGATGAGGGCTAATGGGGACAAACCAACTTTTCAATATTCCAAGATAATTTATTTTCCAAAAAAGGTTTCAAAAAATGTTGTTCAAAAATATTTTCCCAAAAAATTAATAATGAATGGATGAATTAAAGAATAATGAATTAATTAATACATATTTACATTAATAACTAATGTTCAGGATAAACTATAGCAGCCTTTAGTCTGTCTCAGGAGGGCATGGGCAGTTCAGAAAGCCATCTTCCGGTGACATCATCCATCGATAGCATAGCCTTATTAAGGGCATATAATTAAATTATTAATCATGTTTTTACTGTTTTTAGCAACACAACACAACTCAACTCTTTTCAGCCATAATATATTTTTACACAGAAACATTAAATGACACACACCCCTCCATGGCAAGTGGTATGTCCCAATGACCACACCCACCCACCCTATATAAGGAGCTCTGTGGTCATGTGATCCTCACAACCAGGAAGTGGATGGACATAATAATGGCAACTTGGCAAGTATGTGTTTGTTTGCCTGGTAGATTAAGATCACTATCTGTTGCTCCTCATCTTCTGCTAGTATTGTACCAAAGCATTATTCAACCTGTTCTGTTGTTCTGTGTTCTGCATGTCTCTACACCATACTGTCCATGCCTAACAGGAACAAACTTTTCAGTATCACCCGTATTGCTTCCTAAATCATCGGACTTCCTACACCCACACTCTCTGATATGAACAATAAGGCCGTCACACGACTAGCACTCTCGATATCAAATGACACTGACCATCCTCTGTATCGTTTCTTTAACCTCATGCCATCTGGACAAAGATACAGAACCTTACCCTGGAAAAAGGTCCGTTTCAGTAGGACTTTTGTCCCCTCAGCCATCAGGACAAAGATACAGAGCCTTACCCTGGAAAAAGGTCCGTTTCAGTTGGAGTTTTGTCCCCTGTTGAAAAATGTTCGGATTATTTAAAAAAATAGTGAAAATAGCAGATCTTTTGAGAGCTTTAGATCTATTTCTATAGTTTACTATTGATGATTTTATTTTTTTCTTCATTTTAGTTTAAAGTGTAAAGTTATATACTGCATAATTGTCATATCTGCCCAGCGCACCTTTTTGATTACGGGGCCCAAAATGTCAAACGGAAATGTATTTTTCAGCAACAAACGCAAATTAAAATCGCTAAATCGGAATTATTTGAGCGACACTTAATCGTCCAGTATAAAATGTCATGATTGTAAAATGTCCTATAATCGTGACACCCTATACTGTAGGACGGTGGTACCACCAGAGGTGAAGGAGGCAGACAGACAGACAGCCCGTCTGCTTTGGGGACCCTCCACCAGAGGTGCAGGAGGCCGACAGACAGCCTGCCCGTCTGCTTTGGGGACCCTCCACCAGCGGTGAAGGAGGCAGACAGACAGACAGACAGCCTGCCCGTCTGCTTTGGGGACCCTCCACCAGCGGTGAAGGAGGCCGACAGACAGACAGCCCGTCTGCTTTGGGGACCCTCCACCAGCGGTGAAGCAGGCAGACAGCCTGCCGTCTGCTTTGGGGACCCTCCACCAGCGGTGAAGGAGGCAGACAGACAGCCTGCCCGTCTGCTTTGGGGACCCTCCACCAGCGGTGAAGCAGGCAGACAGCCTGCCGTCTGCTTTGGGGACCCTCCACCAGCGGTGAAGGAGGCCGACAGACAGCCTGCCCGTCTGCTTTGGGGACCCTCCACCAGCGGTGAAGGAGGCAGACAGCCTGCCGTCTGCTTTGGGGACCCTCCACCAGAGGTGCAGGAGGCCGACAGACAGCCTGCCGTCTGCTTTGGGGACCCTCCACCAGCGGTGAAGGAGGCCGACAGACAGCCTGTCTGCTTTGGGGACCCTCCACCAGCGGTGAAGGAGGCAGACAGCCTGCCGTCTGCTTTGGGGACCCTCCACCAGCGGTGAAGGAGGCCGACAGACAGCCTGTCTGCTTTGGGGACCCTCCACCAGCGGTGAAGGAGGCAGACAGCCTGCCGTCTGCTTTGGGGACCCTCCACCAGCGGTGAAGGAGGCAGACAGACAGCCCGTCTGCTTTGGGGACCCTCCACCTCGGCTTGGACCTCCCTCCTGACCGCCCGGCCCCCGTCCGTCCGGTCCCCCCATCCTCCCCCCACCCCCCCCCACCCCTCCCCTTCCTGAAGCGTACGGTCCGCCCCGGAGATGACGTGAGTAATTGAACCAGTGATCTGTCCTGACCTTAGAGTATATATTATGAATAGAGATGACCTGACCTTAGAGTATATATGAATAGAGATGTCCTGACCTTAGAGTATAGAGATGACCTGACCTTAGAGTATATATTATGAATAGAGATGACCTGACCTTAGAGTATATATGAATAGATCTGTCCTGACGCGCACATAACTGCAATTCTCGTTTAAAAAACAAAATAACCTCCTAAAATGTGCTACGGCACGTCGAATATCGGGATCTGAAATATAATACAGGAAATGAGTGATGACTGGACCGGTTACGCACCGCCATTCAGAAACACCGCCATTCAGAACCCTAACCCTAACCGGGTTTCTGAATGGCGGTGTTTCGGAATGGGGGTCTGTTCCCGACTGGACCGGTGCCCGGCTGTGGAGCAACGACAGAGTCGTTAACGATGGAAGTTGGAGATACATAATCGTACCCGTGTCAGAGTACCCGTTCCACTCATCTGTCTGTGTGCATTTTATGCCCATATACGGTGATTTGTGTATCTGTTTCTCTGTTCCTTTATTCCTATATATGGAGCTCTGCATGTGTCAGCCAGGCATGCCCAAATATGGATTGTTGTGATGTCAGAATAGGCCAGCTCCAAATATGGACGAATGGGTGCAGGGCAGGCGCCCTGGTCCAGAGCCCGGGCAGAGAGAGGCCTTTTGTGGTGGTTCTGGACAACCGTGGGTCCGACCGATTCGACACCGGGTACTGCACTCTAAACAAGACAAACATCCTTCTTAGCCCTAGCCTCGGTACCAGGCTTTCATTTTTGTTGGTGCAAAAATGTAAAGCCTGGAGGAACGCATTGGCCGCTCTGGTCTAAAAGTGGGAGTCAACCCTTCCGGGTGGGCGTCGCTCCAAATGATGTGACGTAGCGCTGCACTAGGGGGGAGAGGAGGGGCCGGGGGTGACGGACAGATCGATGAGATCCAATCAGGGCGTCTGCAAATCTGAGCCGCGACCCGCACCTCTAGACCAGAAACCTAACACGTTAGCTCACCCTGAAATAAAATGGCATGCCATATTGCACCGAATGCCATTGTAATATCTAAAATCACGGTCCGCGTGAACTGAGTGGTGCCTCTCTCTCTCTCTCTCTCTCTCTCTCTCTCTCTCTCTCTCTCTCTCTCTCTCTCTCTCTCTCTCATTAGCAGGCAACAGTGCAGCACTAATACTATCTCTCTCTCTCTGTTTCTGGCACAACAGCGCCCCTACTGGTACTCATCCTGGTGCTCATTAACGTCACATAGGTGAACACGGACATTGCTGTTCCTTGGAGTGGTTGCACCACTCAAAAATAAAAATAAAATAACCTATAGCTAAAATATTCAGCTCCTTATTACGCGGCGGAGACGCGTAACACTCGCAGTGCACATTATTGCCCCCCTCTGCGTGTTGCCCTACTCACAGTGCGTATTGTTGATTTAAGCGATATTACACGAGAGGGTGTTGTTTAACGTGGTTATTGCCACGACAGTGATGCGGTCAGGAACGAGACGAAGTCGAGTTCCGCAAGCATCACTGAAGTGGCAATAATCACGTTAAACAACACCCTCGAGTGTAATATTGCTATTCTACAACAGTTACCCTTAAAACAAAGAGAATCGCTGAAAAAATATATTTTTTTAATGACAGATGTAGTCACTACGACCACAAATGTCCAAAGAAACTAGCTAGCCTAGCCACCGAGTTTGCTAGCGCTCTGGGAGAACAGAGCAGCTGAATTCTTTGTTTTGATTAGGTGGTGGTGTGTGCTGGTTAAACCACCGGCTAGAAGGCTGTTTCAACCAATCAGATTGCTTCCTCTTAACGACCTGTTGTAGAATATTGATTATTAGCTCATATATCTCTTTTGTCTCTCTTTGCCAACTTCAAAGGACTTCAAACCACGTTCAAATGAATGGAAGTACCGTACAGCATAAAATACACGCTTATAATCATTTGTATTTGTTCATCTCCTGCTGCCACTGAAACTGACCCTTCACACAAACCATAGTCAAGTCACACCCGTGGCATCAACCACCATGGCACACATCAGAGGATATATATACGCCTTATTGTATTTCTTCAGCCTGTAACTTTAATAATAACTATAGCGAGTACAGACTGACACAAAGTGTATACTGTATGTAAATATAAGCACACTTCACTTTGAAGTAGCCAGCACGACTGTACACATTAATATACGTACAAATCAAAACAAGGTAGCAGAGCTGAGCTCCAGGGGTTGGTGAACTCGTATACCTCTCTGCTTTAATATTCATGAACTGCCTTCCTGGAATAAACAACTCCCACTACTGTCTACTGTACATGTATGCAATGTCACGCATTGATAGTTTGGTGAATATTTAATTCAGATTCACTCTGATATGGTGCGGTGAAACGGAAGATAATATGTGCTACTGACGGCCCTAATAATCCTTATAAGTAACATAAAGTCTACTGTATATTTATACATTGTTATTAGATGGTTGTCAGGAATCCTGAGGGATAGAATTCAACACGTTCACATTCATAGCCTGCGCTGTAGCCTACCGTATCCTACCGTACGACACCATCTGAGTTGGTCTTTGGCAATGCTGTTGTTTCCATTGTTTGTTGTTTTGTATTCCTTGTTGCTGCTTCTTTACGATAGTATAGTTCAGTTCAAGATTTATCTTTCTTTCTGTCTTTAAGGGACCAAGAAGTCACTCATGTACAGTGATTCTCCACACGTTCTCTAAACTAAATTACAGTTCAGTCAGACAACTCACGAATAGATTTACCAATATTTATTACAGAATGAGTAACAATAAGTGTGCATAATTATGATATTTGACTTGGCGTTCGGCTCTTCTGGATTTCTCCCTGCTCCCGGCACGATTAAGCAACAACATAAAACATAAAGAGCAGGGAGATAGATATATAAAATAACCCCCCAAGGGGGCACGGTGGCACAGTTGGTAGTGCTGTCGCCTCACAGCTAGAAGGTCCTGGGTTCGATTCCCGCTCGGGACGCTGTGGGCGCTGGCGGCATGTTTCCTCCTCCGCGTCATCAGTGCCCATACCCGAAGGCGGGGTTGGTGAAAGGGCCTTTCTGTGTGGAGTTTGCATGTTCTCCCCGTGTCCCCTAGGGTAGGTACCCTCACATGTTCTCCCCGTGTCCCCTAGGGTAGGTACCCTCACATGTTCTCCCCGTGTCCCCTAGGGTAGGTACCCTCACATGTTCTCCCCGTGTCCCCTAGGGTAGGTACCCTCACATGTTCTCCCCGTGTCCCCTATAGGGTAGGTACCCTCACATGTTCTCCCCGTGTAGGTACCCTCACAAAAACATGCAGTAATCCTGGTCTCTATACTGCCTCCCCCTGGCCAGCCGGGGCGCCTGATGGAGGGGAAAGGAACTGGTTGGAATAACGTGTTCCTTCCACGCGCTACGTCCAACCAGGGAAACTCCCCCCTGTCAGGTGTAAAGGAGCAACTTGGACACTCAGGCATGAAGGAAGCATGAGTTCAAGTCCGTTAGCTCTCCCCTTGTCCCCCATATATGGGGATTAGGTTGGTCTCCCCTTGTCCCCCATATATGGGGACTAGGTTGCTCTCCCCTTGTCCCCCATATATGGGGACTAGGTTGGTCTCCCCTTGTCCCCCATATATGGGGACTAGGTTGGTCTCCCCTTGTCCCCCATATATGGGGACTAGGTTGGTCTCCCCTTGTCCCCCATATATGGGGACTAGGTTGGTCTCCCCTTGTCCCCCATATATGGGGACTAGGTTGGTCTCCCCTTGTCCCCCATATATGGGGGACTAGGTTGGCGGAGGGTGTGTAGAGCCCAGGATCACATTAGATGATTGACACAGGGGGGAAAATGGGTTACAAAATCGTGGGATAAAAAAAATATATATAAAATAAAAAATAACCCCATGGGGAACGAATGGAACGATGAAGCAGAGCCACCGGTGGTGCTGGGGAGGCGGTGGGAGCAAGCAGGCGCATACCAACAGTCCGGGGACAATGACAGCAGGAAAACGTCAACGTAGGCAGGTAGGAATGAGCATGAGTGTATAGTACCTGTAGTCTGGTTTAAGTCGACTAAATGTCGTGAGATTTTAGTCGACTAAATCTATACAGTCGATTCAGTCGAACAAAATGTATTTTGGCGGGCCTTAATTGATGCCGTCGTAGTGACTGTTTTTTTTTCACATGCTGAAAATAGCCGATCTACAAGCTCGTAGCTGGTAGATCGTCCATTTTC
The DNA here is from genome assembly GCF_964188405.1 of Protomyctophum parallelum. Lineage (NCBI taxonomy): Eukaryota > Metazoa > Chordata > Actinopteri > Myctophiformes > Myctophidae > Protomyctophum > Protomyctophum parallelum. The sequence continues at coordinate 2,030,809 of NC_139717.1, forward strand.
AGCATGCAACTAATTGTAAAATGACTTATACTGGATCTCTTGTCCACTATAGTCCCTTCCTAACATTCTAGTCTAGTTTTTATTTGTTGACGAAATTGTCAGTATATTTAGTCTTAGTTTTAGTCACCATAGTTTTCATTCAGTTTCCCTTTAGTGGAAAAAGGTAGTCGACGGACCTTTTTCGTCTTAGTTGTAGTCGACAGAATCAACACTGGTTCACACACGGCAACGTTGATGTAGAAATCCAAGCCTGGAGATCTTTTTATATCCTTTATTTACCCTGCAGGGAAGTAGCTGAGCACAGGTGCTAATTTTCAGCAACGCCCTGCACATAGAAACACACAGACAGACACGCGCGTGCACACACACACACACACACACACACACACACACACACACACACACACACACACACACACACACACACACAGTTGGGGGTTCAGTGCCTTGCTCAAGGGCACTTTGGCGGTGTTGGGTGAGTGATGACAATCACTTCCCCACCCAGAGTTTTCCTGCCCGTCCGGGGAATCGAACCGGCAACCTTTTCGGCAACAAGTGGTTCTTCTTGACATGCAGAAGAAGACTCCACTGTGAACATTCAGTGGTTCTTCTTGACATGCAGAAGAAGACTCCACTGTGAACATTCAGTGGTTCTTCTTGACGTGCAGAAGAAGACTCCACTGTGAACATTCAGTGGTTCTTCTTGACATGCAGAAGAAGACTCCACTGTGAACATTCAGTGGTTCTTCTTGACATGCAGAAGAAGACTCCACTGTGAACATTCAGTGGTTCTTCTTGACATGCAGAAGAAGACTCCACTGTGAACATTCAGTGGTTCTTCTTGACATGCAGAAGACTCCACTGTGAACATTCAGTGGTTCTTCTTGACATGCAGAAGACTCCACTGTGAACATTCAGTGGAGAGCTCTTGACATGCAGAAGAAGACTCCACTGTGAACATTCAGTGGTTCTTCTTGACATGCAGAAGAAGACTCCACTGTGAACATTCAGTGGAGAGCTCTTGACATGCAGAAGAAGACTCCACTGTGAACATTCAGCGGGTCTTTGCTGCATGACATGGAGTAATAAAACTCATAAAATAATTATCCACGCTGAATACGATCAGTATCATGTGATAACGATGTGGAAGTTGAGTGATGGGAGGGGGGAGGCAGGGGGAGGGGGGGGGGAGGGGGGAGGCAGGGGGAGGGAGGGAGGGAGGGTATAGCTCTGGTCCTCATGTGATGCAAATGCTGCAGAGGAAACTCGAGGCTATCCAAAAGAAAATAATGGGCTGTACTGTATGCACAATATTTATACTGTATGCACAATATTTATACTGTATGCACAATATTTTGGAAATAACTTGCCTCACAGGTGTTACCGATGATGCTAATGAAGGCTCAGTTCCATTCTGGTCAAACAGAGTCAGTGCTAATGATAATAATGAAGGCTCAGTTCCAGTCTGGAGGGCAGTCAGACAGATATTTAACCAGGGGGGCAGTCAGACAGATATTTAACCAGGGGGGCAGTCAGACAGATATTTAACCAGGGGGGCAGTCAGACAGATATTTAACCAGGGGGGCAGTCAGACAGATATTTAACCAGGGGGGCAGTCAGACAGATATTTAACCAGGGGTGGCAGTCAAACAGATATTTAACCAGGGGGGCAGTCAGACAGATATTTAACCAGGGGGGCAGTCAGACAGATATTTAACCAGGGGGGCAGTCAGACAGATATTTAACCAGGGGGGGCAGTCAAACAGATGTTTAACCAGGGGGGCAGTCAGACAGATATTTAACCAGGGGGGCAGTCAGACAGATATTTAACCAGGGGGGCAGTCAGACAGATATTTAACCAGGGGGGCAGTCAGACAGATGTTTAACCAGGGGGGCAGTCAGACAGATGTTTAACCAGGGGGGCAGTCAGACAGATATTTAACCAGGGGGGCAGTCAGACAGATATTTAACCAGGGGGGCAGTCAGACAGATATTTAACCAGGGGGGCAGTCAGACAGATATTTAACCAGGGGGGCAGTCATACAGATATTTAACCAGGGGGGCAGTCAGACAGATATTTAACCAGGGGGGCAGTCAGACAGATATTTAACCAGGGGGGCAGTCAGACAGATATTTAACCAGGGGGGCAGTCAGACAGATATTTAACCAGGGGGGCAGTCATACAGATATTTAACCAGGGGGGCAGTCAGACAGATATTTAACCAGGGGGGCAGTCAGACAGATATTTAACCAGGGGGCATTCAGACAGATATTTAACCAGGGGGGCAGTCAGACAGATATTTAACCAGGGGGGCAGTCAGACAGATATTTAACCAGGGGGGCAGTCAGACAGATATTTAACCAGGGGGGCAGTCAGACAGATATTTAACCAGGGGGGCAGTCAGACAGATATTTAACCAGGGGGGCAGTCAGACAGATATTTAACCAGGGGGGCAGTCAGACAGATATTTAACCAGGGGGGCAGTCAGACAGATATTTAACCAGGGGGGCAGTCAGACAGATATTTAACCAGGGGGGCAGTCAGACAGATATTTAACCAGGGGGGCAGTCAGACAGATATTTAACCAGGGGGGCAGTCAGACAGATATTTAACCAGGGGGGCAGTCATACAGATATTTAACCAGGGGGGCAGTCAGACAGATATTTAACCAGGGGGGCAGTCAGACAGATATTTAACCAGGGGGGCAGTCAGACAGATATTTAACCAGGGGGGCAGTCAGACAGATATTTAACCAGGGGGGCAGTCATACAGATATTTAACCAGGGGGGCAGTCAGACAGATATTTAACCAGGGGGGCAGTCAGACAGATATTTAACCAGGGGGCATTCAGACAGATATTTAACCAGGGGGGCAGTCAGACAGATATTTAACCAGGGGGGCAGTCAGACAGATATTTAACCAGGGGGGCAGTCAGACAGATATTTAACCAGGGGGGCAGTCAGACAGATATTTAACCAGGGGGGCAGTCAGACAGATATTTAACCAGGGGGGCAGTCAGACAGATATTTAACCAGGGGGGCAGTCAGACAGATATTTAACCAGGGGGGCAGTCAGACAGATATTTTGTGAAGCCACTGAGGAAATCGGGATTTCCTGAAAGTTCATATAATGGCCTGTTGTGGCGCTGTCACTGGACCCAGAAAAACCCATAGCCCCATAGAAGTCCATGTATTTGGGCCCAACTTCACCTAGACTGTATTACCTTAATAAACATGGTCATGAATACTTTCTGCTTCCAGTCACTAGTTTAAAGTCTCATTTCTAATGTCATAATATTCTTTTTGGAAAATTATGGTCCCATTTATTAAAAAAATGACCATAAAGTTGCGTATGTTCTGAGGGGCGTGGCTACCGTTACAGTCTATGATCGGGATTCCCCTCCCAATCGAGTCAAAATAAAAACCAACGGAGAAGAAGGGGGGAAGTCCCGCCTCGTTGTCTGGGCCAGCCAATGGGCCAGCTGGGCCCAAACGGATCTAGAAAGATGGCGACTTACAGTGCAAGGACTGACAGGCTTCATTTTACGTTCATGTTAGACCCGGAGAACGCTTTGTCCATATTTTATACAGTCTATGGCACGTACACACGCAGACACGCACAGGCACGCGCACAGACACGTACGTATGCACGCACAGACACGTACGCACGCACACACAGACACGCACGCCATCTTAGAGTTATAGGACAACATTATTAACAGGATTATGGCTGTGCCGGCGGAAAGGAAAGCATGTGACAGAAAATGTCCCCGCGGATAATTGTTGTCACCGACGTGGATATCGGGGGAATTTCCTGTCTGTCCCTCTTCGGAATAACTGTAGGCGTATACATGTACGCAAACACACTGCAGTCGTGTAGGGGTCGGGGTGGGGGAGGCATGCGTTGGCTAGACATAGCATTGGTTATACTGTCTGCTTCCGCTCTCCTATTGAGGCATTTAGATACTGTCTGCTTCTGCTCTCCTATTGAGGCATTTAGATACTGTCTGCTTCTGCTCTGCTATTGAGGCATTTAGATACTGTCTGCTTCTGCTCTCCTATTGAGGCATTTAGATACTGTCTGCTTCCGCTCTCCTATTGAGGCATTTAGATACTGTCTGCTTCTGCTCTCCTATTGAGGCATTTAGATACTGTCTGCTTCTGCTCTCCTATTGAGGCATTTAGATACTGTCTGCTTCAGTGCTCTCCTACTGAGGCATTTAGATACTGTCTGCTTCAGTGCTCTCCTATTGAGGCATTTAGATACTGTCTGCTTCAGTGCTCTCCTATTGAGGCATTTAGATACTGTCTGCTTCTGCTCTCCTATTGAGGCATTTAGATACTGTCTGCTTCTGCTCTCCTATTGAGGCATTTAGATACTGTCTGCTTCTGCTCTCCTACTGAGGCATTTAGATACTGTCTGCTTCAGTGCTCTCCTACTGAGGCATTTAGATACTGTCTGCTTCAGTGCTCTCCTATTGAGGCATTTAGATACTGTCTGCTTCAGTGCTCTCCTACTGAGGCATTTAGATACTGTCTGCTTCTGCTCTCCTACTGAGGCATTTAGATACTGTCTGCTTCAGTGCTCTCCTATTGAGGCATTTAGATACTGTCTGCTTCCGCTCTCCTATTGAGGCATTTAGATACTGTCTGCTTCTGCTCTCCTATTGAGGCATTTGGATACTGTCTGCTTCTGCTATTGAGGCATTTGGATACTGTCTGCTTCTGCTCTCCTACTGAGGCATTTAGATACTGTCTGCTTCTGCTCTCCTACTGAGGCATTTAGATACTGTCTGCTTCCGCTCTCCTATTGAGGCATTTAGATACTGTCTGCTTCCGCTCTCCTATTGAGGCATTTAGATACTGTCTGCTTCCGCTCTCCTACTGAGGCATTTAGATACTGTCTGCTTCCGCTCTCCTACTGAGGCATTTAGATACTGTCTGCTTCTGCTCTGCTATTGAGGCATTTAGATACTGTCTGCATGGTGTGACAGGTTTTAGAGATATATCACCTACTCTTTACTTACTTTACTTCATTAAGCACTATCATATGACAAATAGCTAAAGCTAATCTACAAGCTCCTGCGCTCCCTGAAACAACATATGTTCAGATGGGGGTCAGTGGCCAATTACAGCTAATTCTGGGGGTCCTTGACATGCAAATGTTTGAGAACCACTGATTATAGAAACATGAGGTTTTTCAGAAAACTGTCAGGATTTAGAAGACATTTGTAGAATCTTTCCTCAGGTCTAAATTGGTTAAACACAGGATCTATGCATGAATTTTGACCTGATGGTCAGGATTTAAATACAAATTGGAAGAAATTGTTCAAATCTGCGGTAGAAGAGGCTATAGGAAAGTCACTTATGTCAGCTTTAACCACGTTAACCCCCCCCCCCCCCCTATGGTCTTATAGAACTGGAGTTAAAACTGTACTTTGGACAACTTTTTCTCCCTAGACCAAATACTGTATATCTAGCCAAAAAATAGCTGATCTACAAGCTCTCTGCAACGCATTGTGAGCCTGCATGTAGATCAGCTATTTCTGGCTAATGTTCCGTCAACATTGTGGACGCTGGGTTTCAAGTAGGTCTACTACGTAGCATAAGTCCTTCTTTAACCCATTTAGGCCTGACGTCGAAATAAAAAAAAATCTAAATCCTGACAGTTTTCTGAAATACCTTATATTTTCTGTATCGGTGGTGCTCAATATTTCATGTCAAGGACCCCAAAAATTATATGTATTTGGTTGCCGACCCCCATCTGACAATGTTATTCAGGAACCCCTCAGAAGCAAAGATTTGAGTCAAAAACGTTCGCTCTGAAAGAATATATTCAAAGGTTTACGCCACATATTCACGATTTCTCAAAAATAGCATGCAGACCTACAAGCTATACAAACTTTAGCTGTTGAAAAATAGCAGATCTACAAGCTCATAGCTATGTTCAGAGACCAGTCTGTGTCTCATAGGAGGGCTGTGGGCGGTTCAGAAACCAGTCTGTGTCTCATAGGAGGGCTGTGGGCGGTTCAGAAACCAGTCTGTCTCATAGGAGGGCTGTGGGCGGTTCAGAAACCAGTCTGTGTCTCATAGGAGGGCTGTGGGCAGTTCAGAAACCAGTCTGTGTCTCATAGGAGGGCTGTGGGCAGTTCAGAGACCAGTCTGTGTCTCATAGGAGGGCTGTGGGCGGTTCAGAAACCAGTCTGTGTCTCATAGGAGGGCTGTGGGCGGTTCAGAGACCTGTGTCTCATAGGAGGGCTGTGGGCGGTTCAGAAACCAGTCTGTGTCTCATAGGAGGGCTGTGGGCGGTTCAGAAACCAGTCTGTGTCTCATAGGAGGGCTGTGGGCGGTTCAGAAACCAGTCTGTGTCTCATAGGAGGGCTGTGGGCGGTTCAGAGACCAGTCTGTGTCTCATAGGAGGGCTGTGGGCAGTTCAGAAACCAGTCTGTGTCTCATAGGAGGGCTGTGGGTGGTTCAGAAACCAGTCTGTGTCTCATAGGAGGGCTGTGGGTGGTTCAGAAACCAGTCTGTGTCTCATAGGAGGGCTGTGGGCGGTTCAGAAACCAGTCTGTGTCTCATAGGAGGGCTGTGGGCAGTTCAGAAACCAGTCTGTGTCTCATAGGAGGGCTGTGGGCAGTTCAGAAACCAGTCTGTTTCTCATAGGAGGGCTGTGGGTGGTTCAGAAACCAGTCTGTGTCTCATAGGAGGGCTGTGGGTGGTTCAGAAACCAGTCTGTGTCTCATAGGAGGGCTGTGGGCAGTTCAGAAACCAGTCTGTGTCTCATAGGAGGGCTGTGGGCAGTTCAGAAACCGTCTTCCAGTGACATCATCGATGGGGAATACAAGCTAATAAGAACTGCAGGCTTTCTAGTCCTGAAAAGTTGCAATGCGAAAATGGAAGCCATCGTTCTCACGATGATGAAAATCTAAACATTTTTGTAAAAAAGAATCTTGTTTAAAAAATAATTCTGCCTAATGATGATGTCACTGGAAGACGGTTTCTAAACTGCCCACAGCCTCCTATGAGACACAGACTGAGTAGAAAAGCGTGCCATGTTTTCATGATTATTAGTGAGGACCTATTATATAAAGATAGGTTGAAAAGTGGTGAAGTGGTCCTTTAAGGTTTTTGTAGCAGTCAATTTATATTGGGGGTCGGGAGGGGGCGGGTCGGGGGTCCCGAGACATTGCCAAAGCATTTCCGGGGGTTCCTCGGTCAAAAACGTTGAGAACCCCTGGTCTAGAACATAACGTCGTAATGTCAGTATCACACCACCAGAGGGTGCTGCAGCTCAACAATAAGAGTGGACTTCGTTTGGCAGATGTAACACTTTGTAAACCTCTCTCTGCCTTAACCCTGGAACACAATTATATCTTTGTAACTTTCATAATGTTGAATCATAATAATAATATAATCATTCATAATACTGATGTCTGGCCCTGCCCTGGCCTAGCCCCTTAGATGGCACTTCATCTAGACTTAGATAGCATTGTATACACTTATATAGCATGTTACGTAGACAGCACTAGAATTAAATTATGTACTAGTCATGGCACTTTATAGTATATGTATATGGTATAGTATAGTATAATATATATATGTATATTTCATACATATAGTTTCATTATATAGATATAATTATTCCACTGTTGTGTTCTTGGCTTACGCATGTTTCATGATAACTACTTTTTTTTATGTTTATGATGTATTGCCATGCTTTTTGTTCTTGCTTAATGTAAATCGCTCTGGATTAAGTTTAACCCATTCTGAACGTGAACCCATTTTGGTGTTAGCATCATGTCATGTTTTAGCTATTGAAAAATAGCAGATCTGCTATTTTTTGAAAAATCGAAGAACGACTGACATTTTTAGAATCTGATCTCAGGTCAGAATGGGTTAATCAGACACAGTGTGTGTCCAGTGGAAACCTCGTATGAATCTGATCTCAGGTCAGAATGGCTTAATGTAAATCGCTCTGGATTAAGTTTAAATTAAGCCTACATTGTAAATGGTCTGAGGTGGGCGGGTCTTTCAGTACCTTCATGATGCTCAGTGACATATAGGTTCCCACATCCCTGTGATAGAGTCCACCCAGGAATGGGTGGACCAGGTTCCCAGTGCCATTATCCCATTCTGACCTGAGATCAGATTCATACGAGGTTTCCACTGGACACACACACTGGTCCGATGAACCCATTCTGACCTGAGATCAGATTCTAAAAATGTCAGTCGTTCTTCGATTTTTCAAAAATAGCAGACCTACAAGCTCGTAGCGCGCCACTCGCTATGAGCTTGTAGGTCTGCTATCTTTCAATAGCTAAAGCACGACATGATGCTATAACACCAAAATGGGTTCCCGTTCAGAAAGGGTTATTATTTCTAAAATAATACCCACGTTTTTCACAGATTTTGAGCAGATCTACAAGCTGTTTTCATGGGGCGCCAGCCCCTCCCCCTCCTATGCCCAGTTTAGCGTGTTCGTTGCGTGGGAATGATTTTATTGGTTGAGATACGGAATGTGACGTATATACGATGGCGTGCAGTATCGTGATGTATGACTTAATTCAAATACCACTTATTTTTTTGTTTTGTTGTGATAATCCTCTCTACTATAGAGTGTGCTGGCCATATAAGGAGTTCCTCCCTGTCCCCAGTTAACCCCTGGGGGTCAAAAAACCTTAGGTTTCGTTTTTGGCTCTCTATCCTGATTGGACGAAAGGCTGGGTCCCACAGCCAAAAACGAAACCTAAGGTTTTTTGAGTGAAATCACTGAATATACCTTTAACCCCTTGGAGGTCACAAAACCATAGGTTTCGTTTTTGGGCTATAGGTGGCCCAGCCTTCATCCAATCAGGATAGAGAGGGGCCTTCCGCCAATCATGATCGAGCGGGGGCGGGCCTTGGTGTGCGTGCTGTTGGCGTGTGTGTGTGTCCCCCCCCCCCCCCCAACTGTACAACTGCATGTCGGACTGTTAGTACAGTACGTCGGACCAAAGATATGTGCAGTACCCCCCCCACCCGTTCCATCGCTTTAATCCATTATCATCCGTCAGATTGTATACCCTCTCCTCCCCACGTACACCGTTTCCACCCTCTGATAATCAGCACAGAATGCTGAGCCCATCACACCAAGACAGGCCGAGACACCCTAACCCTCTGATAATCAGCACAGAATGCTGAGCCCATCTCACCAAGACAGGCCGACACCCTAACCCTCTGATAATCAGCATACAGAATGCTGAGCCCATCTCACCAAGACAGGCCGACACCCTAACCCTCTGATAATCAGCATACAGAATGCTGAGCCCATCTCACCAAGACAGGCAGAGACACCCCTAACCCTCTGATAATCAGCACAGAATGCTGAGCCCATCACACCAAGACAGGCCGAGACACCCCTAACCCTCTGATAATCAGCACAGAATGCTGAGCCCATCTCACCAAGACAGGCAGAGACACCCCTAACCCTCTGATAATCAGCACAGAATGCTGAGCCCATCTCACCAAGACAGGCAGAGACACCCCTAACCCACTGATAATCAGCACAGAATGCTGAGCCCATCTCACCAAGACAGGCCGAGATAGCCTGGTTAATAAACCAGACTAATATCGCACAGACCGCGGGATATTAGTCTGGGGAGGATCAGCTTCACGGACCGCGGGATATTAGTCTGGGGAAGCTCAGCTTGGATTTCATTTCCAGGGGGGGGCGGGTTGAAACATTTTCTCTTTGACGCAATTGGTCAGAGCTACTGTCAGTCAAAGGTCTCAAGCATTGAAAGTCACTGTACCAAAGCCCGCCCATATTGCATACCGTGTCTCGATTGGCCGCCCCATTTCTATAGGAAATGGGCGTACAATTGAGCCTCTCCAGACCGTAATCCGCCGGCAGGCAATTTATTTTTGCCAACGGCTGATTCGGTCTGGTTTATTAACCAGGCTAAGGCCGAGACAGCCTAACCCACTGATAATCAGCATATCATCATTATCAACCAGAGGCCGAAACAAAGGTAGAAACAACGATGCATCATCGTCTTCATCCTCTGATTCCTCTCGTCGGTCGTTTCGTCACAAAACTCAGAGTGTCGTTCCGCTTCGTGGCGACGGCTCGCTTCCACTCGGTCGGAGAGCTCGGCCGTTCCGCGGGCCTCCTCGTCCTCCTCGTCCTCCTCGTCCTCCTCCTCCCTGCGAGCCTCTCCCCGCTGCTGCCTCTGCTGCGTGAAGAAGGCCTCGCACAGGTTCTTCAGAGCCAGGTTCCGCGGCGGACCACAACCCCCCTGGCTCTGCTTCTTGCAATTCTTGCGAATCGGACATTTCCTCATCGACGTCCGTCTCCGCGTGTGCGGCCGCGTCTCCTCCACGCAGCCTCTGCAGAAGCTGTGGCCGCACGCCAGGAGAACGGGGTCCTTGTAGACCTCGCCACACGCCGGACACGACAGGTCCTCCTCGGTGAAGTGAGACTGCCGCGGCGGGGTGGTGGTCGTCGGCGACGGCGAAGCCTCGGCGAACATTATTCCGCTCAGCTGTTTCAGGGCCAGGTTACGGGGCAGCTGGCTGAGCTGAGACGTTGGATCCGTGGCCTTACAAAGCGGGCATTCCTTCATCTTCTTGTGTCTCCACCACTGCCTCAGGCACGCTCTGCAGAAGCTGTGGCTGCACGGCAGCACGACGGGGTCTTCAAAGAGGTCGCAGCACACGGGACAGTTCAGCTCCTCTTCTGAAGGAGACGACGACGACGCGGCGGCAGCCATTTTGACTCGATCTGAAGCTGCAAAACACTCAGTGACTCTCTCTCTCTCTCTCTGTCTCTCTCTCTCTCTCTCTCTCTCTCTCTCTCTCTCTCTCTCTCCTCTGGGATGTTCCCTGAAGTTTATACTCTCACCGTGACTCCTGGGTTGGGGTTAGAGTTCTGTTGGGGCGACTGCAGGCAGCGGCAGGTTCATGTTGCCTGGACTGGACTGAGTATACCGAGTACCGACCGACCGACCCGTGTAGCTGTGAAGAAAACACACCAGTGCTGCATTTAGTTCTGTACAAATATCAGTTTGCAGGGCGTGATGTCACGGTGATGTCACAAACCTCGTGCGCGGTCGTGACGTCACGGCCCAGGCCATGTCTTTGTCTGTAGCGGACGGGGACGACATGAAGATGACGCCTCACCGTTATCGTGGCAAAAATAATGGTGGTTAATTCATGATATTATACTGCGATAAACTTCAAATGCCACTTTTGTTTTACCACTTGAACCCCCCCCCCCGCCCCCCCAGCACCGGCAACATCCCTATGCTGGGAGGAACGTTCGCCACAGATAGCCGATCTACCCATATACCAGATGGAGATCTGTGAGATCTACTCATATACCACCATATATGGAGATCTGTGAGATCCACCCATACCACCATATATGGAGATCTGTGATATCTACCCATACCACCATATATGGAGATCTGTGATATCTACCCATACCACCATATATGGAGATCTGTGATATCTACCCATACCACCATATATGGAGATCTGTGAGATATCCAAGCTCATTAACGCGTCGCGGCGTTGTGAACTTGTAGATCTGCTATTTTCAGCATGCATACCAAGTGTAAAATGACTTATACTGGATCTGTTGTCCACTAGTCCCCTTCCGAATCCTAACATTGTAGTCTAGTTTTCATTTGTTGACGAAATTGTCAGTATATTTAGTCTTAGTTTTAGTCACCGTATAGCTTAGTTTTCATTTAGTTTCCATTTAGTTTTCCTCAGTGGAAAAAGGCAGTCGACGGACATTTTTCGTCTTAGTTTTAGTCGACGAAAACAACACTTCATACTATGATGGGGTATGTGTTCACGATGTTCATTGTTCCCAACTTGCATCGTTCCCAAGTAGGCCTTTAACCTAATGTATGCTGTTCTGTTACAATGTACATGATCATTAATGTACTCCGTTACAATGTACAATTTTACTATTTACAATGTAGGCATTTATCAGACGCTCTTAATCCAGAGCGACTTACATTAAGCAAGAACAAAAGCATGGGAATACATCACATAAAAACATTTATCATGAAACATGCGTAAGCTAAGAAAGTAACAGTGGAATATATCTATATAATGAAACTATACATATAAACTATACTATACATATATACTATACTATGATATACATATATTATATACTACAGTATACTATGCTATACATATATATTATATACTATACTATGATATACATATAATTACATACAATGCAATTATAGTGCTGTCTACATAACATGCTATAAGTCTGTATAAAATGCTATCTAAGTCTTCAAAAAGGGGTAGGGTATAAGTGCTATATGCGGGCCATGATGGAGTCTGAATAGGTGGGTTTTCAGACTATGTACATGCATGGTACATGCTACATGGTACATGGTACATGGTACATGGTACATGCTACATGGTACATGGTACAGGTACATGCTACATGGTACATGCTACATGGTACATGGTACATGCTACATGGTACATGGTACAGGTACATGCTACATGCTACATGCTACATGGTACATGGTACATGCTACAGGTACATGCTACATGGTACATGCTACATGGTACATGCTACATGGTACATGCTACATGGTACATGGTACATGCTACAGGTACATGCTACATGGTACATGCTACATGGTACATGGTACATGCTACATGGTACATGGTACATGCTACATGGTACATGGTACAGGTACATGCTACATGGTACATGCTACATGGTACATGGTACATGCTACATGGTACATGGTACAGGTACATGCTACATGGTACATGCTACATGGTACATGGTACATGGTACATGGTACATGGTACAGGTACAGGTACATGGTACATGCTACATGGTACATGGTACATGGTACATGGTACATGGTACATGGTACAGGTACATGGTACCAGGTACATGGTACATGGTACATGGTACATGGTACAGGTACATGGTACATGGTACATGGTACATGGTACATGGTACCAGGTACATGGTACATGGTACATGGTACATGGTACATGGTACATGGTACCATGTCACATTGTCACAATGTTGTGTTCATACGGTGACATCGTGTCCTGTTTGTGGACGTTCATCTCCTCTCTGTCAGGACAACATGGTTGGTTGTTTTTATTCCCACCACTTTCTCAAGCATAGATTTTGTTTACGCTTTGTCTGTCTGTGTGTGTGTGTGTGTGTGTGTGTGCGAGTGCGTGTGTGTGTGTGTGTGCGTGCGTATAGGTGCGTGCGTGCGTGTGTGTGTGTGTGTGTGTGTTTTCTTGTGTTGTCAGTGTGTGCGTGCACCTCCACATCCACACACAGGCGCTCTCCTGCTTGTTTGTGTGTACACACAGACATCGACATCAATCAATGTACGTTTGCCTGCCTGCCTGCGTGTGCGTGTGTACTGTGTGTACTGTGTGTCCGTGTGTACTGCGTGCGTGTGTGTGTGCGTGTGTGTGTGTGTACTGTGTGTGTGTGTGTGTGTACTGTGTGTCCGTGTGTACTGCGTGCGTGTGTGTGTGCGTGTGTGTGTGTGTACTGTGCGCTGACGTGCGTCGGCCGCGCATGCCTCACTGCGGGCCACGTTGATTAGCGCGCGCCGCGCGGCTCAGCTCCCAGCTGTCGCCGCGCTATACCGCCGCTGATTGAAACCAATCAGGAATGGCGATGGCCCCATCGCGGTGACCCCTCACCCCTCCCGCCGCCCGGCCTAATCACCCCGCTGATTGGCCCACGCGGGGGCCCCCCTCCCCGTGGCACGGGAGGTTAATTTGAGCGGCGGATGGAAGGCGCCACGGAGGGAATAGAAACGTGCGCTAGGCGATATTGCATGGATATAGCGGCCGCTGTCAATCACCGCCACTTAACCCATTCTGCGCGGGAACCCCTTTTGGTTGTTAGCATCACGCTATGCTTTAGCTATTGGAAAAATAGCAGATCTACAAGCTCATAGCGCGCCACTCGGTGGCGCGCTATGAGCTTGTAGGTCTGCTATTTTTTGAAAAATCGAAGAAAGACTGACATAGAAACATAGCTTTATCAGAGAACTGTCAGGTTGTAGAAGAAATTTTTTATAGAATCTGATCTCAGGTCAGAATTGGTTAAAGGCAGCTAGCTGTAGCGAGCTGCCTGCGCGGGGAGGGTCAATGTGGGGTCCGGGGACCAGCTGGGGGTCCACAGGACAGGGACAACTCTGAGAGACAATTTGGACCCTTGTGTATATCTCTGCTGTCGGGGGAGAAACCCCCTAACTCCAGAATGTACATTTATTTCAGAAAATTAAAAGGAATATAGGCCTATTCATTTTTCGGGGAAACGAAGAAAACCTTATATTTTGAAATCAAAGCAATACTGCATTATCAATATTGGCATTGTGACTTTATATTTGATCAATTACTTGCATGAGAGGGGGAGAGTTGGTGGAGTTAGTTGGTCTTTTTTTTGCAGTCAGTTTGTATGAGGGGTCCAATGCATGCAGGGGTTAATCAACACAGACGTAAAAGCTGTTCAATAACACTGATTCATGGAAAAAGTATGATTTTTCTTTTTTTTTATAATTATAATAATCAAAAACTTCAAAAATGGAATTAGGTGGTTTCCCCCCCCCCCCCCCCCCCCCGACAGTGACGCTTCCTTCCTTCCTGTAATGAACTCCTAAATGTCACTCGGTCGCTTCACGGGAATTAAAGCCTCGAGGCGTTCTTAACTCATTCAGGCCTCACATCGAAATAAAAAAACCTTCGCTCTGAAAGAATATATATATATATACCTATTCGAAGATTTGTGCCGCATTTTTACGATTTTTCAAAAATAGCAGACCTACAAGTTCATAGCGTGCCACTCGGTGGCGCGCTATGAACTTGTAGATCTGCTGTTTTTCACTAGCTAATGTATGACAGAATGCTTGAAACACCAAAAGCGGTTCCCGCCGAAAATGGGTTAACCGTGATTCAGAGGCGTATCTACAATAAGGCCCGGTCCGTTTCTGCATCGGCGTTGGATCGGCAGAATCATCCGTTATCAGCATCTTGGAATAGGCCCAGTTTGGCCATACTGTCATACTTCACTCCCGCTTGGCTGAACGTGTCATTTCCAACTCCATTGTCGGCGCGTGGAAACTATAGCGGCTACTAATATATAACTATTCTCTAATAAACTAGGGGCTACTAATATATAACTATTCTCTAATAAACTAGGGGCTACTAATATATAACTATTCTCTAATAAACTAGGGGCTACTAATATATAACTATTCTCTAATAAACTAGGGGCTACTAATATATAACTATTCTCTAATAAACTAGGGGCTACTAATATATAACTATTCTCTAATAAACTAGGGGCTACTAATATATAACTATTCTCTAATAAACTAGGGGCTACTAATATATAACTATTCTCTAATAAACTAGGGGCTACTAATATATAACTATTCTCTAATAAACTAGGGGCTACTAATATATAACTATTCTCTAATAAACTAGGGGCTACTAATATATAACTATTCTCTAATAAACTAGGGGCTACTAATATATAACTATTCTCTAATAAACTAGGGGCTACTAATATATAACTATTCTCTAATAAACTAGGGGCTACTAATATATAACTATTCTCTAATAAACTAGGGGCTACTAATATATAACTATTCTCTAATAAACTAGGGGCTACTAATATATAACTATTCTCTAATAAACTAGGGGCTACTAATATATAACTATTCTCTAATAAACTAGGGGCTACTAATATATAACTATTCTCTAATAAACTAGGGGCTACTAATATATAACTATTCTCTAATAAACTAGGGGCTACTAATATATAACTATTCTCTAATAAACTAGGGGCTACTAATATATAACTATTCTCTAATAAACTAGGGGCTACTAATATATAACTATTCTCTAATAAACTAGGGGCTACTAATATATAACTATTCTCTAATAAACTAGGGGCTACTAATATATAACTATTCTCTAATAAACTAGGGGCTACTAATATATAACTATTCTCTAATAAACTAGGGGCTACTAATATATAACTATTCTCTGCCTATCGGGACGTAACCCGGCCGGCGCTGAGTCGGGTCTGGTGGCCGTCGCAACGCTCGGCATGGCACGGCGCCTCGCTGGGCGGCGCCTCGCTGGGCGGGGCCTCGCTGGGCGGGGCCTCGCTGGGCGGGGCCTCACTGGGCGGGGCCTCGCTGGGCGGGGCCTCACTGGCCTCACAATAAAAACTGCCTATGGGGAAATGCATTGCGATTCATTTCCTGGGCCGTTCGTTGTTCTGAAAGGGGGAGGGACTGCGTCGCTCTATATAGGTGATAATGATCGACATACTGAAACAGTGAGTATATGCCAGTCTATGGCCATGCTGGCCTGAGCTAACGTGTTAGGTTTCTGGTCTAGAGGGGCGGGTCGCGGCTCAGATTTGCGCACGCCCTGATTGGATCTCATCGATCTGTCCGTCACCCCCGGCCCCTCCTCTCCCCCCTAGTGCAGCGCTACGTCACATCATTTGGAGCGACGCCCACCCGGAAGGGTTGACTCCCACTTTTAGACCAGAGCGGCCAATGCGTTCCTCCAGACTTTACATTTTTGCACGCTATGGCCATACTGGCCCTATACAAAGGTGCTGCTAACGGAGGATTTTGCCGATCCAATGCAGACACACCGGTCGAATGGGGGTGAAAAAAGAGGACAAAAACAAGACCTGAGAACTATTAGTGGACAGCGGACTGACCGTTGGATAGCTGAGGAATATCCCACCGTTTTACATTGGCCTGTTATAGCGCCACCAACAGGTGGATTTTTGCGTAACACATGTTTGAAACAAAATGCCTCAAATTATCCAATTGCCATCCAAGGCGTGAGAGGAAATGGCACCCTTTTCACATTGGCATATTATAGCGCCACCAGGAGGCCACAACCTGACCTGCCCTGGTGGAGACCTGTCCTATTATAGCGCCACCAGGAGGCCACAACCTGACCTGACCTGGTGGAGACCTGTCCTATTATAGCGCCACCAGGAGGCCACAACCTGACCTGCCCTGGTGGAGACCTGTCCTATTATAGCGCCACCAGGAGGCCACAACCTGACCTGCCCTGGTGGAGACCTGTCCTATTATAGCGCCACCAGGAGGCCACAACCTGACCTGGCCCCTGGTGGAGACCTGTCCTATTATAGCGCCACCAGGAGGCCACAACCTGACCTGCCCTGGTGGAGACCTGTCCTATTATAGCGCCACCAGGAGGCCACAACCTGACCTGCCCTGGTGGAGACCTGTCCTATTATAGCGCCACCAGGAGGCCACAACCTGACCTGCCCTGGTGGAGACCTGTCCTATTATAGCGCCACCAGGAGGCCACAACCTGACCTGCCCTGGTGGAGACCTGTCCTATTATAGCGCCACCAGGAGGCCACAACCTGACCTGCCCTGGTGGAGACCTGTCCTATTATAGCGCCACCAGGAGGCCACAACCTGAACTGCCCTGGTGGAGACCTGTCCTATTATAGCGCCACCAGGAGGCCACAACCTGACCTGCCCTGGTGGAGACCTGTCCTATTATAGCGCCACCAGGAGGCCACAACCTGACCTGCCCTGGTGGAGACCTGTCCTATTATAGCGCCACCAGGAGGCCACAACCTGACCTGCCCTGGTGGAGACCTGTTCCCCAAGGGGCAATTTATCTACTTTATAATTTATTTTAATGTAGATAGCCGATCTACAAGCTCACAATGCGTCGCAACGCAATGGCCAAGTGGTTAAGTGGTTAATGGTTTTCTAATCAAAATTAATAATAATAATAATTGTAGTGGAGTATAGAAGTAAAAGTACTGGAAATTGGAAATACTCACGTAAAGTACAAATGCCTCAAAATGGTACTTAAGTACAGTACTTACGTAAAAGTACTTAGTTACTTTCCACCACTGGTATTGAGTATTGTAACCTCGGCTACATTGAAAATGAGGGCTTGCCCTCGAAACAAAGGGTATGCTGATGATACAACATGCTGCATGCTACATGCTACATACTACATGATACAACATATGCTACAAAACATGTTCATACATTCTCATATTCAATATTCTGTCTTTCCTGTTTCCTATCATGCTCTGTTATACTGCCGTTTGACCAGAGGGCGGCAGTGTTTGCATTCACTGTGAGTCAATAATGCACTGCACTGGAAGCTCAGGAATATCCACGGGGGAAAGTAAGAATATGAGGGAACCATAACTCATTTACATAATGAAACATATAACCATATATATGTTATATATAACCATACATATAACATATAACCATAACTCCTCAGTAACTGAGGAATATTATTTCATGTTATCCTTTGGGTATATAGTTTTATTTGGGTACAGTTTTATCTGTTTGGTATTTGAGGCCACGATACCACCATTTGTGACCAGATTTGACTGAGAGCCTGCCATCGCACAAATTCCAGCTTTTCACCAGAGGAGAAAAACTTATTTATTTATTCATTTTTTATGACTTTATAGCACAGGCAGACTCTTCACATACTAGAGCATGTCTGAAATAAGTGTCAGAGCTGAAATCGACATGTAAATATAAAATAAATGCTTAAACATGTAGTAGCTAGGTGTAATGTTAGAGTCCACAGAAGACATGTAAATATGAAATAAATGCTTAAACATGTAGCTAGGTGTAATGTTAGAGTCCACAGAAGACATGTAAATATGAAATAAATGCTTAAACATGTAGCTAGGTGTAATGTTAGAGACCACAGAAGACATGCAAATATGAAATAAATGCTTAAACATGTAGCTATAGGTGTAATGTTAGAGACCACAGAAGACATGTAAATATGAAATAAATGCTTAAA
>NC_139717.1:2054675-2059675 GCF_964188405.1 Protomyctophum parallelum
AATCAAGATCCTCTTAGCAACAAAGTAAGAATGCGTTGACACGACGCTGGTACCAACAGGACCCACCAAACGAAAGAACAATGGATGGACATTATACTGAGGGACTGTATGTTATGGAAAAACTAACATTCATACTTGGACTACAAGAGGATAAGTTCTATAAAAAGTGGGAAAAGTGGGATATCTTAGCCTAGCGATAACCACCAGTGCCATGGACAGAGCTCACCTGTCCAGCACCACCAGTAGCATGGACAGCTCCACCAGTAGCATGGACAGCTCCACCAGTGCCATGGACAGAGCTCACCTGTCCAGCACCACCAGTAGCATGGACAGCTCCACCAGTAGCATGGACAGCACCACCAGTAGGATGGACAGCTCCACCAGTAGTATGGACAGCTCCACCAGTAGGATGGACAGCTCCACCAGTAGTATGGACAGCTCCACCAGTAGGATGGACAGCTCCACCAGTAGTATGGACAGCTCCACCAGTAGCATGGACAGCACCACCAGTAGGATGGACAGCTCCACCAGTAGTATGGACAGCACCACCAGTAGGATGGACAGCTCCACCAGTAGTATGGACAGCTCCACCAGTAGGATGGACAGCTCCACCAGTAGTATGGACAGCTCCACCAGTAGCATGGACAGCTCCACCAGTAGGATGGACAGCTCCACCAGTAGCATGGACAGCTCCACCAGTAGCATGGACAGCTCCACCAGTAGCATGGACAGCTCCACCAGTATAGGATGGACAGCTCCACCAGTAGGATGGACAGCTCCACCAGTAGGATGGACAGCTCCACCAGTAGGATGGACAGCTCCACCAGTAGGATGGACAGCTCCACCAGTAGGATGGACAGCTCCACCAGTAGGATGGACAGCTCCACCAGTAGCATGGACAGCTCCACCAGTAGCATGGACAGCTCCACCAGTAGGATGGACAGCTCCACCAGTAGGATGGACAGCTCCACCAGTATAGGATGGACAGCTCCACCAGTATAGGATGGACAGCTCCACCAGTAGGATGGACAGCTCCACCAGTATAGGATGGACAGCTCCACCAGTAGCATGGACAGCTCCACCAGTAGCATGGACAGCTCCACCAGTAGGATGGACAGCTCCACCAGTAGCATGGACAGCTCCACCAGTAGGATGGACAGCTCCACCAGTAGCATGGACAGCTCCACCAGTAGCATGGACAGCTCCACCAGTAGGATGGACAGCTCCACCAGTAGGATGGACAGCTCCACCAGTAGGATGGACAGCTCCACTCTGCTCCGAGCTATAGCAGTACAACCCAAAGCTTACTGTACTATTGAGAGAGAGAGAGAGAGAGAGAGAGAGAGAGAGAGAGAGAGAGAGAGAGAGAGAGAGAGAGAGAGAGAGAGAGAGAGAGAGATAGTTTGCTATTCTTATTTTGTGAAGAGTTTGTTTCAAATAGGGTGACCATATGTCTCCCTTTGAGTGGGACAGTCCCTCACTTCCAAGACTTTTCAGGCGTCCCACAAATTGAGACCCTGTCTGTCCCACATTGTGACTGACAGGCATCAGTGTTCACATTGAGACCCTGTCTGTCCCACATTGTGACTGACAGGCGACAGTGTTCACATTGAGACCCTGTCTGTCCCACATTGCGACTGACAGACGTCAGTGTTCACATCGAGACCCTGTCTGTCCCACATTGTGACTGACAGGCGTCAGTGTTCACATTGAGACCCTGTCTGTCCCACATTGTGACTGACAGACATCAGTGTTCACATTGAGACCCTGTCTGTCCCACATTGTGACTGACAGACATCAGTGTTCACATTGAGACCCTGTCTGTCCCACATTGTGACTGACAGGCGTCAGTGTTCACATTGAGACCCTGTCTGTCCCACATTGTGACTGACAGGCGTCAGTGTTCACATTGAGACCCTGTCTGTCCCACATTGTGACTGACAGACATCAGTGTTCACATGGAGACCCTGTCTGTCCCACATTGTGACTGACAGACATCAGTGTTCACATTGAGACCCTGTCTGTCCCACATTGTGACTGACAGGCATCAGTGTTCAAATTGAGACCCTGTCTGTCCCACATTGTGACTGACAGACATCAGTGTTCACATTGAGACCCTGTCTGTCCAACATTGTGACTGACAGACATCAGTGTTCACATTGAGACCCTGTCTGTCCCACATTGTGACTGACAGGCATCAGTGTTCAAACTGAGACCCTGTCTGTCCCACATTGTGACTGACAGGCATCAGTGTTCAAACTGAGACCCTGTCTGTCCCACATTGTGACTGACAGGCATCAGTGTTCACATTGAGACCCTGTCTGTCCCACATTGTGACTGACAGGCATCAGTGTTCACATTGAGACCCTGTCTGTCCCACATTGTGACTGACAGGCATCAGTGTTCACATTGAGACCCTGTCTGTCCCACATTGTGACTGACAGGCATCAGTGTTCACATTGAGACCCTGTCTGTCCCACATTGTGACTGACAGGCATCAGTGTTCAAACTGAGACCCTGTCTGTCCCACATTGTGACTGACAGGCATCAGTGTTCAAACTGAGACCCTGTCTGTCCCACATTGTGACTGACAGGCATCAATGTCCAATTGCCCTAATAGTTGGCTTTCTGTTGTACAGCTCATTGTCACTTTCCCTGCAAGATGATTTTAAAACAAATTGTGAGACCCCAGGATAAGCGGTTGAAGATGGATGGATGGAGGCCGTGGTCAGCATGGCATTTATAAAGGACGAAGTGTATATTATGGTGGTGATGATGATGATGATAGTGATGAAGGCTGTATATCCTGCAGCCGAGCGTTGAGGCGTTGATGACTCGGCAGTATCGGGGGGGGGGGGGGGGGGGGGGGTGCTGATGAAGAGTTCTTTGAGTCTCCTCTGTAACCTGCAGCTATGGATCCATATTGCTGAAGAGACTCTTTTTACCACACTGCAAAAACTCATGTCTTTGCTTTGTCTCCTCCTCCTCCACCCCCCCTCCACCCATCCTCCACCCCCCCCTAGAGCTCCATCCACCCTCCTCCAACCTCCACCTCCACTCCCCCTATCCTCCACCCCTCCTACTGTCTATAGTCGAATCCACCTAAGGCGAGTCCAAGTCAAGACCAAGTCCGATATATAACTATCTAGATTATCTTCCAAATTGTGGAAGCGTTGGCGGACTTGTCTGCATGTTAGACACTGAAAACCATATATTTTCTACTGTATACTGCATGTGTTTCATACAGTTTGTATTATTCTTTTTCTGGGAAGTCAACGCAGTGAGAACCATGCACTGCATTACTGCAGGTTACTGCAGTCAACGCAGTGAGAACCATGCACTGCATTACTGCAGGTTACTGCAGTCAACGCAGTGAGAACCATGCACTGCATTACTGCAGGTTACTGCAGTCAACGCAGTGAGAACCATGCACTGCATTACTGCAGGTTACTGCAGTCAACGCAGTGAGAACCATGCACTGCATTACTGCAGGTCACTGCAGTCAACGCAGTGAGAACCATGCACTGCATTACTGCAGGTTACTGCAGTCAACGCAGTGAGAACCATGCACTGCATTACTGCAGGCACTCAACAGTCATAAGGTGACAACTGACTGCTCACCTGAACTCGGACCACAATCCTTTGCACCCACTGCAATTCGGCTTTCGCTCCAACCACTCAACAGAAACAGCTAACTGTTACTTTCTGGAAGGTGTAAAGTCAAAGTTATCGGGTGGCATAGTGGGCGCAGTATTTGTGGATCTCAAAAGGGCATTTGACACTGTAGACCATCAGGTACTTCTGTCAAAGCTCTCCTCCTTTAATGTTTCTACAGAGGCAGTCAAATGGATGCATTCATATTTAACAAACAGGAACCAAAGCGTTCCCTGGAACAGTCTCTGTTAGAGCCTCCCATCACTGGAACAGTCTCTGTTAGAGCCTCCCATCACTGGAACAGTCTCTGTCAGAGCCTCCCATCACTGGAACAGTCTCTGTTAGAGCCTCCCATCACTGGGACAGTCTCTGTTAGAGCATCCCATCCCTGGAACAGTCTCTGTTAGAGCCTCCTATCCCTGGAACAGTCTCTGTTAGAGCCTCCCATCACTGGGACAGTCTCTGTTAGAGCATCCCATCACTGGAACAGTCTCTGTTAGAGCATCCCATCCCTGGAACAGTCTCTGTTAGAGCACCCTATCCCTGGAACAGTCTCTGTTAGAGCCTCCCATCCCTGGAACAGTCTCTGTTAGAGCATCTCCCATCCCTGGAACAGTCTCTGTTAGAGCCTCCCATCCCTGGAACAGTCTCTGTTAGAGCATCCCATCCCTGGAACAGTCTCTGTTAGAGCATCCCATCCCTGGAACAGTCTCTGTTAGAGCCTCCCATCCCTGGAACAGTCTCTGCTAGAGCATCCTATCCCTGGAACAGTCTCTGTTAGAGCCTCCCATCCCTGGAACAGTCTCTGTTAGAGTCTCCCATCCCTGGAACAGTCTCTGTTAGAGCCTCCCATCCCTGGAACAGTCTCTGTTAGAGCCTCCCATCCCTGGAACAGTCTCTGTTAGAGCCTCCCATCCCTGGAACAGTCTCTGTTAGAGCCTCCCATCCCTGGAACAGTCTCTGTTAGAGCCTCCCATCCCTGGAACAGTCTCTGTTAGAGCATCCTATCCCTGGAACAGTCTCTGTTAGAGAGCATTGAGGTGAAAATTGACATGTTGATTAATGAGCTTTGTCCGTCAAATAAATGAATAAATAAAATAAATAAGTTACACAACACAATGGCATAAAGAATAGTTTGTTTTATGTTGTACAGAATAGTGCAGAACTTTCACCCTTTCCTTTCCTTTCCTTTCCTTTCCTTTCCTTTCCTTTCCTTTCCTTTCCTTTCCTTTCCTTTCCTTTCCTTTCCTTTCCTTTTATTTTCTGAAGGGAGAGGGGCGAGAGAGAGATAGAGCCATGCAGTCAGTCAGTCAGTCAGTCAGTCAGTCAGTCAGTCAGTCAGTCAG
>NC_139717.1:2064675-2069675 GCF_964188405.1 Protomyctophum parallelum
CTCCCAGTGGGACGTGATCCTTGGTCTGCCCCGGGGTCTCCTTCCAGTGGGACGTGGTCCTTGGTCTGCCCCCGGGGTCTCCTCCCAGTGGGACGTGGTCCTTGGTCTGCCCCGGGGGTCTCCTCCCAGTGAGACGTGGTCCTTGGTCTGCCCCGGGGTCTCCTCCCAGTGGGACATGCGTCGAGGACCTCCCTAGGGAGGCGCCCGAGAGGCATCCTAACCAGATGCCCGAACCACCTCAGCTTTTGTTTTATGTGTTTAATCCGCCGTATTGTAATAATTAAAAATAAACTCTGTCTTTGCCGCGGAGCTGGAGACGAGATGGTTTCGTTTTGATGACGAAACCGGAAATCAACACATGCTGTGTGGGCTGCTAGGGCTTCTGGGAAATTGAGGCCAATGCAAATGAATCGGGTACAATTCCTCATGGAGGCGGGTCTTGTGCTGCGTCTTCCGGGCGCACCAAGATGGCGGGTGGTGCGATCGGTTCATAACAAACCGAGGAACCTTTTTTCACGGATCAAAAGCCCAAGTAATTCAGCGTATGCTCTAAAGGTAATACAACAATCTCGGCAGCGTAGGGTATTTGATTAAAATGCAGGTTACGCGTTTTCTGGAGTCAAACTGTTTTAACGTATATCAAACGTATATTAACGTATAATAACGTATATTAAACGTTTATCAAACGTATAATAACGTATATTAAACATATATTAACGTATAATAACGTATAATAACGTATATTAAACATGCTAACGTATATTAATGTCTTCATACAGCCACGAGGAAAGCATCAAAAGTATTAAGCGACGTGTTGAGAGCTTGCAGATCTGCTACCGTGCGCACGCGCGCGTGTGTGTGCGTGTGTGTGTGTGTGTGTGTGTGTGTGTGTGTGTGTGTGTGTGCACAAGTGCAAGCTGTGCATGAACGTGCAGCACATCTCAATGCATGCATTGTGTGTGTGTGTGTGTGTGTGTGTGTGTGTGTGTGTGTGTGTGTGTGTGTGTGTGTGTGTGTGTGTGTGTGTGTGTGTGTGTGTGTGTGTGTGTGTGTGTGTGTGTGTGTGTGTGTGTGTGACTGTGTGTGACTGTGTGTGTGTGTGTGTGTGTGTGTGTGTGTGTGTGACTGTGTGTGTGTGTGTGTGTGTGTGTGACTGTGTGTGTGTGTGTGTGTGTGTGTGTGTGTGTGTGTGTGTGTGTGTGTGTGTGTGTGTGTGTGTGTCAGTGCATGCATGGTGTGATGTCACGTTGCATGTGTTCAGGCCGGCCTTAACGATGTCATTAAGTAATTAGGAGTGTGTGTTAATCTGTGTTTCACACGCAGAGCGAGCACACACACACACACACACACACACACACACACACACACACACACACACACACACACACACACACACACTGACACACACACTGGATCTCAGGATTCAAATAAAAAAAACATCAAAGTAGCAGATCTATATTGTCTTTCATATAGCTGCATATATCTCTATATGTCTGCACGCAGACATGCATGTGTGTGTGTGCGTGCACACACACACACGCACACACGCACACGTACACACACACACCTGTGACTCAATAAAGCAATCAGAAATGTACGGTGTGCAGGCATGGATCAATCACCCTGTGCTCTCAAAAGGTGAGGGGGAGCATGCACGTGAACGCGCGTGCGTGCGTGCGTGCGTGCGTGCGTGCGTGCGTGCGTGCGTGCGTGCGTGCGTGCGTGCGTGCGTGCGTGCGTGCGTGCGTGCGTGCGTGCGTGCGTGCGTGCGTGCGTGCGTGCGTGCGTGCGTGCGTGCGTGCGTGCGTGCGTGCGTGCGTGCGTGCGTGCGTGCATGCGTGTGTGGGCACGCACGCATGCACGTACATGCACCGTGCTCTGCAGAACGGCACTGCAGAAATGCATGCTGGGCGTCATGTGACCACTGTCTATAAGGGGACGTCGTCATGTGACCACTTTCTATAAGGTGACGTCGTCACGTTGCAGAACGTTAGTTTTTTTTTTTTTTAAGCGAAGATGGAAGATTTATTTATTTTTGTCCTTTGAATTCGTTGGCGACTCATTCCGCACGGTGACGCGCCCTTAAAGATTTTGACATAATGTAGATCTACAATTTCCGCTGTTCGTATTCGACATGTACCGCCGTGCAGAAAAGTATAAAATATAGGGTTCATGACATGTGCTTAGATTGCTTTACTGTCATTCATCCATCCATCTTCAAAACCGCTTATCCGTAGTCGGGTCGCAGGGGGCTGCAGCTCCACCAGAGAGCTCCAGACTTCCTATATAGCCTGGAAGAAGCCTTTCTAACCAAAGTGCTGAAGTATATCAGCAGCTAATGCAGACCATCTCACAGCTAGGCTACAGATGTAAACTTTTAGTTTATTTTATCGTTGGCAGCCTAGGGCATGTGCATACGTTGGTTGTGAGGGGCTTACAAATGGCCGGCCTTTCCAAAAGGAGAGCCAAGCAGTTAGCTCAGAGGTACTGCTCAGTTTCAGCCATTATAGGAAGCCGCTCAATTTGGAGGAGGCGTTGTTTCCTTTATCCATGATTTATGTCTGCTGCCCTGTGTCCGACATGTCAGCTGTACTGTATGTAACGATGCTGTCCTGTGTCCGACATGTCAGCTGTACTGTATGTAACGATGCTGTCCTGTGTCCGACATGTCAGCTGTACTGTATGTAACGATGCTGTCCTGTGTCCGACATGTCAGCTGTACTGTATGTAACGATGCTGTCCTGTGTCCGACATGTCAGCTGTACTGTATGTAACGATGCTGCCCTGTGTCCGACATGTCAGCTGTACTGTATGTAACGATGCTGTCCTGTGTCCGACATGTCAGCTGTACTGTATGTAACGATGCTGTCCTGTGTCCGACATGTCAGCTGTACTGTATGTAACAATGCTGTCCTGTGTCCCACATGTCAACTGTACTGTATGTAACGATGCTGTCCTGTGTCTGACATGTCAGCTGTACTGTATGTAACAATGCTGTCCTGTGTCCGACATGTCAGCTGTACTGTATGTAACGATGCTGTCCTGTGTCCCACATGTCAGCTGTACTGTATGTAACGATGCTGTCCTGTGTCTGACATGTCAGCTGTACTGTATGTAACGATGCTGTCCTGTGTCCGACATGTCAGCTGTACTGTATGTAACGATGCTGTCCTGTGTCCGACATGTCAGCTGTACTGTATGTAACGATGCTGTCCTGTGTCCGACATGTCAGCTGTACTGTATGTAATGATGCTGTCCTGTGTCCGACATGTCAGCTGTACTGTATGTAACGATGCTGTCCTGTGTCCCACATGTCAGCTGTACTGTATGTAACGATGCTGTCCTGTGTCTGACATGTCAGCTGTACTGTATGTAACGATGCTGTCCTGTGTCTGACATGTCAGCTGTACTGTATGTAACGATGCTTTGCCGTCCATGCACGTTGTAACTGGCTGCTCTCCCACTGTCAAACTGCACTGGCAGTGTTTATGTCCTTTGTACAGTAACAAGGTATTCCTGTACTTCTCATTATGTGGACATAAATAAACATTTTATATGTACTGTATGTATGTCACAATAACAATATTGGCACACCCTATACTAGACTCGGGAGGCAACCTATCTGCATGTCTGCTATCTAAATTAAATTATTTTAGCCTTTGCATACACCTGTAACGCCGAGGGCAAGTACTAGGGCATGTGCTACGGGCTAAGATGGAATCTGAAGAGGTGGGTTTTCAGACTACGGCGGAAGATTGGCACGACTCGACAGGCTGTGTAGCCTTAACCCTCTAACACCCGCATTCATTTCTACTTGCAAAAAATAGATTTCAACCTTACTACTACTTTGTACTACTAGGACTAAGACTAAACAATATGTTAAAAAAAAATAAAAAAAATAATGTTTGATGAAAAATGTATAATAATTATATAATAATATAATAAATTAATAATTTACATTTTGGGGATATCTTTCACAATGATGAATAAAACATGTTATAGACATTCTAATGATCACAAAAAAACATATATTACAATTATTTTACCTACTTTTATTAGGGTAAAGGTCAAAAGTCCTAGGTTAAAAAATGTTCAAAAATGTTCAAAATTTGTGTGAATTTCAGCCTCTGTGGGGGCTATTTATATGCAAATATCATGACCAATGGCATTGAAATGGCATTGCAATGAACATCACTGATGACGTTTAGGTGAAAAAAGAACAGAAAAAAATAAATAAATTAGTAATTAAATTAAATAGAATTGTTGCTAAAAAGCAACGCTGGGTCTTAGAGGGTTAAGCATTCTAGTACCATATAGTACTATAATCTGTGGGTTGACTCCTGTCCGGGCCCCTCCTGGTGCATGAGACGTAGGAGGGGCCCGGACAGGACTCAACCCACAGAGCCTATAGAGTCCCTCCACAGGCCAGAATAGTACCTCCCAGTCCCAGCATGGTAGTTCTGGAGTATTCCCAACGGATTGTGTGGCCCTGGTCTTTCCCTATAGTGGGTCTGATGGAGCGTATAGCTACTGGGACGTAAGTCGGGACTTGATCACCCCGGCTGGGTCACCTGAGTGAGGGGTGTGATGTTCACCCCGGCTGGGTCACCTGAGTGAGGGGTGTGATGTTCACCCCGGCTGGGTCACCTGAGTGAGGGGTGTGATGTTCACCCCGGCTGGGTCACCTGAGTGAGGGGTGTGATGTTCACCCCGGCTGGGTCACCTGAGTGAGGGGTGTGATGTTCGCGAGACCCGAAACCCGGTGGACCTCGGGATACATCACTGAGGATACGGCCCAGGTGATGACCTCGGGATACATCACTGAGGATACGGCCCAGTTGCATCCATGCAATGTTTTTTTTTTCGTTCTATGGTACCATGGTACATAGTACATAGTACATAGTACTACCAGAGCTACTTCAGGAATCTATAGGTGTCCGTACCGCTAGGCCGGCCCGGGCCAATCAGAATCTTTGTAAACGTTTAAACAACCGTTTCAG
>NC_139717.1:2072175-2082324 GCF_964188405.1 Protomyctophum parallelum
TTTTCTGCTCCTCATCCGTCTCTCCCGCAAAATATGCTTTTTGGAGCGTAAAACAATATATTAAGATGATCGGGGATGTTGAGGTCACTTTGTAAAGTCAACTTTTTTAGGAAAGTGTTTCCGGTTCATGGCTTTCAAAGTAAAAGCGATCAGACACCTCCGGTATTCTATAGCCTATATTTTGAAGGCAGTCGGCGTACTCAATGTGTTAATAGGATGGTTTTAGGACTAGACATTAATAGGATGGTTTTAGGACTAGACATCCATAGGATGGTTTTAGGACTAGACATTTATAGGATGGTTTTAGGACTAGACATTAATAGGATGGTTTTAGGACTAGACATTAATAGGATGGTTTTAGGACTAGACATTAGGATGGTTTTAGGACTAGACATTAATAGGATGGTTTTAGGACTAGACATTAGGATGGTTTTAGGACTAGACATTAGGATGGTTTTAGGACTAGACATTAATAGGATGGTTTTAGGACTAGACATTAATAGGATGGTTTTAGGACTAGACATTAGGATGGTTTTAGGACTAGACATTTATAGGATGGTTTTAGGACTAGACTTTAGGATGGTTTTAGGACTAGACATTAGGATGGTTTTAGGACTAGACATTAGGATGGTTTTAGGACTAGACATTAATAGGATGGTTTTAGGACTACACATTAATAGGATGGTTTTAGGACTAGACATTTATAGGATGGTTTTAGGACTAGACATTAATAGGATGGTTTTAGGACTACACATTCATAGGATGGTTTTAGGACTAGACATTAATAGGATGGTTTTAGGACTAGACATTAATAGGATGGTTTTAGGACTAGACATTAGGATGGTTTTAGGACTACACATTAATAGGATGGTTTTAGGACTAGACATTAATAGGATGGTTTTAGGACTAGACTTTAGGATGGTTTTAGGACTAGACATTAGGATGGTTTTAGGACTAGACATTAGGATGGTTTTAGGACTAGACATTAATAGGATGGTTTTAGGACTACACATTAATAGGATGGTTTTAGGACTAGACATTTATAGGATGGTTTTAGGACTAGACATTAATAGGATGGTTTTAGGACTACACATTCATAGGATGGTTTTAGGACTAGACATTAATAGGATGGTTTTAGGACTAGACATTAATAGGATGGTTTTAGGACTACACATTAATAGGATGGTTTTAGGACTAGACATTCATAGGATGGTTTTAGGACTAGACATTAGGATGGTTTTAGGACTACACATTAATAGGATGGTTTTAGGACTAGACATTCATAGGATGGTTTTAGGACTAGACATTAATAGGATGGTTTTAGGACTACACATTAATATGATGGTTTTAGGACTACACATTCATAGGATGGTTTTAGGACTACACATTCATAGGATGGTTTTAGGACTAGACATTAATATGATGGTTTTAGGACTAGACATTAATAGGATGGTTTTAGGACTACACATTAATAGGATGGTTTTAGGACTAGACATTAATAGGATGGTTTTAGGACTAGACATTAATAGGATGGTTTTAGGACTAGACATTTATAGGATGGTTTTAGGACTAGACATTCATAGGATGGTTTTAGGACTAGACATTCATAGGATGGTTTTAGGACTAGACATTCATAGGATGGTTTTAGGACTACACATTCATAGGATGGTTTTAGGACTACACATTAATAGGATGGTTTTAGGACTAGACATTAATAGGATGGTTTTAGGACTAAACATTAGGATGGTTTTAGGACTAGACATTAATAGGATGGTTTTAGGACTAGACATTCATAGGATGGTTTTAGGACTACACATTCATAGGATGGTTTTAGGACTAGACATTAATAGGATGGTTTTAGGACTAGACATTAATAGGATGGTTTTAGGACTAGACATTAATAGGATGGTTTTAGGACTAGACATTAATAGGATGGTTTTAGGACTAGACATTTATAGGATGGTTTTAGGACTAGACATTCATAGGATGGTTTTAGGACTAGACATTCATAGGATGGTTTTAGGACTAGACATTCATAGGATGGTTTTAGGACTACACATTCATAGGATGGTTTTAGGACTAGACATTCATAGGATGGTTTTAGGACTACACATTCATAGGATGGTTTTAGGACTACACATTCATAGGATGGTTTTAGGACTACACATTCATAGGATGGTTTTAGGACTACACATTCATCGATCTACACGGCTTCCTGACACTCGACTCCACATGAATGAAACGCATAAGGCTCGATCTCCCATGATGCACTGGGCCATTAGCGTTGTGATGGGGATTATCATAGACCTATATAAAGGCCAGATGGCTCAAGGAGGCGTGGTCACTGCTCTTTGGCCACTCAGAATAGCCAAATGGCATTGATCACGCCTGCAGGTCTTTAGTTTACTCAAGTTAGGGAATAAGACCTGGTTCTTAAAGGGACACTTTTTGCAAAAAAATATATGTTAATGACGTTTAGAAGCTTTAGATCACTTTCCTGGGGGTATTTATGTGTGTAATATGTGGTTTTAGTTATTTTTAAGGCTGTCAAAAATAACGCGTTAATGGCATTAATCAATTGCGTTAATTAATTGCGTTAAAATATTTAACGCAATTAACGCATGTTAGTGTTCCCCCTAACATGCGCCCGTGCGCGCGGCTCAGGAACGTCCAGAGCATAACAAATCTGTCACTGTGTAGCACACAGTCATGATTGAACAACACCAGAGAGATAGCTTGTGTATTGTAGTTTGGTTGCAAAGTGGTTTGATTCTGTAACTCTGTTGCGTTACTTTGTCTGCCTAGCAAAGCCCCATTAGGCTACACTGCACAGTGCACACACACACACACACACACACACACACACACACACACTACTAGTGTTAGCTATCAGCGCGCTGCAAGAATCACTCGGGTCCGTCGCAACTTGTGGACATTTTGAAAATGCCATTAATGTTTGTCCGGCTGGTTTCGTTTTGTCCTACGCGATTACGTGAATCAGCATGGCTGCGCCTGCAGTAGGCTATTACCAAAACAAACACATGGTACTTTTGTGTCGCACATGGAAAGCAACTGAAAACGACCATGGATATATTAAAGACAGTTCCCCTGTGCTGCTGTGCACCGCGGAGATAATGCACAACTCCAGGTACGAACCAAAACACTGACTGAAGCTGATTCACGACTAACTATCTCCAGACTAGTCCTGCAGTCCCGCAATGAAGGAGAGACAATCTCGCCTCTCACTACAGTCCACTACAATGCCATTCTAGCCTTAAAACCTACATTTATGTTATTCAATAATTACTTTAGCGCAAAATATAGGCTTTTCTAAACCAAGCCCTGTTTCCAAAAATGCTTATGTGCCATTATTGTATTTTGTGAATTTCAATTAACTATAGTCTACAGTTTAACCCATTGCTTCTCAGCTATTTTAATTTCAAGGACCCCCAAATTAAATTGATAGAAAGTAGCCTAGGCCATTTTATTATGATTTTCATCTCTGGACTGGGACCCCAGTCTCCATTCATCCATCCATCCATCTTCAACCGCTTATCCCTAGTCGGGTCGCGGGGGCAACAGCTCCACCAGAGTGTTCCAGACTTCCCTCTCCAGAGCAACATTAGTGACTTCCTCCTGGGGGACCGCAGTCTACATGGCCAAAAGCCAGTGTTGATTTAACTCAAAGTGTAGGCTAGGCCTACAAATGCTCACATCACATCATGTCTATACTAAATGCATTAGAAAACAAAAAACATTCAAAAACGAATGTATATCCGCTTTCTGTCATTTATATTTCCATTTCCACAACAATAAACAGGAAAACATGGCATATTTTGGACATAGTTCGAATGGTGATTAATCATGATTAAATTAATTTTGAAGCTGTGATTAATCTGATTAAATTTTTTAATCATTTGACAGCCCTAGTTATTTTAGATTGTAGCAGTGAGCCTGTTGTCTCTGATGTCATGGACACTGGTCTCACTACCTTCCTGGACTACAATTCCCATAATTCTTTGGTGCACTGCTCCTCCTTGTGGATAGGGGGAGAGCTGTCTTACTGAGACAACATGTAGTCCAGGAAGGAAGTGAGCCCAGTGTCCATGACATCAGAGACAACAGGCTCACTGCTACAATCTAAAATATCTAAAACCACATATTACACACTTAAAGATCTCCAGGAAAGTGTTCTAAAGCTTCTAAACGTCATTAACATATATTCTTTTGCAAAAAGGGTGAAGTGTCCCTTTAAGACACGCAAAATACAGCCCTAAGTCTACAATCCGGTCGTGGCGAGCAATATACAAATTTGTGTATGCACTACATCCATTTGTTATGTGTGCGATGGATTCTATAGGTGTTGTTCAGAATCATGATGGCTTATACAGAGTGGAGTGTGGGTGTCTGGATACCAGATTGACAGATTGTACTTGTTTGTTAATACTTGCAGTCTTGCTTTGACGGTGAATTTTAAAACATCCTCCCCAATAGCAGCATTTTTGTACATGGAATGTGAAACAGAGTGATCGGCTGAATCTGTCACTTTCTCTCTCTCTCCCTCAGTCTGTGGCTCCACCACTCCCACATTCATGTCCGCCACACTGCAGTCCCATTTACACACCTGTCTTCAACTCCCTCGTCAGCCCACCTGTGGACACTTTGCCAATCAACCTGCTCCTATAAAACTGGACTCTTCCCAAACTCTCATTGTCAGTTCATATAGTTTGATGTCACGGTTGCTTGTCTGTGGATTCCTGTTTTGACTACTTTGTCATTTTGCAATTGCCTGATTCCTGCCTATACTACTCAGTGTAAGATCTGCCTTATTCTTTATTAAATACTTAACTTCTATTCATGTTTGTTGTTACTCTGCACTTGGGTTCGACTCTGTCTACATCCGTAACAGAATCAACACAGGATAACTTTCCCTGCAGTCGAAGGCCACGCCAATGTTCTTTGGCTTCAGTCTGTTCTGTGCTAAGCAGAACCCTTCAGTCTGTTCTGTGCTGAGCAGAACCCTTCAGTCTGTTCTGTGCTGAGCAGATCCCTTCAGCCTGTTCTGTGCTGAGCAGAACCCTTCAGTCTGTTCTGTGCTGAGCAGAACCCTTCAGTCTGTTTCGTGCTAAGCAGAACCCTTCAGTCTGTTTCGTGCTAAGCAGAACCCTTCAGTCTGTTCTGTGCTAAGCAGAACCCTTCAGTCTGTTCTGTGCTAAGCAGAACCCTTCAGTCTGTTCTGTGCTGAGCAGAACCCTTCAGTCTGTTTCGTGCTGAGCAGAACCCTTCAGTCTGTTCTGTGCTAAGCAGAACCCTTCTTGCCGTTTCTTCCTGTAGTCTATAGTGTCTGCTCCCTGGTGGGTGAGGGTAGCCTCCACTACCACGCTGGAGTCTGTAATTGTTTTTTGCCCATTTTAGCTGGACTCCTGTCCGATGGCAAAGGTCGTTGAGATCTGGCCAATCAGACCAGACCCCGAAGCCCTTGGCTTGTGAGTCCAGTTTCCCAGAGTCTTTTCCTCCTAAAGCCCAGGAGGTTATTCTGGTCTGCAGCAGCCTGCAGGGGTACCTTCCCCCTAAAGGAGGTTATTCTGGTCTGCAGCAGCCTGCAGGTACCTTCCTCCTAAAGGAAGTTATTCTGCTCTGCAGCCTGCAGGTACCTTCCTCCTAAAGGAAGTTATTCTGCTCTGCAGCCTGCAGGTACCTTCCTCCTAAAGGAAGTTATTCTGCTCTGCAGCCTGCAGGGGTACCTTCCTCCTGGAGGAGGTTATTCTGCTCTGCAGCCTGCAGGTACCTTCCTCCTAAAGGAGGTTATTCTGCTCTGCAGCAGCCTGCAGGTACCTTCCCCCTAAAGGAGGTTATTCTGCTCTGCAGCCTGCAGGTACCTTCCCCCTAAAGGAAGTCATTCTGCTCTGCAGCCTGCAGGTACCTTTCTCCTAAAGGAAGTTATTCTGGTCTGCAGCCTGCAGGTACCTTCCTCCTAAAGGAAGTCATTCTGCTCTGCAGCCTGCAGGTACCTTCCTCCTAAAGGAAGTCATTCTGCTCTGCAGCCTGCAGGTACCTTCCTCCTAAAGGAGGTTATTCTGCTCTGCAGCCTGCAGGTACCTTCCTCCTAAAGGAAGTTATTCTGGTCTGCAGCCTGCAGGTACCTTCCCCCTAAAGGAAGTTATTCTGCTCTGCAGCCTACAGGTACCTTCCCCCTAAAGGAGGTTATTCTGCTCTGCAGCCTGCAGGTACCTTCCCCCTAAAGGAGGTTATTCTGCTCTGCAGCTTGCAGGTACCTTCCCCCTAAAGGAAGTTATTCTGCTCTGCAGCCTGCAGGTACCTTCCCCCTAAAGGAGGTTATTCTGCTCTGCAGCCTGCAGGTACCTTCCTCCTAAAGGAGGTTATTCTGCTCTGCAGCCTGCAGGTACCTTCCTCCTAAAGGAGGTTATTCTGCTCTGCAGCCTGCAGGTACCTTCCTCCTAAAGGAGGTTATTCTGCTCTGCAGCCTGCAGGTACCTTCCTCCTAAAGGAGGTTATTCTGCTCTGCAGCCTGCAGGTACCTTCCTCCTAAAGGAGGTTATTCTGCTCTGCAGCCTGCAGGTACCTTCCCCCTAAAGGAGGTTATTCTGCTCTGCAGCCTGCAGGTACCTTCCCCCTAAAGGAGGTTATTCTGCTCTGCAGCCTGCAGGTACCTTCCTCCTAAAGGAAGTTATTCTGCTCTGCAGCCTGCAGGTACCTTCCCCCTAAAGGAAGTTATTCTGCTCTGCAGCCTGCAGGTACCTTCCCCCTAAAGGAAGTTATTCTGGTCTGCAGCAGCCTGCAGGTACCTTCCTCCTAAAGGAGGTTATTCTGCTCTGCAGCCTGCAGGTACCTTCCTCCTAAAGGAGGTTATTCTGCTCTGCAGCCTGCAGGTACCTTCCTCCTAAAGGAGGTTATTCTGCTCTGCAGCCTGCAGGTACCTTCCCCCTAAAGGAGGTTATTCTGCTCTGCAGCCTGCAGGTACCTTCCTCCTAAAGGAGGTTATTCTGCTCTGCAGCCTGCAGGTACCTTCCCCCTAAAGGAGGTTATTCTGCTCTGCAGCCTGCAGGTACCTTCCTCCTAAAGGAGGTTATTCTGGTCTGCAGCCTGCAGGTACCTTCCCCCTAAAGGAGGTTATTCTGCTCTGCAGCAGCCTGCAGGTACCTTCCCCCTAAAGGAGGTTATTCTGGTCTGCAGCCTGCAGGTACCTTCCCCCTAAAGGAGGTTATTCTGCTCTGCAGCAGCCTGCAGGTACCTTCCTCCTAAAGGAAGTTATTCTGGTCTGCAGCCTGCAGGTACCTTCCTCCTAAAGGAGGTTATTCTGCTCTGCAGCCTGCAGGTACCTTCCCCCTAAAGGAGGTTATTCTGCTCTGCAGCCTGCAGGTACCTTCCTCCTAAAGAAAGTTATTCTGCTCTGCAGCCTGCAGGTACCTTCCTCCTAAAGGAAGTTATTCTGCTCTGCAGCCTGCAGGTACCTTCCTCCTAAAGGAGGTTATTCTGGTCAGCAGCCTGCAGGTACCTTTCTCCTAAAGGAGGTTATTCTGGTCTGCAGCAGCCTGCAGGTACCTTCCTCCTAAAGGAAGTTATTCTGCTCTGCAGCCTGCAGGTACCTTCCTCCTAAAGGAGGTTATTCTGCTCTGCAGCCTGCAGGTACCTTCCCCCTAAAGGAGGTTATTCTGCTTGCAGCCTGCAGGTACCTTCCCCCTAAAGGAGGTTATTCTTCTCTGCAGCCTGCAGGTACCTTCCCCCTAAAGGAAGTTATTCTGCTCTGCAGCCTGCAGGTACCTTCCCCCTAAAGGAGGTTATTCTGCTCTGCAGCCTGCAGGTACCTTCCCCCTAAAGGAGGTTATTCTGCTCTGCAGCCTGCAGGTACCTTCCTCCTAAAGGAAGTTATTCTGCTCAGCAGCCTGCAGGTACCTTCCTCCTAAAGGAAGTTATTCTGGTCTGCAGCAGCCAGGGGTACCTTCCCCCTAAAGGAAGTTATTCTGCTCTGCAGCCTGCAGGTACCTTCCTCCTAAAGGAGGTTATTCTGCTCTGCAGCCTGCAGGTACCTTCCCCCTAAAGGAGGTTATTCTGATCTGCAGCCTGCAGGTACCTTCCTCCTAAAGGAAGTTATTCTGCTCTGCAGCCTGCAGGTACCTTCCTCCTAAAGGAAGTTATTCTGCTCTGCAGCCTGCAGGTACCTTCCCCCTAAAGGAAGTTATTCTGGTCTGCAGCCTGCAGGTACCTTCCCCCTAAAGGAGGTTATTCTGCTCTGCAGCCTGCAGGTACCTTCCCCCTAAAGGAAGTTATTCTGGTCTGCAGCAGCCTGCAGGTACCTTCCCCCTAAAGGAAGTTATTCTGCTCTGCAGCCTGCAGGTACCTTCCCCCTAAAGGAAGTTATTCTGCTCTGCAGCCTGCAGGTACCTTCCTCCTAAAGGAAGTTATTCTGCTCTGCAGCCTGCAGGTACCTTCCTCCTAAAGGAAGTTATTCTGCTCTGCAGCCTGCAGGTACCTTCCTCCTAAAGGAAGTTATTCTGCTCTGCAGCCTGCAGGTACCTTCCTCCTAAAGGAAGTTATTCTGCTCTGCAGCCTGCAGGTACCTTCCCCCTAAAGGAAGTTATTCTGGTCTGCAGCCTGCAGGTACCTTCCTCCTAAAGGAAGTTATTCTGCTCTGCAGCCTGCAGGTACCTTCCTCCTAAAGGAAGTTATTCTGCTCTGCAGCCTGCAGGTACCTTCCTCCTAAAGGAAGTTATTCTGCTCTGCAGCCTGCAGGTACCTTCCTCCTAAAGGAAGTTATTCTGCTCTGCAGCCTGCAGGTACCTTCCTCCTAAAGGAAGTTATTCTGCTCTGCAGCCTGCAGGTACCTTCCCCCTAAAGGAAGTTATTCTGCTCTGCAGCCTGCAGGTACCTTCCCCCTAAAGGAAGTTATTCTGCTCTGCAGCCTGCAGGTACCTTCCTCCTAAAGGAAGTTATTCTGCTCTGCAGCCTGCAGGTACCTTCCTCCTAAAGGAAGT
Organism: Protomyctophum parallelum; assembly: GCF_964188405.1. Classification (NCBI taxonomy): domain Eukaryota; kingdom Metazoa; phylum Chordata; class Actinopteri; order Myctophiformes; family Myctophidae; genus Protomyctophum; species Protomyctophum parallelum. The sequence goes on from NC_139717.1 coordinate 2,081,169, forward strand.
TATTCTGCTCTGCAGCCTGCAGGTACCTTCCTCCTGCCCAGGTCCAGTAGGACCATACACACACACACACACACACACACACACACACACACACACACACACGCACACGCACACGCACACGCACACGCACACGCACACACACACACACGGTTTTATTTAAATAATAATACATCTCCTTTTAGTCTCATGACGGCTACAAACCACCCTGGATTAATGTACACCGCTTCCACGCTCGTTAGCACAGGAAAAGTGTGTGTGTGTGTGTGTGTGTGTGTGTGTGTGTGTGTGTGTGTGTGTGTGTGTGTGTGTGTGTGTGTGTGTGTGTGTGTGTGTGTGTGTGTGTGTGTGTGTGTGTGTGTGTGTGAGAGAGAGAGAATTCAATTGACAGATATAGCACACTTACAAACACACACACACACACACACACACACACACACACACACACACACACACACACACACACACGCCATTACATTATTTATGGTGCTATATTGTGTGATTATAGTGCTCATTTCTCATGTGTGCGTTCACATAGAAAATACATCATGGATGGAAAATAACACATCGAAAGATATACGGTATGCCATGAGAAACACCCCCCCATGGGTCACGCACGTGCACGTGCACGCACACGTACACGCAAGCATGCACACACACGTGCGCACAAGCACGCACGCTCACAGGCACGTACGCTCACAAACGCGCACTGTGCTGGCAACATGCTGACTGCACACAGGCAGGGGTTTGTAAACAGAACTGCTAGAGAGAGAAAGAGACACACTTTCTTTTTTTTAAACAATATATTTATTGACATTCTTTTTCAATTTTATACAACATTGGTTATAGCTCTCTTGTTAATACAATGTCCAGAAAAAACAAACATAACAGATACACACAAATACAATACAAATACAATGACAACAAATAAATTAAAAATACAATCACAACAAACACAACTCAACAAACAAAAACAAAAACAAAAACAAATAAAACAGATTATGGTCCCCATTTCCCTCCCCACATTACTGTGGCTCATCTAATACAGGTCCTAATGGATTACTGTTCATAAAATGCATAAACTGTCCCCCATTATTTCTTGAAAGTCATCAGATTTGACACATACTTTCTATTAAAATGTAATAGATATAATATCAGA
>NC_139717.1:2082524-2097524 GCF_964188405.1 Protomyctophum parallelum
GTGTGCGTACGTGCGTGCGCGTGCGTGTCAGAGAGAGTGATAAAGAGAGAGATGGACATGAACTGAAAAAGAAGTATGGCTGAAATGCGTTAAATTGACAGATATGCACGCACGCACACGCACACGCACACACACACGCACACACACACACACACACACACACACACACACACACACACACACACACACTTTCCACGTGGGTACCAGAAATCCCCACCACAAGGATTGTCAGAATTGTGAAGAATTGATCTAGAGGGGCGGGTAGCCTGGCCCAGACAGCGTGCTTTCTGGTCTAGAGGGGCGGGTAGCCTGGCCCAGACAGCGTGCTTTCTGGTCTAGAGGGGCGGGTAGCCTGGCCCAGACAGCGTGCTTTCTGGTCTAGAGGGGTGGGTAGGGTAGCCTGGCCCAGCCAGCGTGCTTTCTGGTCTAGACTGGCCCTTATTCCTAAAAATACCATCTACAAGCTCACAAGTTATTACAACGCGCTGTGAGCTTGTAGATCTGGTATTTCTTGGTCCGGTGGTCCGTCTTACTATAAAGTCTAGGTGGTTAAACCCGACGTGATAAATCGATACAATCCAAACATGATCAAAGTGACCGCGGCTTTCAAGTGGGGTTTAACGACCTATAGGTGCAACCCCCCCCCCCCCCCCCCCCTCCCCTCCCCTCCGACTCCCCCCCACCCCCCCTCCTCCTCCCCCCCCCCCCCTCATAAAGTACGAGTGCACTCACTCAGCCCATCTCCTGTGCGTGCGTGCACGTGACCTTAAAATCGATAGTCGGATCAAATTGTCGAATAAATTTGGTAGAATTCCAAGGATTGTAGATTGTGTGTGTGTGTGTGTGTGTGTGTGTGTGTGTGTGTGTGTGTGTGTGTGTGTGTGTGTGTGTGTGTGTGTGTGCGTGCATCAGGGTCAGTTTAACATTGATTTATTCTCTTTCTCCAATTTATTTCCCTCGCCTGATCAGCCTCTGGGAGGACGACTGGAGGAGAAACACACACACACACACACACACACACGCACACACGCACACACACGCACACACACACACACACGCACACACGCACACACACGCACACACGCACACACGCACACACACGCACACACACACACACACGCACACACGCACACACACACACACGCACACACGCACACACGCACACACAGTCACACATACACTAACATGGTCAAACACCAAATGGGCCGACGCACGCACGTGTGAGCCGGTGGAAATCTAGATGTGTGTTTTGGTTTTTTCTTAAATTTTTATCCACGATTTTGTAACCCAGTTGTCTTTTTTTCACCCAGTGCCAATTATCTAATGTAATCCTGGGCGCTACACTTCCTCTGCCAACCTGGGGGGGGGGGGGGGGGCAGCGGACTGACCTCATGCCCCCTTCTATGCATGAGGAGTCCAAGCTGCTTCTTTACACCTGACAGAAGGGAATTTCCCCGGCCGGACGTAGCGTGTGGAAGGGACACGTTATTCCAACCAGTTCCTTTCCCCTCCATCAGGCGTCCCGGCTGGCCAGGGGGAGGCAGTTTTAGAGACCAGGATTACGGCATGTTTTTGTGAGGGTACCTACCCTAGGGGACACGGGGAGAACATGTGAGGGTACCTACCCTATAGGGGACACGGGGAGAACATGTGAGGGTATCTACCCTAGGGGACACGGGGAGAACATGTGAGGGTATCTACCCTAGGGGACACGGGGAGAACATGTGAGGGTACCTACCCTAGGGGACACGGGGAGAACATGTGAGGGTACCTACCCTAGGGGACACGGGGAGAACATGTGAGGGTACCTACCCTAGGGGACACGGGGAGAACATGTGAGGGTACCTACCCTAGGGGACACGGGGAGAACATGTGAGGGTACCTACCCTAGGGGACACGGGGAGAACATGTGAGGGTACCTACCCTAGGGGACACGGGGAGAACATGTGAGGGTACCTACCCTAGGGGACACGGGGAGAACATGTGAGGGTACCTACCCTAGGGGACACGGGGAGAACATGTGAGGGTACCTACCCTAGGGGACACGGGGAGAACATGTGAGGGTACCTACCCTAGGGGACACGGGGAGAACATGTGAGGGTACCTACCCTAGGGGACACGGGGAGAACATGTGAGGGTACCTACCCTAGGGGACACGGGGAGAACATGTGAGGGTACCTACCCTAGGGGACACGGGGAGAACATGTGAGGGTACGTACCCTAAGGGGACAATCGAACCCAGGATCTTCTAGCTGTGAGGCGACAGCACTATAGTGGTTTGGATTATGTGATTTTGCTGTGTTTCATAATTCTGCATGCTGTACAGTGCAGATCATTGTCGATTGATTTTACTTCATTGTTTTGCTTATATTTATTTGTGTTTGAGTGTGGAGTGATTTTGGTAAACTTTTATCTTTCCACTGACTCACTGACCAACTGAGTGCATTAAGGACCGAGTTAATGACCTGCACCTGGGCATGGGTGTGGCCACTAATCAATTAGTTCTATATATATTGGGGCTGGCAGAGAGAAACACACAGAACACTGAGCAGAGTGCTTTTTACAGTCTATGGTTCTGGCACAGTTATTATCATTTTGAATTACCTGGCTGTGATTTCAACTCCTCCCGTCTCAAAACGTAAATGTTTAACCGTCAGATATATCCACAGCTGAAGGCCGTAGAGCTAATTAGTCTCCTTGAGTGTGTGTGTGTGTGTGTGTGTGTGTGTGTGTGTGTGTGTGTGTGTGTGTGTGTGTGTGTGTGTGTGTGTGTGTGTGTGTGTTGTGTGTGTGAGTGTGTGTGTGACACGTGCACAGCCAGGTTTAACATAATGTCAAAAAGCAACATGATTATAGGCTGCTACTATGTGTTAAAAGATAATTGTGTATCTTGGAAATCCTATTAAAATATATGAATAAAAAAACGTTGGGGAGTTTCCCAATGGCCAGCACGTCCCTGACACACAGTGTTATCGTTTATAACTAAAAACCTTATACGCCATTTAGCGGGGTTCCCCACAGGGTCTGTACGTGATCCTCGGGCAGAGAGATCTGTGCTTACTTCTGTGTGTGTGTGTGTGTGTGTGTGTGTGTGTGTGTGTGTGTGTGTGTGTGTGTGTGTGTGTGTGTGTGTGTGTGTGTGTGTGGCTGTGCATGCGTGCTTCTTTGTGTGCTCTCTATGCCTCATCTCCGTGATGGGTTTGTTTGGGGTATTATGTTCAGGTTGGGGGCTCTGTGTGTGTGTGTGTGTGTGTGTGTGTGTGTGTTTTGGGGTGGGGGTCTTGGGGGTCTAGCATTCAGATGTAATTATCAGACAAAGGGCTGGTTAAAGCTGCCACCCTCAGAGTCCTCTCTTTTCTTTGACTGTGCGTGCGTGCGTGCGTGCGTGCGTGTCTTTCCTTTGGGCCAGCTGTGGAGGAATGCTCCATTATCTGCCTGTGGGCACCATAAAGGTCCCCCCCCCCTCCCCACCCTGCCCCACACACCATGAGTGTTGCCATGTCTGCTTATTATAAGCGACTTTGTGCTTAATAAATCGCCCTAATCTCGCATACAGTGGAGAAAGGAAGGGAGCTACTATACTGGCAGTAGAAAGGGAGTGCAGGAGGATCGGCCTCTAGAAAACAAAGGTAACGAAAGTCAACATCGAGGACAAAACCATTGGCCGCATTGCAAAAGGTTGAAGTTCGAGGACTTCAAGTATCTCGGGGCCTGGACTGCCTCAACTGAACGGGACCTGAAGGTTCGGAGAGTAGTTTGCCTGGAAAGCCTTGCACGGGAACGGGATGAGGAGAGTGTGGAAATCAGACATGGAAGAAGACCTTAAGAGGCGGCTGTTCATAGCTACTGTGGAGTCAGTACTGCTGTATGGGGGCCGAGACATGGACCCTCACAGTGGAGTCAGTACTGCTGTATGGGGCCGAGACATGGACCCTCACAGTGGAGTCAGTACTGCTGTATGGGGCCGAGACATGGACCCTCACAGCGGAGTCAGTATACTGCTGTATGGGACTGAGACATGGACCCTCACAGCGGAGTCAGTACTGCTGTATGGACCCTCACAGTGGAGTCAGTACTGCTGTATGGGGCCGAGACATGGACCCTCACAGTGGAGTCAGTACTGCTGTATGGGGGCCGAGACATGGACCCTCACAGTGGAGTCAGTACTGCTGTATGGGGCCGAGACATGGACCCTCACAGTGGAGTCAGTACTGCTGTATGGACCCTCACAGTGGAGTCAGTACTGCTGTATGGACCCTCACAGTGGAGTCAGTACTGCTGTATGGGGCCGAGACATGGACCCTCACAGTGGAGTCAGTACTGCTGTATGGGGGCCGAGACATGGACCCTCACAGTGGAGTCAGTACTGCTGTATGGGGGCCGAGACATGGACCCTCACAGTGGAGTCAGTACTGCTGTATGGGGCCGAGACATGGACCCTCACAGTGGAGTCAGTACTGCTGTATGGGGCCGAGACATGGACCCTCACAGTGGAGTCAGTACTGCTGTATGGGGGCCGAGACATGGACCCTCACAGTGGAGTCAGTACTGCTGTATGGGGGCCGAGACATGGACCCTCACAGTGGAGTCAGTACTGCTGTATGGGGCTGAGACATGGACCCTCACAGTGGAGTCAGTACTGCTGTATGGGGCCGAGACATGGACCCTCACAGTGGAGTCAGTACTGCTGTATGGGGCTGAGACATGGACCCTCACAGTGGAGTCAGTACTGCTGTATGGGGCCGAGACATGGACCCTCACAGTGGAGTCAGTACTGCTGTATGGGGCCGAGACATGGACCCTCACAGTGGAGTCAGTACTGCTGTATGGGGCCGAGACATGGACCCTCACAGTGGAGTCAGTACTGCTGTATGGGGCAGAGACATGGACCCTCACAGTGGAGTCAGTACTGCTGTATGGGGCAGAGACATGGACCCTCACAGTGGAGTCAGTACTGCTGTATGGGGCCGAGACATGGACCCTCACAGTGGAGTCAGTACTGCTGTATGGGGCCGAGACATGGACCCTCACAGTGGAGTCAGTACTGCTGTATGGGGCTGAGACATGGACACTCACAGTGGAGTCAGTACTGCTGTATGGGGCCGAGACATGGACCCTCACAGTGGAGTCAGTACTGCTGTATGGGGCCGAGACATGGACCCTCACAGTGGAGTCAGTACTGCTGTATGGGGGCCGAGACATGGACCCTCACAGTGGAGTCAGTACTGCTGTATGGGGGCCGAGACATGGACCCTGACAGTGGAGTCAGTACTGCTGTATGGGGCCGAGACATGGACCCTCACAGTGGAGTCAGTGCTGCTGTATGGGGCCGAGACATGGACCCTCACAGTGGAGTCAGTGCTGCTGTATGGGGCCGAGACATGGACCCTCACAGTGGAGTCAGTGCTGCTGTATGGGGCCGAGACATGGACCCTCACAGTGGAGTCAGTACTGCTGTATGGGGGCCGAGACATGGACCCTCACAGTGGAGTCAGTACTGCTGTATGGGGCTGAGACATGGACCCTCACAGTGGAGTCAGTACTGCTGTATGGGGCGGAGACATGGACCCTCACAGTGGAGTCAGTACTGCTGTATGGACCCTCACAGTGGAGTCAGTACTGCTGTATGGGGGCCGAGACATGGACCCTCACAGTGGAGTCAGTACTGCTGTATGGGGGGCAGAGACATGGACCCTCACAGTGGAGTCGGTACTGCTGTATGGGGCCGAGACATGGACCCTCACAGTGGAGTCAATACTGCTGTATGGGGCAGAGACATGGACCCTCACAGTGGAGTCAGTACTGCTGTATGGGGCCGAGACATGGACCCTCACAGTGGAGTCAGTACTGCTGTATGGGGCCGAGACATGGACCCTCACAGTGGAGTCAGTACTGCTGTATGGGGCTGAGACATGGACCCTCACAGTGGAGTCAGTACTGCTGTATGGGGCCGAGACATGGACCCTCACAGCGGAGTCAGTACTGCTCTATGGGGCCGAGACATGGACCCTCACAGTGGAGTCAGTACTGCTGTATGGGGCCGAGACATGGACCCTCACAGTGGAGTCAGTACTGCTGTATGGGGCCGAGACATGGACCCTCACAGCGGAGTCAGTACTGCTGTATGGGGCCGAGACATGGACCCTCACAGTGGAGTCAGTACTGCTGTATGGGGGCCGAGACATGGACCCTCACAGTGGAGTCAGTACTGCTGTATGGGGCCGAGACATGGACCCTCACAGTGGAGTCAGTACTGCTGTATGGGGGCCGAGACATGGACCCTCACAGTGGAGTCAGTACTGCTGTATGGGGCTGAGACATGGACCCTCACAGTGGAGTCAGTACTGCTGTATGGGGCAGAGACATGGACCCTCACAGTGGAGTCAGTACTGCTGTATGGGGCAGAGACATGGACCCTCACAGTGGAGTCAGTACTGCTGTATGGGGCTGAGACATGGACCCTCACAGTGGAGTCAGTACTGCTGTATGGGGCCGAGACATGGACCCTCACAGTGGAGTCAGTACTGCTGTATGGGGCAGAGACATGGACCCTGACAGTGGAGTCAGTACTGCTGTATTTTGCAGAATGTCTCATTTCAAGTTTTCAAATGTATAAAAACCATCAGATCGACAAGCTCACAATGTGCCGCATCAGGACGCATTGTAACCTTGTATAGATCAGTGGAAACGTATCGGTCTGAAGTGGTTACTGTATGTTTTGCAATAATGATGAAAAGTCTACAAAGTAACTAGAGTAACTACAGTTTTCAAATACATGTAATGGGGTAAAAGTACAATATCCAGGGACGAGCAGCATGCAGTCCTACAGTTGGCACTTCATTTGGGCTTGTTTTCAAAGACCTGGTTGCTTATTTCTGTCTCACACAATCTGGCAACGCTGCCACTCCCCCCCCCCCCCAGCATATAGGAGCATGACCCTGGGGGGAGGGGGAGGGGGGGAGCAGTTTGTTGGGTTGTGATTGGTGGAGAGATTGGTTCTATAGGCCTATTGTTCCCCTCCTAGACCAATGAGTGCACGCGGCTCCATCTCAGGCTATAAGGAGTGCGTGTGTGGTTGTCACTTCTCCACAACTCCTCCAGAGTGTCAATCATTTCTGATCACATGTGACTGACTGTGTGGACTTCAGCTGAACATGAACGCTCTCGACCACCCCAGGAAGCATTCTGCTCAACAGGAAGGACCCAACGACGACCACACAGACCTCTGTAAGTTACTGTGTCTATGAGGATATACAGCATGTTAAAGGACCACTTCACCACTTTTCAACCTATCTTCATATAATAGGTCCTCACTAATAACCTTGAAACAATGGCGCAATTTTTTTCTACTCTGTGGGTCTGTGTCTCATAGGAGGGCTGTGGGCAGTTCAGAAACCGTCTTCCAGTGACATCATCGATGGGGAATACAAGCTAATAAGAACTTTAGGCTTTCTAGTCCTGAAAAGTTGCAATGCGAAAATGGAAGCCATTGTTCTCACGATAATGAAAATCTAATCTATTTTTGTAAAACAAATCTTGTTTAAAAAAAGAAAATTGCCTAATGATGATGTCACTGGAAGACGGTTTCTAAACTGCCCACAGCCCTCCTATCAGACACAGACTAAGTAGAAAGAAATCGTGCCATTTTATCATGATTATTAGTGAGGACCTATTTTATGAAGATAGGTTGAAAAGTGGTGAAGTGGTCCTTTAAAGAGGTTTTTATCTAAACCCAATGATCACACAGACCACTGTAAGTGGGGTGCATGCTTAGTTTAGACTAGTCATTGGTTAGACATGGGTTAAGGTTAGGTTTAGGTGTGCTGCCCCGTGGGAGGTTAGGTTTAGACTATAGTCATTGGTTAGACATGGGTTAAGGTTAGGTTTAGGTGTGCTGCCCCGTGGGAGGTTAGGTTTAGACTAGTCATTGGTTAGACATGGGTTAAGGTTAGGTTTAGGTGTGCTGTCCCGTGGGAGGTTAGGTTTAGACTAGTCATTGGTTAGACATGGGTTAAGGTTAGGTTTAGGTGTGCTGCCCCGTGGGAGGTTAGGTTTAGACTAGTCATTGGTTAGACATGGGTTAAGGTTAGGTTTAGGTGTGCTGCCCTGTGGGAGGTTAGGTTTAGACTAGTCATTGGTTAGACATGGGTTAAGGTTAGGTTTAGGTGTGCTGCCCCGTGGGAGGTTAGGTTTAGACTAGTCATTGGTTAGACATGGGTTAAGGTTAGGTTTAGGTGTGCTGCCCTGGTCTAACTTACTGTGTCTATGTGGATATGCAGCAAGGAAGTTTTTATCTAAACCCAATGATCATTCAGACCGATGTAAGTTACTGTGTCTACGTGGATATGCAGCATGTTATAAGGATGTTCATCATTCAGACCACTGTAAGTTACTGTGTCTACGTGGATATGCAGCATGTTATAAGGATGTTCATCATTCAGACCACTGTAAGTTACTGTGTCTACGTGGATATGCAGCATGTTATAAGGATGTTCATCATTCAGACCACTGTAAGTTACTGTGTCTACGTGGATATGCAGCATGTTATAAGGATGTTCATCATTCAGACCACTGTAAGTTACTGTGTCTACGTGGATATACAGCATGTTAAGGAGGTTTTTATCTAAACCCAATGATCACCAGGACCTCTGTAAGTTACTTACTGTGTCTATGTGGATATACAGCATGTTATAAGGATGTTTTGTTTTAATCTAAACCCAATAAGACCTCTGTAATTAGATCAATGCATATACATTCAGGACAATACACAGGACAATAAATAATTTAACAATACAATAAAACACCCAGAAAAGTACTACTAAAATAATTCTAACATTTTTACAGCTATATTTAAAAGAAAGCAAAGTCTCTCTCCCTAAGTATACATTATACTTTGTATAATGAGGCTCGGGCCGACGCTAACAAATTACCATAATGTTTGGCCCGAAGCCCGAAAATAGCCCGAAAATAAGCCAGACCAAAAAAAAAGGAAAAAAACAAACAAAAAAAAGTCACTAAATGGCCGGTGCGGCAGCGCCATGGTTCAGTGTGTGAGAACGGAGATCAACAGACTTATCGCCGAAATAAAGGATTTATGTTTGCAGGCAACACTTTGCAAGAGTTTAATAGTGAGAAAACTTAAGGGGAAGGCTTTAATACATAAACTGAAGCAGGCAGGTAAAAAAAACACAATATCCAGGGGCACGGTGGCACAGTTGGTAGTGCTGTCTCCTCACAGCTAGAAGGTCCTGCATGGGTTCGATTCCCGCTCGGGACACCGTGGGTGCTGGCGGCGTGTTTCCTCCTCCGCGTCATCAGTGCCCATACCCGAAGGCGGGGTTGGCGAAAGGGCCTTTCTGTGTGGAGTTTGCATGTTCTCCCCGTGTCCCCTAGGGTAGGTAACCTCACATGTTCTCCCCGTGTCCCCTAGGGTGAGATACCCTCACATGTTCTCCCCGTGTCCCCTAGGGTGAGATACCCTCACATGTTCTCCCCGTGTCCCCTAGGGTAGGTACCCTCACAAAAAACATGCAGTAATCCTGGTCTCTAAACTGCCTCCCCCTGGCCAGCCGGGGCGCCTGATGGAGGGGAAAGGAACTGGTTGGAATAACGTGTTCCTTCCACGCGCTACGTCCAACCAGGGAAACTCCCCCTGTCAGGTGTAAAGGAGCAACTTGGACACTCAGGCATGAAGGAAGCGTGAGTTCAAGTCCGTTGCTCTCCCCTTGTCCCCCATATATGGGGACTAGGTTGGTCTCCCCTTGTCCCCCATATATGGGGACTAGGTTGATCTCCCCTTGTCCCCCATATATGGGGACTAGGTTGGTCTCCCCTTGTCCCCCATATATGGGGACTAGGTTGGTCTCCCCTTGTCCCCCATATGGGGACTAGGTTGGTCTCCCCTTGTCCCCCATATATGGGGACTAGGTTGGTCTCCCCTTGTCCCCCATATATGGGGACTAGGTTGGTCTCCCCTTGTCCCCCATATATGGGGACTAGGCTGGTCTCCCCTTGTCCCCCATATATGGGGACTAGGTTGGTGGAGGGTGTGTAGAGCCCAGGATCACATTAGATAATTGACACAGGGGTGAAAAATGGGTTACAAAATCGTGGGATAAAAAAAAAATATATATATATAAAGAAAACACACAACGTCCATAATATCCATCCAAAAGGGAAACAAGTCGTATCAAATTAAAAAACAAACAAGAAGAAGATCAAACCTGAGGAACACTTCATGGGGAAAGATCTACTGAAAACACACCAACAATAGGTTATAGAATGAGCAGAATGAGTCCAGGCTTGGTAGGGGGGGAAGTGGGCACAGGTAAGTAGTGAGAAGGGAACTGTTGGGCTGATGAGGCAGCTGGAGACAGGTGTGTGTAAGGCAGGGAGCCAGACCATAACAGGTACCTGGTGATGGCTCATAGATCCAAACCAGATTGAAAGAGAAGCCCTATATTTGTTACTGCTATAAAAGGCAACTTTATACATAAGCAGCAGCTCAAATCACAACGGGCGAGAGACAGAGACATGGAGAGAGCGAGAGCCCTAGAGAGAGTCACTTATCTTTAGTTTCCCACAACAAAACAGGGCATATGTTGGACAAAGTTCGAATGGTGATTGATTCTGTCTACCTCTAAAATCGATTCCGAATTGAATTTTAATTCACACATTAATCATGTTACCAAGATTGCCTTTTTCACCTTAGAAATATTGCACGAATCAGAGCCTATGTGTTCTTGGACGATGCAAAAACGCTAATCCACGCCTTTGTTTTTTCTCGGCTTGATTACTGCAATGCACTTTTTTCAGGACTGCCTAAGAAAACAACTGACAGATTACAACTTGTCCAAAATGCAGCAGCCAGAGTTATAGAACTAAGATGAGAGAACATATTACTCCAGTTTTGGCCATTTTACTTGGTCTCGCACCTTCCTACCTACATGACTAAAATATGACCTAAATATGTCCCAAACCGCCCGCTAAGGTCTTCCACTGCTGGCCTGCTCGCTTTGCCTAAAAAAATGGCAACTAAAAAATACGGGGAAGCAGCTTTTTGCTTCTACGGGCCGTCGGCATGGAACAAGCTCCCACTGTACCTTCGTCAGGCAGCCTCTGTAGACATTTTTAAAGCTCAGCTCAAGACCCACTTCTACAACATTGCTTTTAATTGATCTTTTAGTTGTTTTTATTTTAGTTTTTGTTATTCATGTCCTCACTGTATTGCATTACTGTCGTTGCCTTGCTTTTCTTTTATTCTCCATTGTTCTGTAAAGCACTTTGAGCTGCATTTCATGTCATGAAAGGTGCTATACAAATAAAGTTTTATTATTATTATTATTATTATTATTATTATTATTATTTTTAAGCTGTGATTAATCTGATTACAAATTTAAATAGTTTGAAAGCTCTAGTGATTTCAAGTCCATTCAGTACTGTCTACCTCTAATATATATACTGTATATTTTATTTTGTTTCCAATTCAGTGTTGCATCATCAGTCTGGCTTCGCTGTTGTACCAGAGGTGAATGAACAAAGAAGCTTGGCTAAACAAAAATGCCACTGCTGTGATCAGTGTGGTAAACGCTTCCCTACAATGCCCAGACTTAAAATACACCAGAGAATTCACACTGGAGAGAAACCCTATGGATGTGATCAGTGTGGACAACACTTCTCTAACAAATCCACCCTTAAAACACACCAGAGAATTCACACTGGAGAGAAACCCTATGGATGTGATCAGTGTGGACAACACTTCTCTCAAATTTCAACCCTTAAAAGCCACCAGAAAATGCATACTGGAGAGAAACCCTATGGATGTGATCAGTGTGGACAGCACTTCTCTAGAATTGCACACCTTAAATCACACAGGATAATTCACACTGCAGAGAAACCCTATGGATGTGATCAGTGTGGACAACACTTCTCTCAAATTTCAAACCTTAAAAGCCACCAGAAAATGCATACTGGAGAGAAACCCTATGGATGTGATCAGTGTGGACAACACTTCTCTCAAATGGGACACCTTAAAATACACCAGAGAATTCACACTGGAGAGAAACCGTATGGATGTGATCAGTGTGGACAACACTTCTCTCAAATTTCAAACCTTAAAAGCCACCAGAAAATGCATACTGGAGAGAAACCCTATGGATGTGATCAGTGTGGACAACACTTCTCTCAAATGAACACCCTTACAATACACCAGAGAATTCACACTGGAGAAAAACCGTATGGATGTGATCAGTGTGGACAACACTTCTCTAGAATGGGAAACCTTAAAATCCACCAGAGAATTCATACTGGAGAGAAACCCTATGGATGTGATCGGTGTGGACAACACTTCTCTCAAACGTCAAGCCTTAAAACACACCAGAGAATTCACACTGGAGAGAAACCCTATGGATGTGATCAGTGTGGACAACACTTCTCTAACAAATCCACCCTTAAAACACACCAGAGAATTCACACTGAAGAGAAACCCTATGGATGTGATCAGTGTGGACAGCACTTCTCTAGAATTGCACACCTGAAATCACACAGGATAATTCACACTGGAGAGAAACCCTATGGATGTGATCAGTGTGGACAACACTTCTCTGACAAATCCACCCTTAAAACACACCAGAGAATTCACACTGGAGAGAAACCCTATGGATGTGATCAGTGTGGACAACACTTCTCTCAAATGGGAAACCTTAAAATACACCAAAGAATTCACACTGGAGAGAAACCCTATGGATGTGATCAGTGTGGACAACACTTCTCTCAAATGGGACACCTTAAAATACACCAAAGAATTCACACTAGAGAGAAACCCTATGGATGTGATCAGTGTGGGCAACACTTCTCTGACAAATCCACCCTTAAAAAACACCAGAGAATTCACACTGGAGAGAAACCCTATGGATGTGATCAGTGTGGACAACACTTCTCTCGAACGTCAAGCCTTAAAACACACCAGAGAATTCACACTGGAGAGAAACCCTATGGATGTGATCAGTGTGGACAACACTTCTCTCACATGCACAGCCTTAAAACACACCAGAGAATTCACACTGGAGAGAAACCCTATGGATGTGATCAGTGTGGACAACACTTCTCTGACAAATCCACCCTTAAAACACACCATAGAATTCACACTGGAGAGAAACCCTATGGATGTGATCAGTGTGGACAACACTTCTCTCACATGCCCAGCCTTAAAAAACACCAGAGAATTCACACTGGAGAGAAACCCTATAGACGTGATCCAGACAGTGTCAAGGAGATCAACCAGTGAGGTTGGTAGGACTACACCACCCCTGCCCTTCATCATAGGGTTTTGGTTTTTCCAAAAAGGTTGCGTCAGCTCGCTTGTATAAGGCAGAGTAGCATGGAGGAACCAGGTCAACTTTAGATTTAGAAATTGGTTTGTCATCTTCCCCCACCACTCTTTCACTGAAAACTCACAATACAAATAGCTCTATAGCTCTAGCCAAGACATGTGGCCCATAGGGCAGGAGCCTAACAAGTACACTCCCTGGCATGACTACAATTTACAATTTACAATTTACAATTTAGGCATTTAGCATTAGGCATTAGGCATTAGGCATTTAGCATTTAGCATTTAGGCATTTGACTAGTATGTCGCAGGGACCCTTTGGTATTACCCAGCTGGGGATCGAACCTCTGACCATCCAGTCTCAGGGCAGACGCTCTAACTACAAGGCCACTGAGCTGTTGATGATATCCAGGGCCTCTTACGGGTGTGTAACTTTAAAGTGTACAGAATGGAACCAAATGGACCTGTAAGCCTTGCGGAGCCATGAGGCCCATACAGAGTTGCGAGTCTTCAGTATGGTAAATTGTGCATTTATAAAGCGCCTTTATCCAAGGCGCTTTACATAGATTGTGCATTACATTCACCCATCCACACACACATTCATACACTGATGGCAGAGGAAGCCATGCAAGGCACCAACCTGCACATCGGGAGCTGTTAGGGGTTCAGTGTCTTGCTCAAGGACACTTCGACACTAAGGCCCGACTCACACCTTTCGATCGAGCATACAACATTGATGCATACACAGGGTGTGATACATCTTGCCCCAATGCATTTCCAATGGAAGTCACATGGTTTGACACAACATTTGTGTTGTACGGCTTTCGGCTGTGTTTCGACTGCCCCCCCCCCACCCCTCCCCCTCATACAACACAAATGTTGTGTCAAACCATGTGACTCCCATTGGAAATGCATTGCGAGCTTTGCATCAGCTATACATCTCATACAACAAGCATACATCAGTCTGTTGCGAAGGTGTGAGTCAGGCCTTACTCTGGGGGAGCCCGGGTTCGAACTGGCAACTTTACGGTTACCATCCGGCCACTCTACCCCTGATCCACCGCCCGGCCCAGGGGACGTCACCCGTGCCAAGTTGCTGTGGACAATGGCGGGGGCAAATGAGAAACTCACTTCTTAAGTCTAAGATTGACCTGGCTCGTCTTCCTCCATGCTACTCTGCTCTGAAGAGAACCACCGTGTTTGCCTGATACAAGCGAGCTGACGAAGCTATGTTGTGGTAAAAACAAAACCATATGTAGGGCAGAGATGGTTGAAAATCCTCGTCACATGTGGAGACCATGGACAAGAAGACTGATGAGTTCTATGAACACGATGACTGATTGATGTGACTGTGCATTTTGTCTATAGCCTAGTGTGTATACTGCCGTATGCTATTGTTCATACTAAGGATGTTTTTAGTTTGTGATGTTATGCTTAAAAACACGGCACCTGTCTAGATACCTTATTTGTAAAGTTATATTATGCAATATTGGTATCTCTTACTTGGTATAAATGTGACTTTATTGTAATGACGGCACTGATTTGTACACCAGCATGCCACGGGCACATGTGGTCACTTTAAGAATAGTTTCACTGAGACCCTTGACCCTCAAAACATATGTCTAGACACCTTATGTGTTCATTTAAGTACAATATTGGCTGAGATATAGTTA
>NC_139717.1:2110024-2117524 GCF_964188405.1 Protomyctophum parallelum
ACGTCAGAGTAAACATTATAATATCCTTGTAGTGGGGAGATCACCAATTAGCGACGTCAGAGTAAACATTATAATATCCTTGTAGTGGGGAGATCACCAATTAGCGACATCAGAGTAAACATTATAATATCCTTGTAGTGGGGAAATCACCAATTAGCGACGTCTCATAGAGTAAACAATAACATCCTTGTAGTGGGGAGATCACCAATTAGCGACATCTTAGGCCTGACTCACACCTTCACAACAGATTGATGTAGAGCTGATGACTTGCATGAGACTTATTTACTGATGCAAGCTCGCAATTCATTTCCAATGGGAGTCACATGGTTTGACACAACATTGTTGTTGTATGAGGGGGAGAGGGGGGGGGGGGGGGCAGTCGAAACACAGCCGAAAGCCGTACAACACTAGCCTGGGTAAACCCACTCCCCCTGCTGGACAACATTTCATTCTGCCAGGAGGGGTGAGTCTGGCTAAATGGTAATACAAAGTCCTTAAGATTGTATCAGCTTTGGTACGAGCCAATCCGCAACCGAGCTCAGGGCTCTGTGATTGACAGCGCACGTTGGCCAATCAGGAACGATTTGAGCAGTTGATGACGTGTGAACTCCTCGACTCATTCACAACAACAAACATGGGAATGAGGAAGTAGGAACGGAACGCGTTTAGATGACGCCTCTTGTTTTGATATACGCTGATTGGCTGAAGGGGTTGTCCGTCAACGCTACTCTCCCGCCCCACGGCTAAACAGCCACACAGGCGATTATGCCAGACTCACCCCTCCTGGCAGAATGAAATGTTGTCCAGCAGGGGGAGTGGGTTTACCCAGGCTAGTACAACACACATGTTGTGTCAAACCATGTGACTTCCATTGGAAATGCATTGGGAGCTTATTGCATCAGTAAACAAGTCTCATACATCTAGCATGCATCAATGTTGTATATAGGCTATATGTGAAGGTGTGAGTGAGGCCTAATAGTAAACAATAACATCCTTGGAGTGAGGAGATCACCATCATATAGTAAACTATACATATGCCATGTTGATGAATTGAATGAATTCACAGGACCACAATGGAAAGCAGCAAGTCCCCATTCAGCACTGTTTGCGTTCTCCTTTAATGTGTGACTGATTGTACCGCCACGTGATGTTTACGACTGCACTAATCAATCAATCAATCAATCAATCAATCAATCAATCAATCAATCAATCAATCAATCAAAAAAGTGTAACACAGCTATAGCTATAATGACACTGGGCACAGCTATAGCTATAATGACACTGGGCCAGTAATAGTATAATGACAATTATTATTTGTACAAAGGGGGCTTCAGCCCCTGCCCTTTCTATACCCGTCTGTAAAACAACTCATGCCCTTTCCAGACCACGGATGCAGCATTTACTATTGATTGAATGATTGATTGATTGATTGATTGATTGATTGATTGATTGATTGGTAGGTAGGGGGGTCAACAAAAACACAGAAAAAGTACAAAGAAACCCAAGCTTAAGGCTGGAAGCTTAAGTCCTTTAGGCCTATTCGAAGTATTTTGCGTTGAACAAATGTCTTTGTAAATCCATGTCGTTATACACCGCATCTCCACTATAGCTAAAGAGTGCTGGGTTGCTCCCCCCCGTTAAGAGCTTGTAGATCTGCTATTTTCGCGATTTTTGTCCAAAACTGCCCTGGGATTTCAGCCCCTCCCTCTCTAACACTGTGCACGTCCCAGAATGTGTGCTGATGAAAACATATATATGTATAGTGTGTTGTATTTTATTTAATATTATGAATGTGTGCTGATGAAAACATATACATGTATAGTGTGTTGTATTTTATTTAATATTATGAATGTGTGCTGATGAAAACATATAAATGTATAGACTAGTGTGTTGTATTTTATTGAATTGTTCAGGTGTTTTTCATTCCCATAATGGCCTGCATGTGGCTGGATATATTATTAGTCAACTACTCCAAGTTACAACAAGTGGTTTTGCTGCCGCCTGCTGGCAAATATGATACACTACGTGTGTGCGGTTTTGAGGCCTCCATAAAATAGCATCTACTGTGTGTGTGTGTGGGGGGGGGACGGGGGGACGGGGGGGGGGACGGACAGTGAGGACAGCTGTCTCTCAGATGGAGAAGACACTCGGTCAAGAGATGGAGAAGAAGATGAGTGATGTTTGAGATGAAGAGGATTCAACAATATGCAGTGGTCGTGATGAATGGTTTTGATTAATTGAACAATGTGGACCCTGTTGTAAACGAGTGTAATGCTTACTTCGTCGTCCACTCACAGTTAACAGTTTTTGTATTGAGTTTGTGCTTGAAATGTATACTGTAATTCTGCAAACTGTTAATACATATTTCAATCAATCAAAATCAGTTGTGACCAGGGCGGCAGTCAGGCAGATATTTTGTGAAGCCACTGAGGAAATCGGGATTTCCTGAAAGTTCATATAATGGCCTGTTGTGGCGCTGTCATTGGGCCCAAAAAACCCCATATCTCCATAGAGGTCCATGTATTTGGGCCCAACTTCACCTAGACTGTATTACCTTAATAAACATGTTCATTCTGCTTCCAGTCACTAGTTTAAAGTCTCATTTCTAAAAATTATGGTCCCATTTATAAAAGAAATTACCATAAAGTCGCAGTATGTTCTGAGGGGCGTGGCTACCGTTACAAGAAAGATGGCGACTTACAGTGCAAGGAATTACTGGCTTCATTTTACGTTGAACGCTTTGTCCATATGTTTTACAGTCTATGAAAGTGACTCAGGAAAACAAACCTTCTCCTCAGGACTGCGTGGAGCACTAGGATTGGTCAGAGAGTCCATCGACAGGAAGGGATGCATCACACCGAGCCCCAAAAATGGTTACTGGACTATAGGGTTGAAGAATGGAAATGAGTACAAGGCTCTTTCTGACCCTGCTGTCCTCCTCCCTGTTAGAGAGAAGCTCCAGACAGTGGGAGTGTTTGTGGATTATGAGGAGGGTCTGGTCTCCTTTTATGATGTGGAGACCAGAGTTCTCCTCTACTCCTTCACTGGCTGCTCCTTCACTGAGAGACTATATCCATACTTCAGTCCCTGTCTTAATGATGGTGGTATAAACTCTGCTCCTCTGATCATCTCTCCTGTCAACATGGACGCTGATCTTGGTGGGGACGGAGGGAACATGTCCCCTCCAACTACAAAAAAATCACACCCGTATGAAGTGAGGGCCGGGCGCTCTAATCAATTATTGACAGAAGAGGACAGCAGGTCTACAAGCTCTTCAACCTGGACAGAAGAGAACAGCAGATCTACAAGCTCTTCAACCTGGACAGAAGAGAACAGCAGATCTACAAGCTCTTCAACCTGGACAGAAGAGAACAGCAGATCTACAAGCTCTTCGACAACTCCTGTTCCTTATTGCTATACTTTGGACTACTTTGTATTCTCTGGCTTTGGTGAAATCCTATTTAAGTTATTACTGGGCTATGTTGTGAATTATATCCATGCTGTCAGAATGGCAGCCTCTGGTGGACATTCCCCATTCCCTGCATCCACAATGACGCATCACACCACTCAACTCATTAGCCAATCACAGTTTAGGTGGGCCACTATATAACCAGCAACTCACTCCACACTCCTCACTCAGTCTCCAGCCTTCACACAGGTAACATGTAGCACCTACAGACCTCACTGAGTCTATACCCACTACTCCAGCCATGTGTACTTCACTATGTAAGCCTTTGTTCTGCTTTGACTTTAATTATATTATTTGTACAACATGTTGATCGGTTATTGCTCACTTTGCCATAATGTCGAGATAATATGCTGTATTCTGAGTACTTTGCCATTGCACTAGTTGCTAATGTATTCATTTGTCCGCCGGGACAACGCTCCACACGTCCCAAACTCTTCTCCCTTCTGGCTCCAAAACTGTGGAATGCACTTCCCATTGCAGTCAGAACTGCAGCATCACTCCCAATCTTCCGCCGTAGTCTGAAAACCCACCTTTTCAGACTCCATCATGGCCCGTAGCTCATCCACTGTTTTATCACCAGCAGGCTTGACTATTGCAATGCTCTCCTTGTCTGGCTTACCTAAATAAAATCCGTGCTGACAAAGACCAAACGCAGAGCGCACATTACACCGATTTTAAAGTCCCTGCGTTGGTTGCCTATACATTTTTAGAATGGATTTTAAAATGCTTTTACTTGTTTTTAAAAACATTGAATGGAAATGCACCCGTCTATTTTTCAGCAATGCTTCCTAAATATGTACCCGGCAGACCCCAGATCATCCAGCGCTGGACGGTCTCCTAGAGATACCAGAGACCCCTAAAAAAATAAAAATATGGCGAAGCCGCCTTTTAGCTATGCTACGCCCCTGTGCTGTGGAACAGCCTGCCAAGGGATCTACGGTTCTCTGAATCTGTGGACATTTTTAAACCAAATCTTAAAACACACCTTTTTAGCATTGCTTTTACCTCCTAGATCATTACATGTCCTTTTCCTGTTTTTAGTCGCTCCTTTTGTTATTGTTTGTTTTGTTATTCCTATGTAGTTGATGCTCTCTTGTTGTGTTTTTTCTCTTACTGTAAAGCACTTTGAACTGCACTCACTGCCTGAAACGTGCTATATATAAATAAAGATTGATTGAAACTGCCACATTGTTGATAAGCTACTTTGGTGTCACAGTCTCTCTGACCGCCCGGGGATACTTGGGTGGTACTGTAGCCCACAAACACAACCAGCAGATAATGTAATATTGTACCTCAGTTTAATAGTGGAGTTATTCATACCATTTGATGCTTTTTGCTATATGTTGTATGCATGGAATTGCATGGCACCCTATGGAGCAGGGAGTTCCCCATTTTAGCTGGCCACCAACCGACCCCCTGGGTAGGTCAGGTCTACTCTGGGTGAAACAGCAAGAAAGAACTGTTTTCTCTCTCTTTTCTTCAAAACAACCTACTGAGTAGACATCCTAGTGATTGAGACCAATTAAGCTTTAGATAGGACTTGCAACTAAGAATTGAGCCGTGTGAACACACGATCTAACATCTAAATGGACTAACGGTTTTAATTACCTATCTGATAACTATCTGATCTACCTGATCACCACTGATCTGATTTAATTATTACTGTCTTGTTTAATCTTGCTATTCTCGCAATCTAGAGATTAGGCCAACAGGCAAACTGAATCCATTTGTAAATACTACCAATCTGTACTTTGATTATGTGTAATAAATAATGTAAAAGACATTGGTTTGGATTATTTAAACAAACAATGGAATAACAGTTTCAAGCTTTAGCAACAGTATATATATTTCTGAGTAATTCGCCTAATATAAACTATTTAGTTATAGCCCTTCCCAGGGGCCTTAGGTCTGATATAATTACCTAAATTGTGCACGATTGAACAAATCAATTAAGTAGGCAGCAATAAAGGTGAAAATATTAGATTCCGGGACATTAATAGTGAATGAATACTTTATCTACATCTCCTTGTCTGTGCTCTGCATTTGGGTTCACTCACTGTCGACCGTGACACATGTATGATACAGTCTGTTTCTAGTGAAAATCTAACTAATTCAGTAACGTTTTCTCTCAGTCAGTTGATTCGGCCGTGAAACGGCCGGGATGTTTATTTTTCAAACACAGTTCTTCTATGAGGCGATCGATTACAATGCAAATAAAAAGTACTAGCGATGTCAGACAGACATCGGTGCTCTATAGCCCCTCCCCCGACAATAACTCAAACAGACACATGCTGGGATAAAAATAATTATACACAGCTATTATTTAATGAAGAATTGTGATGATCCTGCCTCTCCTGGTTGGTTTTATGATACAGGTTAAGTTTACAGGTTGTTTTGGGTCATTGTAAAGTTATTTACAGTCCACAGACGCCTTAGCACACTGGTTCCCAAACCCTTTCATCTTAATCAGACCAGTGTGTGTCCTAGTGGAAACCTCGTGTGAATCTGATCTCAGGTCAGAATGGGTTAAGGACCCCCAAATTGACACTAATTAGCCCGCGCCCCCCCCCATTTGAAGAGACATGCCAAAACGTGAAGCCACATAACGCGCCGATACTTTTACGTTTTAATGCACGGAGCACTCGGGGAGCGGTCGCCGTGCGGACAACGCCAAGCGTAGTTACGTGAACGCGGTCCCGTGAGTTTGTCGCGCGCGTTGCTCGTTTCAGGCTTTTTCTTAGGAGACCTGGCAACAGCGCCGGCGTTCCTCGCTTCCCGTTTGAAAGGCCCTCTAGGGACTTTATTTGACTTTATATTTTACAGAAGCCAGGGGCCCATAGCGACACACACACACACACACACACAGAGAGAGAGAGAGAGAGTATTGCACATGGGAGAATTGGTTACTATCCCATTCTGACCTGAACCCATTTTGGTGTCAGCATCATGTTATGCTTTAGCTATTTAAAAATAGCAGATCTACAAGCTTGTATCGCGCCACCGAGTGGCGCGATACGAGCTTGCAAGGTCTGCTATTTTTGAAAAATCAAAGACACTTTTAGAATCTGATCTCAGGTCAGAATGGGTTAATAATGAAACTGTCAGGATGTAATAGGCATTTTTAGAATCTGATCTCAGGTCAGAATGGGCTATATTTATAACACACAAAAAGGCAATTTGATTAGCCAACCAATGTCAAACCATATCAACTCAGCAGCGACAACTCAAGTGAAAAATACATAAATTAACGACATACTGTTAATCTCTATAGACAGTAGACGTGTCTTTGACGGGCACACGGAATCAATTGACGACAATCAGTTGGAAACAAATAGGCAATCAATCAAATAATACATATTTATGAGTAGTAATATTGCACATTTATCAAACATAAATCATGTTCTGTCATGTAAAGTAAAAAATATTAATATAGGAATCCATTCCATAAAGGCTGTGCACCTGCACAAACATGCAGGGACAGGAGAGGGCACACACACACACACACACACACACACGTGCACACAGGCGCGCACGCGACACACGTGCACACACGCGCAAAGGCTTAACCACTCAAAGCTGTGATCCATAACTTTTCGTGGTGAGCAGAATGTCATTTACGTTCATCCTGTATGTTAGATCAGCGCTTCCCAAACCTCTTCATGTCACGGACCCCCACATTGACACTAATTAGACCCGCGGGCCCCCCCCCCCCCCCCCATTTGAAGAGATATGCCAGGGACCCCCCCCCCCATAAGAGAAGATTTCTACGGCTCTAGCAGTGATTCTCAACCCGTTTAATTTCAAGGACCCCCAGTCAGTTTGACATGCACTAAAGTCTACGGACCAATGATAAAGTAGGCCTACTATATGTCAGGATATTGTTTACTAATGAGTGACATTGTTTCGGAACTTTGGTGTTTAAACTTTTAGCTTTCCTACTTTCTCTAGTGTACACTTGAGTCTAAACAACTATCCTCTCTCTCTCTCTCTCTCTCTCTGTAACTGCTGCAATTATTCCTAATTTGTTTTGT
>NC_139717.1:2122524-2207524 GCF_964188405.1 Protomyctophum parallelum
CAGTACATGGCCAGGTTGATGAGCTCGCCTGGAGGGGGCGACAGAGAGTAAAGGGGCTTTAAGCCATGCCCTCTGACCTGAGGTCAGATTCTAAAAGAATGTTCTTCTATACATCCTGACAGTTTACCATTCTGACCTAAGATCAGATTCTAGAATGATGTTCTGACATCACAATGATGGATGTTCTGACATCACAATGATGGATGTTCTGACATCACAATGATGTTCTGACATCACAATGATGTTCTGACATCACAATGACATCAACAATCTGTTGTTCCAGGGACCCCCCCCCCCCCAGAAGCAAAGATTTGAGTTAAAAACGTTCGCTTTGAAAGGATATATAAAGATTTGCACCACATTTTCGCGATATATTTTTTTTAGCAGACCTACAAGCTCATATTGCGGCACTTTGTGCCACAATATGAGCTTGTAAATCTGCTATTTTTCAATAGCTAAAGTATAACACCAAAAGGGGTTCCCGCCCAAAATGGGTTAAAGGGTGCAGTACTAATGCCACATGTAGCATGTAGCGTGTAGCGTGTAGCATGTAGCATGTAGCATGTAGCATGTAGCATGTAGCATGTAGCGTGTAGCATGTAGCGTGTAGCATGTAGCGTGTAGTGTGTAGCGTGTAGCGGCGTGTAGACAGAGCGTGTCACATGTGTGCGTGGACCTCTGACCTTTGATGAGCTGCTCGGGCCGTGTTCCGGGCAGCGACCACATGGCGGGGGCGAGGTGGCTGAACACGGCAGCGTCTACGGCGCACAGCCGGGAGCCCATCAGGTACTTCTTATCCCCTGGAGAGAGAGAGGAGAGACATGAGGTACTTCTTATCCCCTGCAGAGAGACAAGGAGAGACATGAGGTACTTCTTATCCCCTGGAGAGAGACAAGGAGAGACATGAGGTACTTCTTATCCCCTGGAGAGAGAGAGGAGAGACATCAGGTACTTCTTATCCCCTGGAGAGAGACAAGGAGAGACATGAGGTACTTCTTATCCCCTGGAGAGAGACAAGGAGAGACATGAGGTACTTCTTATCCCCTGCAGAGAGAGAGGAGAGACATGAGGTACTTCTTATCCCCTACAGAGAGAGAGGAGAGACATGAGGTACTTCTTATCCCCTACAGAGAGAGAGGAGAGACATGAGGTACTTCTTATCCCCTGGAGAGAGAGAGGAGAGACATGAGGTACTTCTTATCCCCTACAGAGAGAGAGGAGAGACATGAGGTACTTCTTATCCCCTACAGAGAGAGAGGAGAGACATGAGGTACTTCTTATCCCCTACAGAGAGAGAGGAGAGACATGAGGTACTTCTTATCCCCTACAGAGAGAGAGGAGAGACATGAGGTACTTCTTATCCCCTGGAGAGAGAGAGGAGAGACATGAGGTACTTCTTATCCCCTGCAGAGAGAGAGGAGAGACATCAGGTACTTCTTATCCCCTGCAGAGAGAGAGGAGAGACATGAGGTAGTTCTTATCCCCTGGAGAGAGAGAGGAGAGACATGAGGTACTTCTTATCCCCTACAGAGAGAGAGGAGAGACATGAGGTACTTCTTATCCCCTACAGAGAGAGAGGAGAGACATGAGGTACTTCTTATCCCCTGGAGAGAGAGAGGAGAGACATGAGGTACTTCTTATCCCCTGGAGAGAGAGAGGAGAGACATGAGGTACTTCTTATCCCCTGCAGAGAGAGAGGAGAGACATCAGGTACTTCTTATCCCCTGCAGAGAGAGAGGAGAGACATGAGGTAGTTCTTATCCCCTGGAGAGAGACAAGGAGAGACATGAGGTACTTCTTAT
The DNA here is from genome assembly GCF_964188405.1 of Protomyctophum parallelum. Taxonomy (NCBI): domain Eukaryota; kingdom Metazoa; phylum Chordata; class Actinopteri; order Myctophiformes; family Myctophidae; genus Protomyctophum; species Protomyctophum parallelum. Next base: position 2,124,327 of record NC_139717.1, read on the forward strand.
CCCCTGGAGAGAGACAAGGAGAGACATGAGGTACTTCTTATCCCCTGGAGAGAGAGAGGAGAGACATGAGGTAGTTCTTATCCCCTGCAGAGAGACAAGGAGAGACATGAGGTACTTCTTATCCCCTGCAGAGAGAGAGGAGAGACATGAGGTACTTCTTATCCCCTACAGAGAGAGAGGAGAGACATGAGGTACTTCTTATCCCCTGCAGAGAGAGAGGAGAGACATCAGGTACTTCTTATCCCCTGGAGAGAGAGAGGAGAGACATGAGGTACTTCTTATCCCCTGGAGAGAGAGAGGAGAGACATGAGGTACTTCTTATCCCCTGGAGAGAGAGAGGAGAGACATGAGGTACTTCTTATCCCCTGCAGAGAGACAAGGAGAGACATGAGGTAGTTCTTATCCCCTGCAGAGAGAGAGGAGAGACATGAGGTACTTCTTATCCCCTGCAGAGAGAGAGGAGAGACATGAGGTAGTTCTTATCCCCTACAGAGAGAGAGGAGAGACATGAGGTAGTTCTTATCCCCTGCAGAAAGAGAGAGAGGAGAGACATGAGGTAGTTCTTATCCCCTGGAGAGAGACAAGGAGAGACATGAGGTAGTTCTTATCCCCTGGACAGAGACAAGGAGAGACATGAGGTACTTCTTATCCCCTGCAGAGAGAGAGAGGAGAGACATGAGGTAGTTCTTATCCCCTGGAGAGAGACAAGGAGAGACATGAGGTAGTTCTTATCCCCTGGAGAGAGAGAGGAGAGACATGAGGTAGTTCTTATCCCCTGCAGAGAGAGAGAGGAGAGACATGAGGTAGTTCTTATCCCCTGGAGAGAGAGAGGAGAGACATGAGGTACTTCTTATCCCCTGGACAGAGAGAGAGGAGAGACATGAGGTAGTTCTTATCCCCTGCAGAGAGAGAGGAGAGACATGAGGTAGTTCTTATCCCCTGCAGAGAGAGAGGACAGACATGAGGTACTTCTTATCCCCTGGACAGAGAGAGAGGAGAGACATGAGGTAGTTCTTATCCCCTACAGAGAGAGAGGAGAGACATGAGGTAGTTCTTATCCCCTGTAGAGAGAGAAGGAGAGACATGAGGTAGTTCTTATACCCTGCAGAGAGAGAAAGAGAGCCATGAGGTAGTTATTATCCCCTGCAGAGAGAGAGGAGAGACATGAGGTAGTTCTTATCCCCTGCAGAGAGACAAGGAGAGACATGAGGTAGTTCTTATCCCCTGCAGAGAGAGGAGAGACGTGAGGTAGTTCTTATCCCCTGCAGATAGGAGAGACGTGAGGTAGTTCTTATCCCCTGCAGAGAGAAAGAGAGACATGAGGTAGTTCTTATCCCCTGCAGAGAGAGAGGAGAGACATGAGGTAGTTCTTATCCCCTGGAGAGAGAGAGGAGAGACGTGAGGTAGTTCTTATCCCCTGGAGAGAGAGAGGAGAGACATGAGGTACTTCTTATCCCCTACAGAGAGAGAGGAGAGACATGAGGTAGTTCTTATCACCTGCAGAGAGAGAGGAGAGACATGAGGTACTTCTTATCCCCTACAGAGAGAGAGGAGAGACGTGAGGTAGTTCTTATCCCCTGGAGAGAGAGAGGAGAGACGTGAGGTAGTTCTTATCCCCTGGAGAGAGACAAGGAGAGACATGAGGTAGTTCTTATCCCCTGGAGAGAGAGAGGAGAGACATGAGGTAGTTCTTATCCCCTACAGAGAGAGAGGAGAGACGTGAGGTAGTTCTTATCCCCTGGAGAGAGAGAGGAGAGACGTGAGGTAGTTCTTATCCCCTGGAGAGAGACAAGGAGAGACATGAGGTAGTTCTTATCCCCTGCAGAGAGAGGAGAGACGTGAGGTAGTTCTTATCCCCTGGAGAGAGAGAGGAGAGACGTGAGGTAGTTCTTATCCCCTACAGAGAGAGAGGAGAGACGTGAGGTAGTTCTTATCCCCTGGAGAGAGAGAGGAGAGACGTGAGGTAGTTCTTATCCCCTGGAGAGAGAGAGGAGAGACGTGAGGTAGTTCTTATCCCCTGGAGAGAGACAAGGAGAGACGTGAGGTAGTTCTTATCCCCTGCAGAGAGAGTTTGTCAAAGCCTGAGATCTGACTCCCTCTGCATCTATTACACAATAAACAGCCAAGGTGCAATGCTCGCTTTTCACCACAAGAGGTCAGCAGTTAGTGTGCTATGATATCCACCATGTTTTTTAAAGTTTAAACCACCATTGTTTATTGTTTATAAGGATCCCCATTAGCTTTTGCCTTGACAAAAGCTAGTCTTCCTTCCTGGGGTCCGACACAGACAAACATTTAACATTTAACAAAGGCAATACTTACAATTGTTTACAAACACTAACTCAAAATAAAACATAGTAAAATAAAATATAAAATAAGAAATAAAAAACAAAGAAAAACATAGCAAAAAATCACTTTCAACACATTATACATTTGAATTATTATTTCCCCAGGGTTACTGCAGTATGGTTTACATAAGGTGTTCTTTTAACTTGATTTTAAAGATGAATTTTGTGTTTGTATTGGTTATACACTTTGGTAGTGCATTCCAACCTATTACTGCTCTATAGATAATAGAAGATTTAATAATATTTGTTCTTGGTTTAGGTGCCACCAAAACACCCCAACTGGCTTGTCTAGTCATATGGTTATGTTCGTCTCTTACATGTGCTACCTGTTCAAAGAAATACTGTGGTTTTTTTGTCCATTAATACATTTCTGAAAAACATAAGAATACATGAATGTAATCTATTCTCAACAGTAAGCCATGCTAGATTTCTGTGCATTTCTGCAATGTGTGTCCTGTTGGAACACTGGAGAGCTAATCTGGCAGCTTTGTTTTGAGCTATTTGTAATTTATGTAATATGTCTGTTTTTGTAGCCGATGACCAGATGACTGGGCAATAGTCAACATGTGATAACACTAGAGCTTGAATTACTGCTTTCCTAGTGTTTAGTGTTATGTAGCCAGAACATTTCCTGGTCACGGCAATACTTCTTCCCATTTTGGTTACTATATTGTCAATTTGTTTAGTCCAATTAAGTTTAGGATCTAGTACCACTCCAAGTAGTTTAGCCTCTGTTAGCTGTTCTACTGGCTTCAGTTTGAGGATCACCCTCTAGCTTATGTCTACCATGAGCTGAGGTCACAGGCCAATACTGTATTATTATTATTATTATTATTATAAGTGTGTGTGTGTGTGTGTGTGTGTGTGTGTGTGTGTGTGTGTGTGTGTGTGTGTGTGTGTGTGTGTGTGTGTGTGTGTGTGTGTGTGTGTGTGTGTGTGTGTGTGTGTGTGTGTGTGTGTGTGTGTGTGTGTGTGTGTGTGTGTGTGAACGGGTGAATGTAATGCAAAGGCGCTATATATAAATGCACCATTTACCTTTGACATAAATGTGAGAAGAAATGTATATTTCCTGTCCTGGTATGAGTATTGACAGAACATGAAACATAACCTAGGCCTACTGGGTGATAACAAGGGAATATATTGGTTAAAATATGGTTGAATATTTTTATCCTTGATGAAATGTAGCGTACAGAAGATATGTTTTGTTTTGTGTCGTTAAACCATGTTTTTCAAGGTTTGCTCATAGGAGGGAGCTGTGGGCAAAAAAAAGCATGCGAGCAATAGTTCCAGGAAGTGAGGTACCAGGAAACAGCTAAGAACAGGAAGTGAGACAGCTGTTTTAGGTATCAACGACAAGTGATTGTTTGTCAAAGAGACTCCTTTAAGGCCAAAATACTAAACCATAATCAGATAATCAATATAATAATAATTCAATATAATCAGATATTGATAAGGCTGGAAAACCTCTGATGATCTGAAGAAGAAAAGTTTTCTCAAGGAACATTTATCTCTGAATCAATTCAGAGCTTTTGGACAAAAGGGGAACCTGCTGTAGCCTCCTGAATCCTGACGTGAAGGTTGGGTGAGGAATACAGGCTACTTGTTGTTATTATTATTATTTGTTTTGAGCAATGCATTGCCTATTTATTTGAGGACTTATTTAATGGATTACTTGATTTTTGGCCCCCCCCTTGCCTCTTAACCCATTTTGATGTTAGCATTATGTTATGCTTTAGCTATTGGAAAATAGCAGATCTACGAGCTTGTAGGTCTGCTATTTTCGAAGAACGACTGACATAGAAACATAGCTTTTTAAGAAAACTGTCAGGATGTAGAAGACATTTATAGAATCTGATCTCAGGTCAAAATGGGTTTTAACTTTTAAGTGTACACCTGAAACCAAATGTTACGGTCATTCAGAGCCAGCTCCTTGTGTTTCTGGTCATATTTTGTATGTTTGGCAAAAATTGTATTTTGGCAAAAATTGTATTTTGACAAAAATGTCCATCACAAGCCAGCATGGCGATGACCCCTGACCTCTACACAACAATGGCGTCCTCCTCCTAGATACCTAGCAGCGTGGCCAGTGTCCTCATGTCCCTATGGTCCTACCTATAGCAGCGTGGCCAGTGTCCTCATGTCTCTATGGTCCTACCTAGCAGCGTGGCCAGTGTCCTCATGTCCCTATGGTCCTACCTATAGCAGCGTGGCCAGTGTCCTCATGTCTCTATGGTCCTACCTATAGCAGCGTGGCCAGTGTCCTCATGTCTCTATGGTCCTACCTAGCAGCGTGGCCAGTGTCCTCATGTCTCTATGGTCCTACCTATAGCAGCGTGGCCAGTGTCCTCATGTCTCTATGGTCCTACCTAGCAGCGTGGCCAGTGTCCTCATGTCTCTATGGTCCTACCTAGCAGCGTGGCCAGTGTCCTCATGTCTCTATGGTCCTACCTAGCAGCGTGGCCAGTGTCCTCATGTCCCTATGGTCCTACCTAGCAGCGTGGCCAGTGTCCTCATGTCTCTATGGTCCTACCTAGCAGCGTGGCCAGTGTCCTCATGTCCCTATGGTCCTACCTATAGCAGCGTGGCCAGTGTCCTCATGTCTCTATGGTCCTACCTATAGCAGCGTGGCCAGTGTCCTCATGTCTCTATGGTCCTACCTATAGCAGCGTGGCCAGTGTCCTCATGTCCCTATGGTCCTACCTATAGCAGCGTGGCCAGTGTCCTCATGTCTCTATGGTCCTACCTATAGCAGCGTGGCCAGTGTCCTCATGTCTCTATGGTCCTACCTATAGCAGCGTGGCCAGTGTCCTCATGTCTCTATGGTCCTACCTATAGCAGCGTGGCCAGTGTCCTCATGTCTCTATGGTCCTACCTAGCAGCGTGGCCAGTGTCCTCATGTCTCTATGGTCCTACCTATAGCAGCGTGGCCAGTGTCCTCATGTCCCTATGGTCCTACCTATAGCAGCGTGGCCAGTGTCCTCATGTCCCTATGGTCCTACCTAGCAGCGTGGCCAGTGTCCACATGTCTCTATGGTCCTACCTATAGCAGCGTGGCCAGTGTCCTCATGTCCCTATGGTCCTACCTATAGCAGCGTGGCCAGTGTCCTCATGTCTCTATGGTCCTACCTATAGCAGCGTGGCCAGTGTCCTCATGTCTCTATGGTCCTACCTAGCAGCGTGGCCAGTGTCCTCATGTCCCTATGGTCCTACCTATAGCAGCGTGGCCAGTGTCCTCATGTCCCTATGGTCCTACCTATAGCAGCGTGGCCAGTGTCCTCATGTCTCTATGGTCCTACCTATAGCAGCGTGGCCAGTGTCCTCATGTCTCTATGGTCCTACCTATAGCAGCGTGGCCAGTGTCCTCATGTCCCTATGGTCCTACCTATAGCAGCGTGGCCAGTGTCCTCATGTCTCTATGGTCCTACCTATAGCAGCGTGGCCAGTGTCCTCATGTCTCTATGGTCCTACCTAGCAGCGTGGCCAGTGTCCTCATGTCTCTATGGTCCTACCTAGCAGCGTGGTCAGTGTCCTCATGTCTCTATGGTCCTACCTATAGCAGCGTGGCCAGTGTCCTCATGTCTCTATGGTCCTACCTATAGCAGCGTGGCCAGTGTCCTCATGTCTCTATGGTCCTACCTATAGCAGCGTGGCCAGTGTCCTCATGTCTCTATGGTCCTACCTATAGCAGCATGGCCAGTGTCCTCATGTCTCCATGGTCCTACCTAGCAGCGTGGCCAGTGTCCTCATGTCCCTATGGTCCTACCTAGCAGCGTGGCCAGTGTCCTCATGTCTCTATGGTCCTACCTAGCAGCGTGGCCAGTGTCCTCATGTCTCTATGGTCCTACCTATAGCAGCGTGGCCAGTGTCCTCATGTCCCTATGGTCCTACCTATAGCAGCGTGGCCAGTGTCCTCATGTCTCTATGGTCCTACCTATAGCAGCGTGGCCAGTGTCCACATGTCTCTATGGTCCTACCTATAGCAGCGTGGCCAGTGTCCTCATGTCTCCATGGTCCTACCTATAGCAGCGTGGCCAGTGTCCTCATGTCCCTAAGGTCCTACCTAGCAGCGTGGCCAGTGTCCTCATGTCCCTATGGTCCTACCTATAGCAGCGTGGCCAGTGTCCTCATGTCTCTATGGTCCTACCTATAGCAGCGTGGTCAGTGTCCTCATGTCTCTATGGTCCTACCTATAGCAGCGTGGCCAGTGTCCTCATGTCTCTATGGTCCTACCTATAGCAGCGTGGCCAGTGTCCTCATGTCTCTATGGTCCTACCTATAGCAGCGTGGCCAGTGTCCTCATGTCTCTATGGTCCTACCTATAGCAGCGTGGCCAGTGTCCTCATGTCTCTATGGTCCTACCTAGCAGCGTGGCCAGTGTCCTCATGTCTCTATGGTCCTACCTATAGCAGCGTGGCCAGTATCCTCATGTCTCTATGGTCCTACCTAGCAGCGTGGCCAGTGTCCTCATGTCTCCATGGTCCTACCTATAGCAGCGTGGCCAGTGTCCTCATGTCCCTATGGTCCTACCTATAGCAGCGTGGCCAGTGTCCTCATGTCTCTATGGTCCTACCTAGCAGCGTGGCCAGTGTCCTCATGTCTCTATGGTCCTACCTAGCAGCGTGGCCAGTGTCCTCATGTCCCTATGGTCCTACCTATAGCAGCGTGGCCAGTGTCCTCATGTCTCTATGGTCCTACCTAGCAGCGTGGCCAGTGTCCTCATGTCTCTATGGTCCTACCTAGCAGCGTGGTCAGTGTCCTCATGTCTCTATGGTCCTACCTATAGCAGCGTGGCCAGTGTCCTCATGTCTCTATGGTCCTACCTATAGCAGCGTGGCCAGTGTCCTCATGTCTCTATGGTCCTACCTAGCAGCGTGGCCAGTGTCCTCATGTCCCTATGGTCCTACCTATAGCAGCGTGGCCAGTGTCCTCATGTCCCTATGGTCCTACCTATAGCAGCGTGGCCAGTGTCCTCATGTCTCTATGGTCCTACCTAGCAGCGTGGCCAGTGTCCTCATGTCTCTATGGTCCTACCTATAGCAGCGTGGCCAGTGTCCTCATGTCTCTATGGTCCTACCTATAGCAGCGTGGCCAGTGTCCTCATGTCCCTATGGTCCTACCTATAGCAGCGTGGCCAGTGTCCTCATGTCTCTATGGTCCTACCTAGCAGCGTGGCCAGTGTCCTCATGTCTCTATGGTCCTACCTAGCAGCGTGGCCAGTGTCCTCATGTCCCTATGGTCCTACCTATAGCAGCGTGGCCAGTGTCCTCATGTCTCTATGGTCCTACCTATAGCAGCGTGGCCAGTGTCCTCATGTCTCTATGGTCCTACCTATAGCAGCGTGGCCAGTGTCCTCATGTCTCTATGGTCCTACCTATAGCAGCGTGGCCAGTGTCCTCATGTCCCTATGGTCCTACCTATAGCAGCGTGGCCAGTGTCCTCATGTCTCTATGGTCCTACCTAGCAGCGTGGCCAGTGTCCTCATGTCTCTATGGTCCTACCTATAGCAGCGTGGCCAGTGTCCTCATGTCTCTATGGTCCTACCTATAGCAGCGTGGCCAGTGTCCTCATGTCCCTATGGTCCTACCTAGCAGCGTGGCCAGTGTCCTCATGTCTCTATGGTCCTACCTATAGCAGCGTGGCCAGTGTCCTCATGTCTCTATGGTCCTACCTAGCAGCGTGGCCAGTGTCCTCATGTCCCTATGGTCCTACCTATAGCAGCGTGGCCAGTGTCCTCATGTCTCCATGGTCCTACCTAGCAGCGTGGCCAGTGTCCTCATGTCTCTATGGTCCTACCTAGCAGCGTGGCCAGTGTCCTCATGTCTCTATGGTCCTACCTAGCAGCGTGGCCAGTGTCCTCATGTCTCTATGGTCCTACCTAGCAGCGTGGCCAGTGTCCTCATGTCTCTATGGTCCTACCTAGCAGCGTGGCCAGTGTCCTCATGTCTCTATGGTCCTACCTAGCAGCGTGGCCAGTGTCCTCATGTCTCTATGGTCCTACCTATAGCAGCGTGGTCAGTGTCCTCATGTCTCTATGGTCCTACCTATAGCAGCGTGGCCAGTGTCCTCATGTCTCTATGGTCCTACCTAGCAGCGTGGCCAGTGTCCTCATGTCCCTATGGTCCTACCTATAGCAGCGTGGCCAGTGTCCTCATGTCCCTATGGTCCTACCTATAGCAGCGTGGCCAGTGTCCTCATGTCCCTATGGTCCTACCTATAGCAGCGTGGCCAGTGTCCTCATGTCTCTATGGTCCTACCTATAGCAGCGTGGCCAGTGTCCTCATGTCTCTATGGTCCTACCTATAGCAGCGTGGCCAGTGTCCTCATGTCTCTATGGTCCTACCTATAGCAGCGTGGCCAGTGTCCTCATGTCTCTATGGTCCTACCTAGCAGCGTGGCCAGTGTCCTCATGTCTCTATGGTCCTACCTATAGCAGCGTGGCCAGTGTCCTCATGTCTCTATGGTCCTACCTATAGCAGCGTGGCCAGTGTCCTCATGTCTCTATGGTCCTACCTAGCAGCGTGGCCAGTGTCCTCATGTCCCTATGGTCCTACCTAGCAGCGTGGCCAGTGTCCTCATGTCCCTCTCCATCAGGGCGTACACCTCCTCCCTGGAGAAACGCCCGATGCCGTGGCCGAACATCTCCCGCTTGACGATGCCGCCGGTCAGGTGACTGAGGATCCACTTGAGGAGGTCGCTGAGCGGACCGCTGACCGACAGCATCCGCTGGGTCTGCTCCAGGTTGTCCACCCACTGGCAGTACGCTATGGTCCTGGTGGTGGGAGGGAGGGAGACGCACACACGCACGGTCACACACACACACACACACACACACACAAACACACACGTTTGTATTATAGAAGGGGATGCGCTTGCACAAAGTGAGTGGCCAAATCGACTTGGTAAAGTGAGTTTAACATAGTTTAATGCAATCAGTATGGGCTGTCAATCAGATAGGACTTTTCTGTGTGGATGTATGGGGCTGTCAATCAGAGAGGACCTTTCTGTGTGGATGTATGGGGCTGTCAATCAGATAGGACTTTTCTGTGTGGATGTATGGGGCTGTCAATCAGATAGGACCTTTCTGTGTGGATGTATGGGGCTGTCAATCAGATAGGACTTTACTGTGTGTATGTATGGGGCTGTCAATCAGATATGACTTTTCTGTGTGGATGTATGGGGCTGTCAATCAGATAGGACTTTACTGTGTGGATGTATGGGGCTGTCAATCAGATAGGACTTTTCTGTGTGGATGTATGGGGCTGTCAATCAGATAGGACTTTTCTGTGTGGATGTATGGGGCTGTCAATCAGATAGGACTTTTCTGTGTGGATGTATGGGGCTGTCAATCAGAGAGGACCTTTCTGTGTGGATGTATGGGGCTGTCAATCAGATAGGACTTTACTGTGTGTATGTATGGGGCTGTCAATCAGATATGACTTTTCTGTGTGGATGTATGGGGCTGTCAATCAGATAGGACTTTACTGTGTGGATGTATGGGGCTGTCAATCAGAGAGGACTTTTCTGTGTGGATGTATGGGGCTGTCAATCAGATAGGACTTTTCTGTGTGGATGTATGGGGCTGTCAATCAGAGAGGACTGTTCTGTGTGGATGTATGGGGGCTGTCAATCAGAGAGGACTGTTCTGTGTGGATGTATGGGCTGTCAATCAGAGAGGACTTTACTGTGTGGATGTATGGGGCTGTCAATCAGAGAGGACTTTTCTGTGTGGATGTATGGGGCTGTCAATCAGATAGGACTTTACTGTGTGGATGTATGGGGCTGTCAATCAGAGAGGACTTTTCTGTGTGGATGTATGGGGCTGTCAATCAGATAGGACTTTTCTGTGTGGATGTATGGGGCTGTCAATCAGATAGGACCTTTCTGTGTGGATGTATGGGGGCTGTCAATCAGAGAGGACTGTTCTGTGTGGATGTATGGGCTGTCAATCAGAGAGGACTTTACTGTGTGGATGTATGGGGCTGTCAATCAGAGAGGACTTTACTGTGTGGATGTATGGGGCTGTCAATCAGAGAGGACTTTACTGTGTGGATGTATGGGGCTGTCAATCAGAGAGGACTTTTCTGTGTGGATGTATGGGGCTGTCAATCAGATAGGACCTTTCTGTGTGGATGTATGGGGCTGTCAATCAGAGAGGACTTTACTGTGTGGATGTATGGGGCTGTCAATCAGAGAGGACTTTTCTGTGTGGATGTATGGGGCTGTCAATCAGATAGGACCTTTCTGTGTGGATGTATGGGGCTGTCAATCAGAGAGGACTTTTCTGTGTGGATGTATGGGGGCTGTCAATCAGAGAGGACTGTTCTGTGTGGATGTATGGGGCTGTCAATCAGAGAGGACTGTTCTGTGTGGATGTATGGGGCTGTCAATCAGATAGGACCTTTCTGTGTGGATGTATGGGGCTGTCAATCAGAGAGGACTTTTCTGTGTGGATGTATGGGGGCTGTCAATCAGAGAGGACTGTTCTGTGTGGATGTATGGGGCTGTCAATCAGAGAGGACTTTTCTGTGTGGATGTATGGGCTGTCAATCAGAGAGGACTTTTCTGTGTGGATGTATGGGCTGTCAATCAGATAGGACTTTTCTGTGTGGATGTATGGGGCTGTCAATCAGATATGACTTTTCTGTGTGGATGTATGGGGCTGTCAATCAGAGAGGACTGTTCTGTGTGGATGTATGGGGGCTGTCAATCAGAGAGGACTGTTCTGTGTGGATGTATGGGCTGTCAATCAGATAGGACTTTTCTGTGTGGATGTATGGGGCTGTCAATCAGATAAGACCTTTCTGTGTGGATGTATGGGCTGTCAATCAAAAATAACAGAACTAGTTGATCTTCGTAGATCAACTATTTTCGCTATTTTGCGAAGCAATTTGGAAAGAAGAATTATTTCTTTGTGATTTCTTGGCATATTTAAGTTATTTATATCTGCAACTTGTGATTATGAAGCCTAAAAGGCAAACAGAAATACTAATTGTAACTTTATGCCAAAATAAAACACAACTAGAAAAAGTGCCCTTCTGGGCACAGGTCTCCACCAGGATAGGAATGTAGGACATTGCAGCTTGCCTTCATCTGGTGGTTGGATAAAAGGGCAACAAAAGTAAATTATCCACAGATCCGTGCAGTTAGGGGTAAAAACACTTTTCGGCCAGTTATAGCGCCACCTTGAGGCTGAGTTGAAATTGTTCATGTGGCATTTCGTCCTCGGCCTAGTGGGAATGTGGGTGCACAATTTCACGGAAATCACGCGATGTGTTCATGATTTGCAGCATTTTGTTTGAAACTGAGCACTCCTGTGAACTTTGGAAGCCAATCTTAACCAATCAGGATGGAGTCTGAGAAATCTGAAAGACCGGTTTCGTTGAATGGCTCTAGAGAGACTGTGTACCAATTTGCGCGATGTTTGGACAAAATCTGTAGGTCTACTGTGCAAAAACTTGTTTTGCACAAAGCGGCCTCCTGGTGGCGCTATAACAGGCCGTTCTGGAAAGTTTGGGGCAGAGGTTCATCGTTGGCATCCAGGGAGTGTGTGTGCAAAATTTGGCATCGACCAGATTAACGGTGGCCGAGATTAGCTACGGACGGACGGACACGGACGGACGGACACACGGACGGACACACGGACGGACACACGGACGGACGGACGGAGTGCAAAACATACTCTCCCCCCATGCCTTCGGTCTGGTGGAGACAATTATATGGTTAATCACAATTATTTGTGTGCCAATAGAGGGTATTGCGCAAGATCTGCAAGCTCATAGCGAGCTTGTAGGTCTGCTATTTTTGAAAAATCGAAGAACGACTGACATAGAAACATAGCTTTTTCAGAAAACTATCATTTTCAAACAGACATTTTTAGAATCTGATCTCAGGTCAGAATGGGTTAATCGTCAACTGAAATGACACGGCACACGGCCTTCTCCTAAATGTCTAGTCGTGGTCACGTTTTCCGGTGAGGTGACCAACCGAAAACATGACGTCACTGAGCCGCGGGTGCAGGTCACCGCTCACACAACACATCTCTCTGTTTTTACCAACACGTCTTCACCCAAAACTATCCCTTAAAGGCCTATTCATAGTCTGGATTTTCGGTGGTGAGGTGACCACCGCTCCGGTGGTGAGGTGACCACCGCTCCGGTGGTGAGGTGACCACCGCTCCGGTGGTGAGGTGAGCTGAAATAACGTTGAGTGGTGGTGAGTAAAAACGGAGAGAAGGGCTGGAGCGGTGGCAGTTGGTTTGCTCTTCACCGCGGCTCAGTGACGTCATGTTGTAGTTCGGTGGTCACCTCAGTGACGTCATGTTGTAGTTCGGTGGTCACCTCAGTGACGTCATGTTGTAGTTCGGTGGTCACCTCACCACCGTAAATCCAGACTATGTATGAGCCTTAACTCTCACCAGTAGAAGTGCTCCTCCACCATCCTGGTGGTGAACTCTAACTCTCTCACCAGTAGAAGTGCTCCTCCACCATCCTGGTGGTGAACTAACTCTCTCACCAGTAGAAGTGCTCCTCCACCATCCTGGTGGTGAACTCTAACTCACCAGTAGAAGTGTTTCTCCACCATCCTGGTGGTGAACTCTAACTCACCAGTAGAAGTGTTTCTCCACCATCCTGGTGGTGAACTCTAACTCACCAGTAGAAGTGTTTCTCCACCATCCTGGTGGTGAACTCTAACTCACCAGTAGAAGTGCTCCTCCACCATCCTGGTGGTGAACTCTAACTCTAACTCACCAGTAGAAGTGCTCCTCCACCATCCTGGTGGTGAACTCTAACTCTAACTCACCAGTAGAAGTGCTCCTCCACCATCTTGGTGGTGAACTCTAACTCTCTCACCAGTAGAAGTGCTCCTCCACCATCCTGGTGGTGAACTCTAACTCTCTCACCAGTAGAAGTGCTCCTCCACCATCCTGGTGGTGAACTCTAACTCTAACTCACCAGTAGAAGTGCTCCTCCACCATCCTGGTGGTGAACTCTAACTCTAACTCACCAGTAGAAGTGCTCCTCCACCATCTTGGTGGTGAACTCTAACTCTCTCACCAGTAGAAGTGCTCCTCCACCATCCTGGTGGTGAACTCTAACTCTCTCACCAGTAGAAGTGCTCCTCCACCATCTTGGTGGTGAACTCTAACTCACCAGTAGAAGTGCTCCTCCACCATCCTGGTGGTGAACTCTAACTCTAACTCACCAGTAGAAGTGCTCCTCCACCATCCTGGTGGTGAACTCTAACTCTCTCACCAGTAGAAGTGCTCCTCCACCATCCTGGTGGTGAACTCTAACTCTAACTCACCAGTAGAAGTGTTCCTCCACCATCCTGGTGGTGAACTCTAACTCTCTCACCAGTAGAAGTGCTCCTCCACCATCCTGGTGGTGAACTCTAACTCTCTCACCAGTAGAAGTGCTCCTCCACCATCCTGGTGGTGAACTCTAACTCACCAGTAGAAGTGCTCCTCCACCATCCTGGTGGTGAACTCTAACTCTCTCACCAGTAGAAGTGCTCCTCCACCATCCTGGTGGTGAACTCTAACTCTCTCACCAGTAGAAGTGCTCCTCCACCATCCTGGTGGTGAACTCTAACTCACCAGTAGAAGTGCTCCTCCACCATCCTGGTGGTGAACTCTAACTCACCAGTAGAAGTGCTCCTCCACCATCCTGGTGGTGAACTCTAACTCTAACTCACCAGTAGAAGTGCTCCTCCACCATCCTGGTGGTGAACTCTAACTCACCAGTAGAAGTGTTCCTCCACCATCCTGGTGGTGAACTCTAACTCTCTCACCAGTAGAAGTGCTCCTCCACCATCCTGGTGGTGAACTCTAACTCTCTCACCAGTAGAAGTGCTCCTCCACCATCCTGGTGGTGAACTCTAACTCACCAGTAGAAGTGCTCCTCCACCATCCTGGTGTTGAACTCTAACTCACCAGTAGAAGTGCTCCTCCACCATCCTGGTGGTGAACTCTAACTCACCAGTAGAAGTGCTCCTCCACCATCCTGGTGGTGAACTCTAACTCTCTCACCAGTAGAAGTGCTCCTCCACCATCCTGGTGGTGAACTCTAACTCTCTCACCAGTAGAAGTGCTCCTCCACCATCTTGGTGGTGAACTCTAACTCACCAGTAGAAGTGCTCCTCCACCATCCTGGTGGTGAACTCTAACTCACCAGTAGAAGTGCTCCTCCACCATCCTGGTGGTGAACTCTAACTCACCAGTAGAAGTGCTCCTCCACCATCCTGGTGGTGAACTCTAACTCTCTCACCAGTAGAAGTGCTCCTCCACCATCCTGGTGGTGAACTCTAACTCACCAGTAGAAGTGTTCCTCCACCATCCTGGTGGTGAACTCTAACTCTCTCACCAGTAGAAGTGCTCCTCCACCATCCTGGTGGTGAACTCTAACTCTCTCACCAGTAGAAGTGCTCTTCCACCATCCTGGTGGTGAACTAACTCTCTCACCAGTAGAAGTGCTCCTCCACCATCCTGGTGGTGAACTCTAACTCACCAGTAGAAGTGCTCCTCCACCATCCTGGTGTTGAACTCTAACTCACCAGTAGAAGTGCTCCTCCACCATCCTGGTGGTGAACTCTAACTCTCTCACCAGTAGAAGTGCTCCTCCACCATCCTGGTGGTGAACTCTAACTCTCTCACCAGTAGAAGTGCTCCTCCACCATCCTGGTGGTGAACTCTAACTCACCAGTAGAAGTGCTCCTCCACCATCCTGGTGGTGAACTCTAACTCACCAGTAGAAGTGCTCCTCCACCATCCTGGTGGTGAACTCTAACTCACCAGTAGAAGTGCTCCTCCACCATCCTGGTGGTGAACTCTAACTCTCTCACCAGTAGAAGTGCTCCTCCACCATCCTGGTGGTGAACTCTAACTCTCTCACCAGTAGAAGTGCTCCTCCACCATCCTGGTGGTGAACTCTAACTCACCAGTAGAAGTGCTCCTCCACCATCCTGGTGGTGAACTCTAACTCACCAGTAGAAGTGCTCCTCCACCATCTTGGTGGTGAACTCTAACTCACCAGTAGAAGTGCTCCTCCACCATCTTGGTGGTGAACTATAGTTCTCACCAGTAGAAGTGCTCCTCCACCATCCTGGTGGTGAACTCTAACTCACCAGTAGAAGTGCTCCTCCACCATCCTGGTGGTGAACTCTAACTCACCAGTAGAAGTGCTCCTCCACCATCTTGGTGGTGAACTCTAACTCACCAGTAGAAGTGCTCCTCCACCATCCTGGTGGTGAACTCTAACTCTAACTCACCAGTAGAAGTGCTCCTCCACCATCCTGGTGGTGAACTCTAACTCACCAGTAGAAGTGCTCCTCCACCATCCTGGTGGTGAACTCTAACTCTCTCACCAGTAGAAGTGCTCCTCCACCATCCTGGTGGTGAACTCTAACTCTCTCACCAGTAGAAGTGCTCCTCCACCATCCTGGTGGTGAACTCTAACTCTAACTCACCAGTAGAAGTGCTCCTCCACCATCCTGGTGGTGAACTCTAACTCACCAGTAGAAGTGCTCCTCCACCATCCTGGTGGTGAACTCTAACTCACCAGTAGAAGTGCTCCTCCACCATCCTGGTGGTGAACTCTAACTCACCAGTAGAAGTGTTTCTCCACCATCCTGGTGGTGAACTCTAACTCTAACTCACCAGTAGAAGTGCTCCTCCACCATCCTGGTGACGGCGTGCGACACGGCCCTCTCCTGTGGCGTCAGGCTCTGGTTGAGGCTCACGCCCAGGCGCTCCTCCAGGAAGTCCAGGATGAAGTCGCTGCCGCACACCTGCTCCTGGTTGTACTCGATCCACGGCATCTTCCCCTGAGGAGACAGCTTCCCGTCGAAGTAGTTCTGGGAGGGGTCAGAGGTCAGAGGAGTATGTACATTATGTACTGCACAGCTGATACCTAACCTTAGTACCTTTACACACATCTTAACCCATTTAGACCCGAAATATAGAAAATGGTCTTCTAAATCATCTGAAAATATGTTGTTCCAGGGTTCCAAGTCAATAGCTAAATTATAACATAATGCTTAAAAAGTTTTTTTTTTTCAGGATTCCAATTTAAAAATGTCAAAAAAATAATTCAGGTTTTCAAATATAGCAAAAATAGCTGATCTACAAGCTCAAAACGCGTCGCACTGAGTTTGTAGATTGGCTATTTTTATATGACAGTGGCCCTCTGGAGTGAGTGTGGAACTATAGTGGTCCTCTGGAGTAGGTGTGGAACTATAGTGGCCCTCTGGAGTGAGTGTGGAACTATAGTGGTCCTCTGGAGTGAGTGTGGAACTATAGTGGCCCTCTGGAGTGAGTGTGGAACTATAGTGGCCCTCTGGAGTGAGTGTGGAACGTTAGTGGCCCTCTGGAGTGAGTGTGGAACTATAGTGGCCATCTGGAGTGAGTGTGGAACTATAGTGGTCCTCTGGAGTGAGTGTGGAACTATAGTGGTCCTCTGGAGTGAGTGTGGAACTATAGTGGTCCTCTGGAGTGAGTGTGGAACTATAGTGGTCCTCTGGAGTGAGTGTGGAACTATAGTGGCCCTCTGGAGTGAGTGTGGAACTATAGTGGCCCTCTGGAGTGAGTGTGGAACGTTAGTGGCCCTCTGGAGTGAGTGTGGAACTATAGTGGCCCTCTGGAGTGAGTGTGGAACGTTAGTGGTCCTCTGGAGTGTGTGTGGAACTATAGTGGTCCTCTGGAGTGTGTGTGGAACTATAGTGGTCCTCTGGAGTGAGTGTGGAACTATAGTGGTCCTCTGGAGTGTGTGTGGAACTATAGTGGCCCTCTATGGTTTAAAGCATGTTCCCACCTGGTAGGGCAGGTCGGCCATGCGCAGATAGGTCTCCATCTTGAGGCAGAAGGGGGAGAGGGACGGAACGCCACTCTGGGGTCTGGAGAACTGGTGGAGGATGATGGCATCCTTGGAGTTTAGCTCCTCCTCCTTCCTGTTAAAATGATATGAGAATACATATACACGGTCCAATCATCGCTCTTCACTTAATTAGTTCTCTCTCCTGATTGGTTGACATCGGTGTCCCCCATACGACCTGAAAAATGCATGTTCTGTCTGTTAACTTCTTTACTCCCATCTAGTGTTCAAACACTTTGACCGCTTCTCTGCCAGTCGTTCCTTAGATAGCCCTTTTGTAGACTTAGATATAGCATTTGATACAGACTTTTAGCATGTTATGTATAGACAGCACTATAATTGCATTGTATGTAGTCATAGCACGTCATAGTACATATGTATAGCATAGTATAGCATATATGTATAGTTTATATGTATGGTTTCATTATATAGATATTCCACTGTTACGTTCTTAGCTTACGCATGTTTCATGATAAATGCTTCTTATATATGTGATGTAGGCCTATTGCCATGCTTTTTGTTCTTGCTTAATGTAAATCGCTCTGGATTAAGAGCGTCTGCTATGAGCTTGTAGATCTGCTATTTTTCAATAGCTAAAGCATAACATAATGCAGTACATTTAGACCTGAGGACGATTCTACAAATGCCTTCTGAATCCTGACAGTTTTCTGAAAAACATGTTTCCATGTCAGTCGTTGTTAACCTTTTTCATGTCAAGGACCCCCAAAAATATATGTAATTGGCCGCCGACCCCCATCTGAAAATGTGTTGTCGTCCGTCCGTCCGTCCGTCCCCCCCCCCCCAGAAGCAAAGGTTTGAGTTTAAAACGTTTGCTGTGAAAGAATATATATGGAAAGATTTGCGCCTCATTTTAACTATTTTTTTAACAAGAATAGCAGCTTTACAAGCTCGTAGCGCTGCAGCGCTACGAGCTTTAAATGCTTTAAAACTGCACCAAAAGGGGTTCCCGCCCAGAATGGGTTAAGTTAAATGTTTGATGCCGATACTGTTGCACTTCTAGTTTTAAGTTTTTATCGAGTGGCAAAGCAACAGGCAAAGTGAGTTTAACATTGTTTAACGTCGTTTAATGCAATCAGAAAGGACTTTTCTGTGTGGATGTCTGGGCTGTCGAGGCCAGGAAGTAGTTTTTTGCCACTCAGTAGGCGTTCCTGCATAACTTCCGGGTTTGATGATGATGTCACGCGCATACCCTCTATTCCAGTGTATTGGTTGAGCAGCAGAGTATATTGCTATACATTGCAGTATTGACACTTTTACTTAACCCATTCTGACCTGAGATCAGATTCATACGAGGTTTCCACTGGACACACACTGGTCTGATGAACCCATTCTGACCTGAGATCAGATTCTAAAAATGTCAGTCGTTCTTCGATTAAAAAAAAAAATAGCAGACCTACAAGCTCGTATCGCGCCACTCGGTGGCGCGATATGAGCTTGTAGATCTGCTATTTTTCAATAGCTAAAGCATAACATGATGCTGACACCAAAATGGGTTCCCCTACAGAATGGGTTAAGTAAACAATCACACCCGTGTGCAGTGAGGGGCGCTAATATATTAAAGTCTAACTCATGTTGATTAGGTGATGTAATGGTGATGATGTCAAAAAAACAGTGCCAACGCAAACATTAAACGCCATTAAAAATAAATGACAATGTGACGTAATGAGGCACATCAGGATATCAATTTCCCCTTCGTTGTCAATGGCGTTTACAAAACAAACATTGAACTAAAGACAAACATTAAACCTGTGTTTTTGAGGGGCTAGCGCCCCTCAAAAACATAGTTCTGTGTGATAGAGGGGTCAGACATGAATGAAAGTTGCACTATGGTAGAAATAGGTCAACAATACAAATGACTAGTTTTGTGGATTCATTTGTTTCTGATAATTTTTATCCCACGATTTTGCAACCCATTTTTCACCCCTGTGTCAATTATCTAATTATGTATCTTATGTTTAATTTGTGGCCCCCTGTGCCCCCCACAAAATGACCGGAACTACTTAATATTTCACCTAACCAGAGGGGCGCTCTTATCATTATATACATCATCTCATTTTGGCCAATCACAATTTGCGTCCTCACTTTTGTCTTCAATGTTTGCGTTTACAAAGAGCACGGAAGCTGGACATAGGAGGGGCTAGCGCCCCCTAGAGGCTATAACAACAAGCTGATCTACAAGCTCTCTTGAGAGCTTGTATATTTTCGCTATTTGTGTCCAAGAGTGCCCTCTTGACGGGATTTATTTCAGCCCCTGCCCCTTTAACACTCTCTTCACGTCCCTGACTGGCTATAAGAAAAAAAACCTCCGTGTGCAAAGGGAGTTGAGGGACCTGCACGGGGGCAATTTGGTTCCATACACATGTAGGCCTATACGTCGCTCATGGGTTGAATGGACACTGAGGGTTTGTACAGGCAGTCAGTCAGTCAGTCAGTCAGTCAGTCAGTCAGTCAGTCAGTCAGTCAGCCAGCCAGCCAGCCAGCCAGCCAGTCGTCAGTGTCAGGCAGTCAGTCAGTCAGTCGTCAGTGTCAGTCAGTCAGCCAGTCGCACGTGCTCACTTGCAGGCTTGCTGAATGGTGCACATTCTGAAGGCGAGCTGTTCTCTTTGCAAAGCGCTGGAAGCTGAAAACAGAACATCCTGATGATGCTGTTGTTACTGTACTGTACTGTACTGTACTGTACTGTACTGTACTGTACTGTACTGTACTGTACTGTACTGTACTGTACTGTACTGTACTGTACTGTACTGTACTGTACTGTACTGTACTGTACTGTACTGTGCTGCCACTAGCTGCTCAGTGGAGCTGAAATGATCGCCCATAAGACGATCTGTTTGTTTGTTTCTGTCTTAATTCCTAACGCAATAAACGGCTATAATGTGTAATGTGTACAAAATGTATATACATATAGGGATAGGGCTATACATGAGCATATGGATCTATGATTTGAAGGCAGACATACAGTAGGGCCTGTACATACAGTATATACAGTAGGCCATAGTATACACACAGAGACACTGGAAAACAACAACATTGAACTGTGATTGCGAATGCAGTGAGCCACTTACTATGACAGCAAGGGCTGAATGTCTGTGTGTGTGTGTGTGTGTGTGTGTGTGTGTGTGTGTGTGTGTGTGTGTGTGTGTGTGTGTGTGTGTGTGTGTGTGTGTGTGTGTGTGTGTGTGTGTGTGTGTGTGTGTGTGTGTGTGTGTGTGTGTGTGTGTCACGCTGTTACACCACCGGCCCGCCACCAGAGGGCGCAGCTGTAGCACACACACACACACACACACACACACACAGGGCGCAGCTGTAGCACACACACACACACACACACACACACACACACACATACACACACGAGCTGCGTTCGCTTCACGCGTTTGCGCGTCTTACTTGTTAATCAAAGCATGCAATTAAGCCAGCCATATAATGAAAACTATATCCAACTATATATTCTATAGATTTCTAGTCTTTCAGAAAGCATTCAACGGCATCAGCATCAGACGTGCTGCATCAAATTATGCTTGGATTCCTTCCAGGGAGCCTAAATTAATGTGTAGCCTAAATATGGAGAAGATATGCAGACAGAATGTCAACATTATAAGCTATAGCAGACTGCAGGCAAATGGAGATGTTTATACTTTATATGCAAGGACAACAGAAGAGAACCCTATAAAGCAATAGGCCTGCAAATAAATGATAAACAACCGTCATATAGCGAGCGAAGAGGTTGAAGCTTTTCATGCACCCGATGTCAATATAAAGGTCATTCCGATCATGACTGCAGTGTTTACGGCCGAGTATAGGCTATAGCCTACTATAGGAAACACATGACGTATATTATAGAGAGTTATCATCGGCAAAAAAGGCTCCCAAATGCATAAAACATGCGCTGTTATGAATATAGAGCATATTAATTAAGGCGACGCGGTCAATAAGTCAATAGACTGATCCTATTGGCAGATTGACAACATTAGCCCGTGCTACATTTGAGCCCAAATAGGCCTCATATGAGTGCTATATTATTAATATGATCATTAATATAATCATATGAGTGCTATATTATTAATAAAGTAAAAGTGCTATTTTATTATTTCTGAATGCTTCTCAATAGGAAGAAATAACAAGCCACCATAAACATGGAATCTCTCTCTTTGACAGTCGCACATGAAGCCGCGTTACCCCCCACCCCCTCCACCCCCACTCACGATTTCTAATTCACCATAGCATGATATATATATATATACTTCCTCGTACTACGGTATACAGTGTAATGTCATATAGGCTATGCATAACGAGCTGTATATATAGGCTATATCACGTCCCGCATGCATGCACTGACAAAGAAATATGATGAGAAATACACGTGCAAAAAATAGCTGTAGAAGTTCAGCTATATGAATCTAAATATCAACAACACCACCTGTGCTCATTTATTTGGGAGCCCGCGCAGGGACAGCCTTGCGTGTGTGTATAGCCTGTACTGTGGACGTGTGTGTATAGCCTATACTGTGGACGTGTGTGTATAGCCTATACTGTGGACGTGTGTGTATAGCCTGTACTGTGGACGTGTGTGTGTGTATAGCCTGTACTGTGGACGTGTGTGTATAGCCTATACTGTGGACGTGTGTGTGTATAGCCTGTACTGTGGACGTGTGTGTATAGCCTATACTGTGGACGTGTGTGTATAGCCTGTACTGTGGACGTGTGTGTATAGCCTATACTGTGGACGTGTGTGTATAGCCTGTACTGTTGACGTGTGTGTATAGCCTGTACTGTGGACGTGTGTGTATAGCCTATACTGTTGACGTGTGTGTATAGCCTATACTGTGGACGTCGGTGGTGCATTTGGCATTATATTTATTCCCATTGATTATAGCATATATATATATATTATATACACACTACTGTGTGCATTATTGATCATTGATTACCGGAGGACCAGCAGCTCGTGGATGAGATAGGCGGCCGCGGCCAGCAGAGCCCCTCCGGTCAGACACAGGGTCCTCCTCCACCAGGAGTCGGAGGAGCCCACCATGAGGGCCGACATCAGGACGTCCCGCAGCGGGCAGGCGATGACCATGCACCCGTACACGGACAGCAGCGGCGGCGGCGGCGAGGAGGAGGAGGAGGAGGACCCGCCGAGCCGGAGCAGAGCGCTGCCGCTCCGGCCTCCCACCAGATGATCACCACAGAGCCCGACGCGCCAGAACATTCTCCTCCTCTTCCTCCTCCTCCTCCTCCGCGGGTTCTGCTGCTGCTTTCCGCCTGGCACTGTCACTAGGCTGGGGCTTCGTCCACCACGGCCACGGGGCGGGCTTCATGAGGGCCGAGGCGGGCTGGCTAATATGCTTCTGTCGGCGGTGGAGGTGGAGGTGGATGTCGGAGGAGAGGAGGAGGAGGAGAAGAAGCGGCGGTGTCTCGCTGCTCTCGCAGCCCGGGACTGTGGACGGGTCGTCCGGGCGGCGGGGAAGGCATCGTCCGCAGCGCGGCAGAGCGGCAGCGCGGCCCCGCTGGGTGTGTGTGTGTGTGTGTGTGTGTGTGTGTGTGTGTGTGTGTGTGTGTGTGGATGGGTGCCACTCTGTGGCTGTCTGTGCCTGTGGACGGTGGGAGTGACGTGACGTGACGTGACGTGGAAAAACTCCTAGAGGCAGAATAGATGATGGTATAAAAATCACACCACTGAGTGGTGCAACTCTCCTCTCCTCTCTCTCTCTCTCTCTCTCTCTCTCTCTCTCTCTCTCTCTCTCTCTCTCTCTCTCTCCCCCCAGTGGAAACCCCCCTTCCCCCCTCTCTCAGCCCCCTCCTCTCTCTCTCTCTCTCTCTCTCTCTCTCTCTCTCTCTCTCTCTCTCTCTCTCTCTCTCTCTCTCCCCCCAGTGGAAACCCCCCTTCCCCCCTCTCTCAGCCCCCTCCTCTCTCTCTCTCTCTCTCTCTCTCTCTCTCTCTCTCTCTCTCTCTCTCTCTCTCTCTCTCTCTCTCTCTCTCTCTCTCTCTCATTAGCAGGCAACAGTGCAGCACTAATGCTATCTCTCTCTGGCACAACAGCACCCCTACTGGTAGTCAGTCATACTGTCATGAACACATATAAGGTGAACTCAAAAAACACCTCTGAGGCGCTGTGCACGAGCTGTTACAATGCTAATACATTATAATAATAATAACACCTCTGACGCGCTGTGCACGAGCTGTTACAATGCTAATACATTATAATAATAATAATAACACCTCTGAGGCGCTGTGCACGAGCTGTTACAATGCTAATACATTATTATAATAATAATAATAAGAAAGGTGCAATCCGCAACAGATGCTTCCTGACCCATTCTGACCTGAGATCAGACTCTAAAAATGTCAGTCGTTCTTCGATTTAAAAAAAATAGCAGACCTACAAGCTCATAGCGTGCCACTCGGTGGCGCGCTATGAGCTTGTAGATCTGCTATTTTTCAATAGCTAAAGCATATATCATAATGCTAACACCAAAATGGGTTCCCGTATAGAATGGGTTGACAACTTTAGCTTTTTTCAACCAAGGTTCATGTTTTAGGTTGTTATTAGAGAAAGTAAAAGATGAGTGTTATTTTTTTTTTTGATTTGCTGCTTTCTTTCGTTTTAGCGATTTTTAGCTATTTTTGACAGGGGGGTGCATGGGGGCATTCGAACATGGGACTAAATATGTAATTTTTTTACATACATTTTATAGCAATTTCTTATTTTTTATTTACTATAGTCCTAGTAGACCCCGGGAAATGACATCTGGCCACACAGGATCTACAGAATGTATGAAATAAAAACACTCATCTTTTACTTTCTCTAATAACCTAAAACATGAAC
This sequence comes from Protomyctophum parallelum, assembly GCF_964188405.1. Lineage (NCBI taxonomy): Eukaryota > Metazoa > Chordata > Actinopteri > Myctophiformes > Myctophidae > Protomyctophum > Protomyctophum parallelum. The sequence goes on from NC_139717.1 coordinate 2,148,393, forward strand.
CTTGGTTGAACCTTTAAATATACTCATTTAAAAGTAGGCGTCATGGCTTATGGTTGAACCTTTAAATATACTAATTTAAAAGTAGGCGTCATGGCTTATGGTTGAACCTTTAAATACACTCATTTAAAAGTAGGCGTCATGGCTTATGGTTGAACCTTTAAATATACTCATTTAAAAGTAGGCGTCATGGCTTATGGTTGAACCTTTAAATATACTCATTTAAAAGTAGGCGTCATGGCTTATGGTTGAACCTTTAAATATACTCATTTAAAAGTAGGCGTCATGGCTTATGGTTGAACCTTTAAATACACTCATTTAAAAGTAGGCGTCATGGCTTATGGTTGAACCTTTAAATACACTCATTTAAAAGTAGGCGTCATGGCTTATGGTTGAACCTTTAAATATACTCATTTAAAAGTAGGCGTCATGGCTTATGGTTGAACCTTTAAATATACTCATTTAAAAGTAGGCGTCATGGCTTATGGTTGAACCTTTAAATATACTCATTTAAAAGTAGGCGTCATGGCTTATGGTTGAACCTTTAAATACACTCATTTAAAAGTAGGCGTCATGGCTTATGGTTGAACCTTTAAATACACTCATTTAAAAGTAGGCGTCATGGCTTATGGTTGAACCTTTAAATATACTCATTTAAAAGTAGGCGTCATGGCTTATGGTTGAACCTTTAAATATACTCATTTAAAAGTAGGCGTCATGGCTTACCAGATCACAGGCACAGATCCTTGTTGCCGCTCCACAAGGAACGCTACTTTAGAAAATGAAACGAGCCTAGAGGCCGATTGGAAAGTTTTCCTTGACTGTGTCTGCATGCTGGACATGATCCAACACAACACAACGTCCTGATATAATCGGGACAAAAAGAGACACTTTTCTATACACTGACACGAAGCAAGACCGGAACGCCCAAAAACGTCACATCCGGTTTTTTTACCCTGGGCAGAATGTTCTACGGCTGCCAATGCAACTTTTTCCAATCCTTATAATCACATACGGACAAACATCTATGTCGATAATATCTAACTTGCGGAGGTAATGTGCCTTGTACACGGGCAGATGGCATTGCAAATACGTTTGATAATGGCTACTCTGAGCAATATTGTTTTGTAAATGCCGCAAATTGCATTGCAGTGAACGAGAGCAAATCACAACTTACCCTGAATACGCGTTTTCGTGTCAGTGTATGGATACGATCACTGAAACTTATCATTAATATACATTTAAAAAAGCCATTCATTCATCAATGATGTTTATAGAACATGTTTTAGTGATTTTCAAGTATAGGCCATACCGACCACACTTTGCCAAACGATGGCTCCGTGCCAAGTTCCAACTTTCTCTAAACTTATAGAATTCAGTACAATATGTTCTATAAACATTATTGATGACTATTAAGTCAACAGAGCTGCCAACCTGCACACATTTTGTGTACCAACCACGCAATTCTAGGCGTATAGACACCTAGAATTGCGTGGTTGGTACACAAAATGTGTGCAGGTTGGCAGCTCTGAGTCAAGTTTAGTTTAATTTAGTCCTGAGGGCCCCTCCTACACTGTAAATCCCTGGAACATGTGATGCGTTTAAACCTAAACACCATGTGTGTAATAATGAAATGCCAAATGCTTATTAATGGTCATAAAATACAGTAGAACACGAGTTCACTCAAACACCTCACGTGAACACCTAGTGTTCAAATTCTAAACACCTATAATATGACTGACTTTGATTGTAAAAACTAAACACGTTTATGTGTTTAAAAAGTGTTACGGGCGATTAAACATGTTCTTCTGTTTATAATCTAAACACTGTGACACGTTTAAAAAGTGTTACAGGCGATTAAACATGTTCTTCTGTTTATAATCTAAACACTGTGACACGTTTAAAAAGTGTTACAAATATGTGTTTAAAACTGTTTATAACCTAAACGCTTGGGTTTAGTGTGTATATACAGCTTTAGTCCCCACACATGTCAATATTTACCAATGACAGGTGAAAAGAGGTCAAATGTCCGCCAAATATGACTGATGTCTGATATATAAATCTGTGACATTAAATGCCATTGACAATGAAGGGACATTTTACACCAGCTTCCATTCATTAAAAAATCACACCTGTGTGAAGTGAGGGGCGCTCTTGTCATCGTACATATCTACATACGAAGATATGTACGATGACAAGAGCGCCCCTCACTTCACACGGGTGTGATTATTTTTTTTAAATGAATGGAAGCTGGTGTATTGCGATTATTAGGCTATGTTGCTATGTTGTTATATTCCCTGCATGACGATTGATTGATTGATTGAATACTTTATTATTTTAATCATTTGTATTTGGATACAGTTTGCTGAATAGAACGCATGCAGGAAGGCCTACAGTTCAATACACGGTTCTGTCTGCATGTTATAAGAGTGATTTAACCCTTTAGGCCTGACCTCAACGTTTAAAAAGAAATATTCAAAATCCTCCAGTTTTCTGAAATAAATATTTTCACCATTTCAAAAAAAAAAATAGCAGACCTACAAGCTCGGTGGCGCGCTATGAGCTTGTAGATCTGCTATTTTTCAACAGCTAAATTATAACATAATGTTTAAAACACCAAAAGGGGTTCCCGCCCAAAATGGGTCCCCAAGGAAGCCTATAGAGCGTCGCACAGTCCCCCCGCCCCCCCCTCGAGAGACCCGGAAAATAAATGGCCGTTTATTTTCCTCATAGGCTTTTCTTAAAGTATTTATTTAAAGACGGTTAATTACGCCGCGGACAAAGACAACTCGGATCGCGACAAATCATGACAACGAACACAATGTTTTGGGGCCGATCAAATCATTAGAAAGAAGAAAATAAAGGCAGGAGACATAACACTATTTGTTTTGTTTTTCATCTTATAACTTATTTGATCGGCCCCAAAACGTTGTGTTCGTTGTCATGATTGGTCACGATCCGAGTGGTGCTGGTGCTCAGAGGGTCTGATTAGGCAGAGGTCTGTTATAGAGCCAGTGGTGGAAAGTAACTAAGTACTTTTACTTAAGTACTGTACTTAAGTACAATTTTGAGGTATTTGTGCTTTACTTGAGTATTTCCAATTTCCAGTACTTTTACTTCTACTCCACTACATCTCAGAGCCAACATTTGTACTTTTACTCCACTACAATTATTTGAAAACTTTAGTTACTTTAGTTACTTTGGCGATTTTAATTTTGATTAGAAAACATACATTAACCACTTCAACCCAATACATTTTGGCCATTTGAAAATAGCCGATCTACAAGCTCACAATGCGTCGCGTTGCGACGCATTGTGAGCTTGTAGATCGGCTATTTTCAATAGACTTTGTACACATTTTGAACTTGTGAAGTGGGACATTCTGCAATATGAGTACTTTTACTTTTAGTACTTTAAGTACATTTTGATGCCGATACTTTTGCACTTTTACTCAAGTACATTTTCAATTCCGTACTTTTACTTGTAAAGGAGTAGTTCTAAATTACAGTATTGGTACTTTTACTTGTAAAGGAGTAGTTCTAAATTACAGTATTGGTACTTTTACTTAAGTAAAACAATTGAGTACTTTTTCCACCACTGTATAGAGCGGAGCATAACTCACCGCTGAATTAAGCCATTGACCAATCAGAATCAAGCATTCAACCAAGCCATGTAATAAGTATAGTTTATAGTATAGTATATAGTTTATATCTATAGTTTCACTATATAGATATTCCACTGTTACGTTCTTATAGCTTACGCATGTTTCATGATAACTACTTTTTATGTTTGTGATGTATTGACATGCTTAATGTAAATGGCTCTGGATGAAGAGCGTCTGATAAATGCCTAAAGTGTAGTTGTAAATTGTCTCAATATGTCCCTACTGTATGTGTCCGTGGCAAAGACTAGGCCTTGTCTGTGGCACATTATAGACTTTATGTTTTACAGTTATTATGTTGATCATAAGACCCAAGTACTGAATGGCAGGTCTCCAGGTTCCAATCAAATCAGACAGGATAGCATTGGTTTGGCTCTGGGTAGAAGACAGGGTCAATGACCTTTGGCCCTGGGGGGGGGGGGGTCAATGACCTTTGGCCTTCACATGGCAAGTTAACGACCTGCATGTTTGAGCAGCTGCACCAACGTATATTTCATGTGAAGGACCGCTGAGCCACCGCCGCCCCCATCTGTAACTTGTAGGCAAACTAATATTGTTTATGCCGTTTGCTTAGATGGAATAATTGATTGAACACACGTGCACATTGATTTGATTTGGGTGTGTACTTCTAAACAATGTGTTAGTGATTATCGTGCATTAATCTAATTATAGTAAACTAATACTATAAAGGATAATATAGTATTATCCTTTTATAGTACATAGAACATAGAGTTCTCATCGGGCCCCAAAATGAAGGCCCGGCCCTAACTGGACAGGCCCGAGGCCCGGCCCTACTGATTAGCATACATTTTAGGCCCGGCCCGAATTTGAGAACTCTAATAGAACAAGAGACCTTTTTACAGTACAATGTTTCATGTTTACTTACACATACAAATAAATTACACAATCAACACAAACACTTTATTTAGAAATCATATTACGGTGTACAGCACATGACATGTTCAATCCATTATTCCATCAAAGCAAACGGTGTGCCTCTTATACAAAAATAAAACCTACAAGTTCTCTTGTATTATTTCCGGAACCAGAAGTTCCATGAATAAAAAGCAGTGAATGGAGCAAGCTGGACCAACTCATTATTTATGAAACATTGAGACCTGTGTCATATAATCAGTTCAGGCATATAAAAGAAGACGCTTAATGTCTGTTACTGGTGGATTCTCTCACCCTTTAGCTTACTGTCTGTTACTGGAGGATTCTCTCACCCTTTAGCTTACTGTCTGTTACTGGAGGATTCTCTCACCCTTTAGCTTACTGTCTGTTACTGGAGGATTCTCTCACCCTTTAGCTTACTGTCTGTTACTGGAGGATTATCTCACCCTTTAGCTTACTGTCTGTTACTGGAGGATTATCTCACCCTTTAGCTTACTGTCTGTTACTGGTGGATTCTCTCACCCTTTAGCTTACTGTCTGTTACTGGAGGATTCTCTCACCCTTTAGCTTAATGTCTGTTACTGGAGGATTCTCTCACCCTTTAGCTTACTGTCTGTTACTGGAGGATTCTCTCACCCTTTAGCTTACTGTCTGTCACTGGAGGATTCTCTCACCCTTTAGCTTACTGTCTGTTACTGGAGGATTCACTCACCCTTTAGCTTACTGTCTGTTACTGGTGGATTCTCTCACCCTTTAGCTTACTGTCTGTTACTGGAGGATTATCTCACCCTTTAGCTTACTGTCTGTCACTGGAGGATTCTCTCACCCTTTAGCTTACTGTCTGTTACTGGAGGATTCTCTCACCCTTTAGCTTACTGTCTGTTACTGGAGGATTCTCTCACCCTTTAGCTTACTGTCTGTTACTGGTGGATTCTCTCACCCTTTAGCTTACTGTCTGTTACTGGAGGATTCTCTCACCCTTTAGCTTACTGTCTGTTACTGGTGGATTCTCTCACCCTTTAGCTTACTGTCTGTTACTGGAGGATTCTCTCACCCTTTAGCTTACTGTCTGTTACTGGAGGATTCTCTCACCCTTTAGCTTACTGTCTGTCACTGGAGGATTCTCTCACCCTTTAGCTTACTGTCTGTTACTGGAGGATTCTCTCACCCTTTAGCTTACTGTCTGTTACTGGAGGATTCTCTCACCCTTTAGCTTACTGTCTGTTACTGGAGGATTCTCTCACCCTTTAGCTTACTGTCTGTTACTGGAGGATTCTCTCACCCTTTAGCTTACTGTCTGTCACTGGAGGATTCTCTCACCCTTTAGCTTACTGTCTGTTACTGGAGGATTCTCTCACCCTTTAGCTTACTGTCTGTTACTGGAGGATTCTCTCACCCTTTAGCTTACTGTCTGTTACTGGAGGATTCTCTCACCCTTTAGCTTACTGTCTGTTACTGGAGGATTCTCTCACCCTTTAGCTTACTGTCTGTCACTGGTGGATTCTCTCACCCTTTAGCTTACTGTCTGTTACTGGAGGATTCTCTCACCCTTTAGCTTACTGTCTGTTACTGGAGGATTATCTCACCCTTTAGCTTACTGTCTGTTACTGGTGGATTCTCTCACCCTTTAGCTTACTGTCTGTTACTGGAGGATTCTCTCACCCTTTAGCTTACTGTCTGTTACTGGTGGATTCTCTCACCCTTTAGCTTACTGTCTGTTACTGGAGGATTCTCTCACCCTTTAGCTTACTGTCTGTTACTGGTGGATTCTCTCACCCTTTAGCTTACTGTCTGTTACTGGAGGATTCTCTCACCCTTTAGCTTACTGTCTGTTACTGGAGGATTCTCTCACCCTTTAGCTTACTGTCTGTCACTGGTGGATTCTCTCACCCTTTAGCTTACTGTCTGTTACTGGAGGATTCTCTCACCCTTTAGCTTACTGTCTGTTACTGGAGGATTCTCTCACCCTTTAGCTTACTGTCTGTTACTGGTGGATTCTCTCACCCTTTAGCTTACTGTCTGTTACTGGAGGATTCTCTCACCCTTTAGCTTACTGTCTGTTACTGGAGGATTCTCTCACCCTTTAGCTTACTGTCTGTTACTGGAGGATTCTCTCACCCTTTAGCTTACTGTCTGTCACTGGAGGATTCTCTCACCCTTTAGCTTACTGTCTGTTACTGGAGGATTCTCTCACCCTTTAGCTTACTGTCTGTTACTGGAGGATTATCTCACCCTTTAGCTTACTGTCTGTTACTGGTGGATTCTCTCACCCTTTAGCTTACTGTCTGTTACTGGAGGATTCTCTCATCCTTTAGCTTACTGTCTGTTACTGGAGGATTCTCTCACCCTTTAGCTTACTGTCTGTTACTGGAGGATTCTCTCACCCTTTAGCTTACTGTCTGTTACTGGAGGATTCTCTCACCCTTTAGCTTACTGTCTGTTACTGGAGGATTCTCTCACCCTTTAGCTTACTGTCTGTTACTGGAGGATTCTCTCACCCTTTAGCTTACTGTCTGTTACTGGTGGATTCTCTCACCCTTTAGCTTACTGTCTGTTACTGGTGGATTCTCTCACCCTTTAGCTTACTGTCTGTTACTGGAGGATTCTCTCACCCTTTAGCTTACTGTCTGTTACTGGAGGATTCTCTCACCCTTTAGCTTACTGTCTGTCACTGGAGGATTCTCTCACCCTTTAGCTTACTGTCTGTTACTGGAGGATTCTCTCACCCTTTAGCTTACTGTCTGTTACTGGAGGATTCTCTCACCCTTTAGCTTACTGTCTGTTACTGGTGGATTCTCTCACCCTTTAGCTTACTGTCTGTTACTGGAGGATTCTCTCACCCTTTAGCTTACTGTCTGTTACTGGAGGATTCTCTCACCCTTTAGCTTACTGTCTGTTACTGGAGGATTCTCTCACCCTTTAGCTTACTGTCTGTCACTGGAGGATTCTCTCACCCTTTAGCTTACTGTCTGTTACTGGAGGATTCTCTCACCCTTTAGCTTACTGTCTGTTACTGGAGGATTCTCTCACCCTTTAGCTTACTGTATGTTACTGGAGGATTCTCTCACCCTTTAGCTTACTGTCTGTTACTGGAGGATTCTCTCACCCTTTAGCTTACTGTCTGTTACTGGAGGATTCTCTCATCCTTTAGCTTACTGTCTGTTACTGGAGGATTCTCTCACCCTTTAGCTTACTGTCTGTTACTGGAGGATTCTCTCACCCTTTAGCTTACTGTCTGTTACTGGAGGATTCTCTCACCCTTTAGCTTACTGTCTGTTACTGGAGGATTCTCTCACCCTTTAGCTTACTGTCTGTTACTGGAGGATTCTCTCACCCTTTAGCTTACTGTCTGTTACTGGAGGATTCTCTCACCCTTTAGCTTACTGTCTGTTACTGGAGGATTCTCTCACCCTTTAGCTTACTGTCTGTTACTGGAGGATTCTCTCACCCTTTAGCTTACTGTCTGTTACTGGAGGATTCTCTCACCCTTTAGCTTACTGTCTGTTACTGGTGGATTCTCTCACCCTTTAGCTTACTGTCTGTTACTGGAGGATTCTCTCACCCTTTAGTTTACTGTCTGTTACTGGAGGATTCTCTCACCCTTTAGCTTACTGTCTGTTACTGGAGGATTCTCTCACCCTTTAGCTTACTGTCTGTTACTGGAGGATTCTCTCACCCTTTAGCTTACTGTCTGTTACTGGTGGATTCTCTCACCCTTTAGCTTACTGTCTGTTACTGGAGGATTCTCTCACCCTTTAGCTTACTGTCTGTTACTGGAGGATTCTCTCACCCTTTAGCTTACTGTCTGTTACTGGTGGATTCTCTCACCCTTTAGCTTACTGTCTGTTACTGGTGGATTCTCTCACCCTTTAGCTTACTGTCTGTTACTGGAGGATTCTCTCACCCTTTAGCTTACTGTCTGTTACTGGAGGATTCTCTCACCCTTTAGCTTACTGTCTGTCACTGGAGGATTCTCTCACCCTTTAGCTTACTGTCTGTTACTGGAGGATTCTCTCACCCTTTAGCTTACTGTCTGTCACTGGAGGATTCTCTCACCCTTTAGCTTAATGTCTGTTACTGGAGGATTCTCTCACCCTTTAGCTTACTGTCTGTTACTGGTGGATTCTCTCACCCTTTAGCTTACTGTCTGTTACTGGAGGATTCTCTCACCCTTTAGCTTACTGTCTGTTACTGGAGGATTCTCTCACCCTTTAGCTTACTGTCTGTTACTGGAGGATTCTCTCACCCTTTAGCTTACTGTCTGTTACTGGAGGATTCTCTCACCCTTTAGCTTACTGTCTGTTACTGGAGGATTCTCTCACCCTTTAGCTTACTGTCTGTTACTGGAGGATTCTCTCACCCTTTAGCTTACTGTCTGTTACTGGAGGATTCTCTCACCCTTTAGCTTACTGTCTGTTACTGGAGGATTCTCTCACCCTTTAGCTTACTGTCTGTTACTGGAGGATTATCTCACCCTTTAGCTTACTGTCTGTTACTGCCTGAAAATATAAATAGCAGATCTACAAGCTATAGCTTGTAGCTTGGGGGCGGTGGTGGCTCAGGGGTAGAGCGGCTGGACGGTAACCGCAAGGTTGCCAGTTTGAACGTCTATCATTTTTGAATGATATGGAGAGAAAAGTCGGGATCTGGAGATTTAAACATAGTGTGACATGCTGACAGAGAATGAAAGAAACATAGCCTATACTTCCACTCACAATTTACTAATTTAGGTGGCTTTTAAAATGCGGTACTTATTCCTTCATTAAAATATATGATTGGCACCTCATAAGCATGTGCTGGGCAATATTACTTAGGAGAGTAATATCTTTACATTACTAATTACTCCTTAGAAAAAGTAATAATATTACATTACTTATTACTTGGAATCAAGAGTAATACTGTTACATATTACTTTATATTACTTTTCAACCGGGCCACTTCCACCCGCAAAAATAACACAATCTGTTTAGCCAGCTCCTTTTACAACTGAATCCAGTTCATTGGACTAACCCCTTTTGGTGTTAGCATTAGGTTATGCTTTAGCTATTTAAAAATAGCAGACCTACAAGCTCGTAGCGCGCCACTCGGTGGCGCGCTACGAGCTTGTAGGTCTGCTATTTTTGAAAAATCGAAGAACGACTGACATTTTTAGAATCTGATCTCAGAAGTCAGAATGGGTTAATCAGACCAGTGTGTGTCCAGTGGAAACCTCGTGTGAATCTGATCTCAGGTCAGAATGGGATAAGAAGTCTCCAATCAGCCACACTGAATAATTGCAGGACATAAAACAAAAATAGTCAACAGTCTCTCATCAGCCTTTTTATTCTGCATATTCCACATCTGGGATTCAACATCAACAATCTGAATCTGAAATGCACACACACATGGCTGCAGCATCTCAAAACGGACAGTATACTGTATATTGTATACATAAACAATAAAATAAAGCAACAGTCTCTGACCTTTTTGAGGAAGCCTCTCAAGACAGACTGTCGACTCACGTCCAATTCCAAGGAAAAAGAGGGCGCTGCTATTCCTTTATTTGCCGATGGGTTCTCAGATTGGAGGCAGCCTAACATTGGACCTCAACGTTTATTTGTCCAATGCCAGAGCGGTTGCGCAAAGACCCACCTGGCGGCACTGCATGCAATTTATTTGTGCATCATATCAATTTTTTTCAATTCAAACTTCATTCAAGACACTCACAGGGGGGTCCATAGGGCACTCACAGGACAAGACACTCACAGGGGGGTCCATAGGGCAGAACACATAAAACATAAAAACACAAAAGTAAACAAACTATAAATAAAATAAACAAAGCATAAACAAACAAACAGGGGGGACTTATCTCTGTACATACAGGCTAGAACGCCAGTGGCTCCACAGCTTAGACGACAGTCTGACAGCTCTTAGCAGGGTTAGAAAGTGATGCAATGATGCTGTTCTCAGAGTCTGTTAACCTGCACATAAATCTATACATCAGGTTTCGTAGCACAGGCAGGGCAAGTGGGTACATTTATTTATACAAACATTTGACTTGCTGCACTACGGCATCTTGGGGCTTTGAGCAGCAGTCTCATGAGGTCAATGGTCATTATACACTACAGCATCTTGGGGCTTTGAGCAGCAGTCTCATGAGGTCATTATACACTACAGCATCTTGGGGCTTTGAGCAGCAGTCTCATGAGGTCATTATACACTACAGCATCTTGGGGCTTTGAGCAGCAGTCTCATGAGGTCATTATACACTACAGCAGGGGTCCTCAACTAGAAATGATGAAGGTCCACACATTTTTTTTGAATAAGACCGAGGTCCGGTCCCATGCGCGGCGTCCTTCGGAGAGCGGGGCTCTATGCCCGTTTAGTATGGTCAAGCCAAGCTTATACAAATCAGATCCCCTTCCACCCAACCAATAATGGGGTGCAGAGTGCAGGCCCGGAGTGGAACTCCAAATCAGGCCGGGAGTTATACGCCCTGGCAGGCCACACTGCGCGCTGCGCGCGCATAGCGCGCGCCAGAATTTTGGAGGCCCTTGGGGGACATTTTGGGGGCCTTTGCAGCAATTTCACATGAGAAATGTACCATCTGATGTTATTTATATTATCAACTTAAAAAAATAAAAAATAAAAGTTTTTTTTTTTTTTTTTTTTTTTTTGGGTGGTCCGCAAAGAGGTGGTCCCGGACCGCGGTCCGCCAGTTGAGTACCCCTGCACTACAGCATCTTGGGGCTTTGAGCAGCAGTCTCATGCAGTCATTATATACCACTCTCATTCTTTGCAAGCTGCCCTTTTTGTAGTGTCGCCACAAGTGGGCAGTGTACAGCGGAGTACAATAAGCTTTAAAAAGTGATATTTTCACAGGAACAGAGCAGAAATTATCATATGCAAAATCATTATCATATCAAAATATCATTGCATGTATAAGTAGCCTATTTTTGTTGTCAAAGTTGTAAATGTCAGCAGTATGTAGGCCTATATCCATAACATAAGCAAGCAGAAAGTAGCCTGCGTATCTGTGTATCAGATTGTGAAAATTGAATAATAACAATACTATTAATAAAATGATTGAAAGACAGAACTAGAGTATTGTCTGCTAGCGTGATGCTTGTGTTTCTCATGCGTAGGCCTACGTCTTTAAACAGATGCTTCAACACGTTTAGATGAAGTGTTTTTTTTTTTTGCACACGCAAAGTTTCCAACGGACATTAATATACTTGGCATCTTTGACAGACAAGAATGCAAAAATAATACCAATACATTTCTCTGTCATGGTCTCTGTCTGTGTCTGTTGTTTTTATAATGATATATAATATAAAATTATACCGACACATGTCTCTGTCTGTGTCTGTTGTTTTTATAATGATATATAATATAAAATAATACCGATACATGTCTCTGTCTGTGTCTGTTGTTTTTTGGAAGTAATGCGAGTCTGTGACCCCAGACGCATACGCTATAGTGCTACGTAATAACTGTGCGCAGGCTGTGCAGGCCAACAAAAACAGATCTACAAGCTACAACGCACGTCTGTTTTTACCCGTTGATAGCTTGTAGATCTGTTCTATTTTTGCATGCCATGCAACAACCATCTACTATATGAGTGCATGCATAACCGAACTAATTAAACAAAACAAATGACGCTCATTTGTAAGTGGAAGTAATAAGTGACGAAGCGTGTTTTGGCGAAGTAAATAGTTACTATATTACTATTTCTGCAGAGTAATTCGTTATATTACTCGTCCAACACTGCCCACTGCCAGCCCACTGCCTATAATATAGTCTACAATTGAAACCCGCTACTGCAGTGATTTTATCCTGTGTTCAATGCGTTTCTGCGTTTGTGTGTGGACATATAGATATCTAAAACGGAGGACGAAAATACCCGTTTTGCAAAAGATCCATGATGTGTGGCACTGCAACACACACACACACACACACACACACACACACACACACACACACACACACACACACACACACACACACACACTTTTCCATTCGGGAATGCAGTCAGACTCGAGCCATTAATTAGCAACTCTGTACAGCTGTGTGAGACTCTGCCTTTGATGTTGCCGGCGTGAATGGCCGTTCGCTGATCACTATGATCAGCTGCGTGTTATTGTCTCACTGATTGACAGGCTGAAGCGCAAACGATCCCCCCACCCCCACCGTCCCCTGTCAATGAGAGAGAGAGAGAGAGAGAGAGAGAGAGAGAGGAGCCCCCTCAGTCAGCTGCTTCTGAAACTAGCTGACCTCTCACCTTCTGACATCACAAACCCTAGACAGCCTTAGTGCAGCTACACTATCACTCAGAAGATTAGACCCAACCAAATTATAACTAAAGAAAAAGATAAATACATCACATATTGGAATCACACAATCACAACACAAACTAGAAACATATTTGGCTCTAAACAGACAGTATACTGTGGCAGACTACCTAACCACAGTAACTATACTAACTGATACAAACCTGAGAAAGACTTTGACAATGTACAGACTGAGTGATCATAGTCTGGCAATAGAGAAGGGCAGACACAGACAGACCTGGCTGCCCAGAGAGGAGAGGCTGTGCTGTCACTGTGATGACGGAGCTATAGAGACAGAGTTACACTTCTTAACACAATGTAAAAACTACACACTGTGATGACGGAGCTATAGAGACAGAGTTACACTTCTTAACACAATGTAAAAACTACACACTGTGATGACGGAGCTATAGAGACAGAGTTACACTTCTTAACACAATGTAAAAACTACACACTGTGATGACGGAGCTATAGAGACAGAGTTACACTTCTTAACACAATGTAAAAACTACACACTGTGATGACGGAGCTATAGAGACAGAGTTACACTTCTTAACACAATGTAAAAACTACACACTGTGATGACGGAGCTATAGAGACAGCGTTACACTTCTTAACACAATGTAAAAACTACACACTGTGATGACGGAGCTATAGAGACAGAGTTACACTTCTTAACACAATGTAAAAACTACACACTGTGATGACGGAGCTATAGAGACAGAGTTACACTTCATAACACAATGTAAAAACTACACACTGTGATGACGGAGCTATAGAGACAGAGTTACACTTCTTAACACAATGTAAAAACTACACACTGTGATGACGGAGCTATAGAGACAGAGTTACACTTCTTAACACTATGTAAAAACTACACACTGTGATGACGGAGCTATAGAGACAGAGTTACACTTCTTAACACTATGTAAAAACTACACACTGTGATGACGGAGCTATAGAGACAGAGTTACACTTCTTAACACAATGTAAAAACTACACAAATATTAGAGAGGAGTTCTTCCCAAAATTTGAAACAAATTGCCCAGAATCCCGAAGTATGACAGAAAGGGAAAGATTACCAGTCCTTCTGGGGGAACAGAAAGAATGTGCATTTTTGGCTGCAAAATATGTCAATTCCTGTCACAAGAAAAGGGACAACCAGTAGGACACACATACAGTATGCCATGTTTTATTTTCTGCACCACCTGCTTTATTTTATATTATTGTTATTTATTTTTTCATGTCATTGATATTATTTTGTTATGTTGTTGTTTGTCATTATGTGTGATTGTGCTTTGGCAACACTTGTAAAACGTCATGCCAATAAAGCCTGTTGAATTGAATTGAATTGAATTGAGAGAGAGAGACACACACGCAGTAGCAGCTAGTACTCTACTCCTTACAACAGTGTTTCACCGGACTTTGCTGTTAAATAAATGAATAATTACTAGCGCGTGACTGAGCACGTCTGTATAGCCATAGGAACTGATAGTTAGAACCGAAATTGAATTATTGTAATCATGTAATGGATACCCGGTATCCATGCATGCATGTTCGGTTCGGTACCGGCTTGGTCCCGAGGTTAGGGAATAGGGACCACCGGACCACTGGCAAAGGAAAGGAAAGGTACCATGTTTACCCAGGGTAACTGGACTAAGGAAAGGAAAGGTACTATGTTTACCCAGGGTAACTGGACTAAGGAAAGGAAAGGTACTATGTTTACCCAGGGTAACTGGACTAAGGAAAGGAAAGGTACTATGTTTACCCAGGGTAACTGGACTAAGGAAAGGAAAGGTACTATATGTTTACCCAGGGTAACTGGACTAAGGAAAGGAAAGGTACTATGTTTACCCAGGGTAACTGGACTAAGGAAAGGAAAGGTACTATGTTTACCCTGCAGGGTAACTGGACTAAGGAAAGGAAAGGTACTATGTTTACCCAGGGTAACTGGACTAAGGAAAGGAAAGGTACTATGTTTACCCAGGGTAACTGGACTAAGCTCAAGAACTTGTTTACAGCCAGGCCCTGCTCATAGAACATTTCATGGTAGAGGTTCAATGCCTTGTCCAAGGGCACTTCAGCTGTGGTAATTTTAACGTGCCGGTCCAGGGATACGAACTAGCGACCTTCCGATATCAAGAACGCTCCGCAAACCGTTCGGCCACCGCTGCCTCTATCTACGGCGTGGTCCATTGGGCCACGCGGCACGCGGGCCGCGGGTCCCAGTCAGTTTAGAGCTAGCCCAGTCTAACTTCGAAGAGAGGCGGAGAAAAAAAACAACAAAAGATGGCCTTCTTTGGCGGCTCTTGTGCATGCAAATTTCTGTTTATAGTATAGCAAACCACAGCATGCAAGCCGTCCTTTGTTTTAAATGGTCCCCCAAACCGTTCACATTTAACACCTATCGCCGGGGATGTTTTAAATGGTCCCCCTCCCCCAAACCGTTCACATTTAACACCTATCGCCGGGGATGTTTTAAATGGTCCCCCAAACCGTTCACATTTAACACCTATCGCCGGCGATGCGCTACACCGCTTTATAGTACATAGAACGTAGAGTTCTCTTCGGGCCTGAAAATTAAGGCCCGGCCCGAATTTGAGAACTCTAATAGAACAAGATACCTTTTTACAGTACAATGTTTCATGTTTACTTACACATACAAATAAATTACACAATCAACACAAACACTTTACTTGGAACACACCCAAATCAAATCATATTACGGTGTACAGTACATGACATGTTCAATCAATTATTCCATCAAAGCAAACGGTTTGTATCTTATACAAAAAAGTTAGTTACATTAAGGCTGCATTCTGGCATTCTGTCGAGCGTGCCAATTGCTGTCATTCTCTTGTATTATTTTCCCACCATGGAGTATAACCTCACATCATATAATCAGTTCAGGCATATAAAAGAAGACATGTTACAGTTTGTTTTCTAATTACTTGCTTTTCCATGTGCACAGTAAGTCATTTTATTTGAGGATTTAAAGGAGAATTCCACGTGTGTGTGTGTGTGTGTGTGTGTGTGTGTGTGTGTGTGTTTGTTTGTGGGGGAGGGGGGTGTGTGTGTGTGTGTGTGTGTGTGTGTGTGTGTGTGTGTGTGTGTGTGTGTGTGTGTGTGTGTGTGTGTGTTTGTGGGGGAGGGGTGTGTGTGTGTGTGTGTGTGTGTGTGTGTGTGTGTGTAGGCTGAGGTTGGTGTGTGACGACCCTGGTTGAATCATTCCTTGGTTCGGGTCACAAAGCAAAGGGCTAAAGGTCATGTCTCCTTCACCATCCCCCCACACCTCCCCTCCATTATGTACAAGTAGGAGGAGCAGACAGTGGTCAGTCAGTCTGTGGCACACGAGGACCTCACTCTGATCCAGACCAGGACCTCACTCTGATCCACGACTTCACTCTGATCCAGACCAGGACAGAACATGGACCTTCTCCTCAATCTGCTGCTGGCGCTGTGGTTCTGTTCTGCTGACGCAGATGACGCCACCTTCAACGAGAAGGTAAAGAATCAACAGACACCTCAGGGAGAGTCATTTGACCAACTGGACCACTGCGGCTCCTTTTGGTTCCATGGTCAGAGTCATTTGACCAAAATGGACCATTTTGGTTGCAGGTCAGAATCGCTTTAGATGCTGTAATGTCATCACAGCAGAGAGAGAGGAGAGAGAGAGAGAGAGAGAGAGAGAGAGAGAGAGAGAGAGAGAGAGAGAGAGAGAGAGAGAGAGGGAGAGAGAGAGAGGGAGAGAGGGAGAGAGATCAGTATTTTATTTACTTAGTTTCAACAATGTCTTTCTGTCTGCCTGGGGGGAGGGGTGGTGCACCGTGTGTGTGTGTGTGTGTGTGTGTGTGTGTGTGTGTGTGTGTGTGTGTGTGTGGTCTGCACTTTGCTCCTCCAGATGGCTGTGTGCGTTTGTTTGACAAAATAAAGGCTTCTCAGTTGAAGTTATATACCGGTATATTTGTGACCAGAACTAGATTTGACTGAGGGACTGCCATTGTATTTTTATTTGTTTCATGTCATATGAAAGCAGGGGATCATATAGCTTCAAATGACAATGACAACCTGTCAACCTTGATTCCAATGCCAATGTATTAATACCTGTACGCTATAGACATTTTATTTAAAGACATTTTTACATTTTTGACTAAAACTGGACTAAAACCTTTTACTAAAATTACTAAAACTGACTAAAACCCTTAGGAGTTTCCGTCGACTAAAACTATCAAGGATAGAAATGACTAAGACTGACTAAGACTAATTAAGCATTTTTCCAAATGACTAAGACTAAATCTAAAAAATGCCTGCCAAAAACAACACTGACACACACACACACACACACACACACACACACACACACACACACACACACACACACACACACACACACACACACACACACACACACACACACACACACACACACACACACACCGTACACGCGCTGTCTATCAACTGTGAAGTGTGAAGTGTCTGCAACGTTACTGTAATAGATTAGAGTGGTGTGTGTGGGTGCCACCTTGTGGCTTTGACAAGTAAGTGCAGCGGTGGAACGTCCTCTCATTCAAAATGAACTCTGATGGCCAATTGGCCATACGCAGCGTGTAGCCTACAGGGAAACAGCTTGGAAATATTTACAGACAGGTACAGACAGAGAACGCTCTATATAGTCTATTATGTTTTAATGTTAACATATATAAATATTCACAGAAGTACAGACAGAGAACGCTCTATATAGTCTATTATTGTTTTAATGTTAACATATATAAATATTCACAGACAGGTACAGACAGAGAACGCTCTATATAGTCTATTATTGTTTTAATGTTAACATATATAAATATTCACAGAAGTACAGACAGAGAACGCTCTATTATTGTTTTAATGTTGAAGGAATAGTGTTTTCTAACTTAAGTTGTATGAAATACTTGCCATTAATATAGTGGTTGCAACTGTATTCATTGATTGCCCGCGTCCCGTGGTGGGAGTTCTGCTCTGGTTTTGGTGAAATATGAAGTAGCCTAGTCCGGTCATTTTGTGTTCACGCACGCACGCACACACACACACACACACACACACACACACACACACACACACCCAGTATAGGACACAACGAGCTGTGTTTGTTTATATGTTATGTGATTCCCTTTGTGCATTCATGAAACAAAGTGAGTACATTATTTTAGGTCCTAAATGCTAGTTTAGTAGTTCAGTTAAATCTGTGACTCTGTATTTTACGTTCTGTGACTTGTGTTTGTTTCATTGGTAGCTCATTTTTGGAACAAAATGCCTCAAATCATGAACGCAGGGTGCAATTTGCGTGAAATCTTACTCTCATGCTACTTCTGTGATACATATTTTATTTACTTCTGTGTTTAACAGGATCTTGACAGTGTTGATGTTAATCAGGCCAATACAAACACTGCTACTGCGAGGTTATATCCAGGAAAAACACTAAGACTTGTTTACATCAGGGTCCTCCATTTTCAATTCATCACAACATTTAAAGACGTACAAATTAATATACACTTCTATGAAACTCAGGACATCATCATAATTATATACAGTTAAAGAAAGTAAAAAAGGGAAAAACATGTAGGCTACAATGGGGGGGGGGGGGGGGGCTTTGACTTTTTTACAGGGGCCAGTTTTGAATTGCAGCCGTCCGTAGGTGTATTCTGAGAGGTAACAAGAAGTCTCGCCACATTTACGACTTTTGGCGACTTATCTTGATGACTCGGCGAAACGTGACGAAATCTCGGCGAAACGTTACGAAAACTCGCCGCGGGGGCGACGCTTCTTCACATTCTGGCGAGTTTACGTCACGTTTCGGGGCACTTTTAGCAGCTGCAGCTGCAAGTTGCAGCAGGCTGATCTACAAGCTCACAACGTGAGCTCATTCTGGCGAGTTTCCTTCACGTTTCGGGGCACTTTCACCAGCTGCAAGTTTCTGAATGTTCTCAGAGTCCAACGTGTCCGGACGCGACGCGTTGTGAGCTTGTATATAAATAATATAAATCAGGTCAGACATGGACACGTAGGCTACCTCTCGCACAACAACTAGTTCCCTCAGTGTTTGTGTTTGTGTTTTCTTTTAAATTATTAAAGTAAATCATTTCGAGAGTGTACAGTAGCCTACAAACTATCATTTAGCCCATAACCCACTTTGGAAACTACTTTCCATTTGATTTAAGCTGTAGAGAAGGAACGTAAATATAATATTGCTGTGGTTATGATTAAATACATTTTTAATATCATTAAACTCTGAGAGTGTAGGGGAGATGGGGGTAATGTGAGACACTTTTTACATTTGCTCCCCTGTAGGCGAGCTAAAATGATATATCAGTCAAATTTACATATTTCCCATTCATTTGGGATGTTTCCTAAAAATGGAAATGATTAGAATGAATCCAAGACAAAGGGCAGTGAAAATATGATTGTTTTAAAAAAAAGTGGTCAGGTGTCTCACTTTACCCCAGGGCTGGGGTAAAGTGAGACAGACCAGCAAAATCAATGGGGTAAAGAGAACCACTTATTCTTTTCACTTTAAAACTACCATAAAAACACTTGTTTTAACAGTTAGAACACTGACAGCTAGCTTGACAACCACACATTCCAAAACTAATGTCAGACTAGTAACAGAATCATGGGAATTGGTCATTAACCACATTTTCTTTCTAAACACTTTAAAGTAAGTCTGAACAGAATCAAAGACAACATTCTGTATTTCAAAATGTTTTAATTAACATTCAAATGATTAGAACACAACACACACGCACACAATTCACATCTCTACAAAAAGCAACACTTGCTAAAAGAGATAAACGTTTCTCTCGGTCGAAGTTTCCCCCCATTTAACCCATTAAGACCGGGAATGTATCTGTGTCACTTTAGCATAGTAGACAGCAATTGGGTTCGGAACACTTGACCCTTAGAGCAGGCTAGTAGGGGCTCAGCACCACCAGAACCAGCTAGAACAGCTACAGCTACAACTAGGCCTACTCTACATTCCAGCCCTGAAGGTTACAGTTTGTAAATACATCAACGATGTGATTATAATCATAAATCATCATAAATGGATGAAGCCTTGGCCTGGAAGAGAGGTTATCAGGTGGTCTCCAAACGTCTTAGAGTGTTTTAACCCTCAACAACTACACTCTCCAGTTGGCGGGTCAGCAGTGATTTGGCCAAGTCACTGCCCCTCTCCTCCATGCCCACAGCTATAGACAAATCTGTGGAGGGGCGCCCCGGGCACAGCCATCACCGAGGTGAAACCAGCTATAGCATTGGCCACACCCGGCCAACAGGGAACGCAGTGACCTGCTGGCCAGGTGCAGTAAACCAGTGCTGACCACACCCCAGCGACCAGCTCGCCCAGGGAACCCCCCGAAGATCTGCCCACTGTCCTTGCTGTCATGCCTGAACCAACAGGAGGCTCCCTCGGCCTTGTGTGTTCTTGGGGGACTGCAGGCACTGAGGTCTCTAGGACTATGGTTTGCCTCATGCCTATAGGGTTCTCCTACATCTCACCAGACTGTTCGTATGTGCGGTGTGCATGTGTCCATCCTTGTCCACACTTAGCCTTACTCTGGTGTATTTGAGTCAAAGAAGCCTTCTCTGAGTCGGTGTCACTGGCATTGTTGTTGTCGTTGAATCTGTTCTATCGAGTCTCCCTTCCTCCCCTCCTCTCGGAAGACTCTGGGGGTATTGCTTATTTGTACGTTCTGTAGCTTGCTTGGTGCCCTCTTGCGAGTGCTGCGACAGGGGCTGCTGGCCCCTGTTACCCCGCCAGTCTTTCCTGGAGGTCAGCTGTCTCTCCAGCGTCACTGATCTTCCTCGGTTGCCATCCAGACTTTCCTGGAAGTCACTGGTTTCTAAAGGTGAGGATTTGCTCTCTCTGTGTGGTTCCTCCACGCTGTTTAGGTTGTGGCAGCTTCTTCGCCACATCACATTTCAGAACATGTGCCACATCGTTTTCCTTTATAGCAAATGTGGGTCTCTCCCATGCTTTCGTGTTTCCCAGGATTCTTCTGATAATTTGTGCAATTGTGCATATATTTCTGGTGTATTATCTTCTTTTCTGCCTTGCTCTCAGCGGCTGCCTTCTCCATCTCTACAAGGGCGGTTCAACCCCAGGTTGTCTTTCTGGTGTATCTTGGCATTTTCTACAATGTTTATGACATAGAAAATAAAACATATGCAATGTAATATTAGATTAAAATATGTTTAAGACTGAACTTAACTTGTGCCTCATGGTGGGGTAATGTGAGACAGTGTCTCGCTTTACCCCAGAGCATTTGTCTCACTTTACCCCACACCCACATTTTGGTAAACAGGACCTCTTTTAGCAATTCAGGCTAATCTTCAGCTAGCAGCAATCTCATGTATGTATATGATGGTAGTTCATCAACGTGTATGATTTAAGTTTTTCTACCTGAATTAATTTGCTTTGACACAACAGCTGATTATGTTGACGACAAGAAAATTTACTTTTACATGCAAAAAACATATTTTTGTGAAAAAAACATGCTTACCACAGCACAATAAGGTCCTCTCCTCCATGGCAGGTAGGAAATGGGAGGGGCTTCAACATATAATGGTCACATGACACAAATGTCTTGTGGTCATGTGATACAGGGGGTGTCTCACATTACCCAGTGTCTCACATTACCCCCGTCTCCCCTACAGTACAGGGCTAAATGATAGTTTGTGACACCCATGTTTTGCTTTGTTGGCAACTTGGTCATAGAATATTGCCTGATTGCCTAATTTGTTTACTTAGATGAAAGAATTGTAATTTCTCACATGCTAATATCTCATTAGCAGTAGCCATCATCATCATCATCATCGTTGTTAGCTTTGCTATTCAGATGTAATTCAGTCAGGATGTAGGTCTATTAGAACTGCATTTTCAGAACGTTACAACAACAACAACAGGAACTCTGTGTGGTCCGACTTAGCATACCAAGTGATCAATTGCATTCGAGGCTACGCCCAGCAGGCTGATCTACCCACAACGTGCGCTCACGAACACATTAAGAATAAATCAGGCATCTCGTTAGTTAGCCTATTCTGTACTGTTGTAGTAGGCTAGCTGAATGAATGAATAGCTAGCCTACTACAGTGAGCTGTGGCGTCCCACAAGGAAGCATACTAGGGCCTTTACTGTTCCTAATATATGTTAATGACATGACTTCAGCTTGTGACTGCAACTTGTTCCTGTTCGCAGATGACTCAGCACTGCTGGTCTCGGACAGGAACAAACTGCAGGTTGAAAAGACCCTCAGCTCTGAACTCGGTAGAATCTGCACCTGGCTCGCTGATAACAAACTATCCTTACACCTGGGAAAAACTGAATCCATCCTCTTCGGATCAAATAGTAATCTCAGCAAGGCAGATGGCTTCTTGGTTAGAGTGGGTGACAATATTATCACACGAAAAGATCAAATTACCTACCTAGGTTCCATCCTGGAGGCCAATCTTTCCGGTGATAAGATGGCCACCAACGTAATCAAAAAAGTCAATCAAAGAACAAGATTCCTTTACAGGATCTCCTCACTGGTCAGCAAAAACACCTTGAAGACCTTAACAGGAGCCCTCGTACAAGGTTTCTTTGACTATGCATCCACCTCTTGGTACCACAGCACCTCAAAGGCCCTTAAAACAAGGCTCCAGACCTCCCAAAACAAACTGGTCAGGCTCCTACTTGGCCTCACCCCCCGAACCCACCTCACCCCTGCCCACTTTGACAGGCTGGGATGGCTTAGGGTCGTCGACAGAGTACAGCATCTTGCAATGGGTCTGGTCCACAAGATTCGATACACCACCAAGATACCCATGTACCTGTCTAAATACTTCCTTAATGTAAACGAAGTCCACACCCACAACACCAGAGGGAGTGCAACAAACCATGTACAACCCAGATTCGGCACAAACAAGGGACTAAATTCTTTTCGCTCCTATGCCACCAAAATGTGGAACGCCCTACCAACAGTCATTAAGACATGTGAATCCCTTGACTCCTTCAAAACCGCTCTCAAAGGGCACCTACGGATGGCTGCAATTCGAAACTGGCCTCTGTAAAATCTGAATCCCCCCCCACCCCCCCCCCACCCCATTTTCCCTCACTGTATATTGTATCTTTTCCCTTTTTTGCTTCCCATATGATGAATTTAGCTACATAGAAATGTCTATTTGTATGTCTCTAAATGTTTGTATGTCTTTAAATGTTTTGATGAATTGAACAATGTGGACCCTGTTGTAAACAAGTGTAATGCTTAATTGGGTCGTCCCACTCACAGTTGACAGTCTTTGTATTGAGTTTGTGCTTAAAATGTACTGTAAATTCTACAAACTGTTAATAAATATTTCAATCAATCAATCAATCAAACAGCATGAATAGGCTAATGACTAACGAGAAATAAAACCACGTATTTTTATACAAATGGAAGTGTAGCCTACACTACACTAGGCCTACTTGCTTTCCCCTTCATGACAGCAGCAAGACAGTGCTTGGATGCGAGGCGCACGCATGGCTCGCAATCATAGCTGTGTGTGAGGAGATAGACAGATAGAGGGAAAGTGTTATATTTTGCCTGTTATTTATATGCTATATATTATGATCGCGTCTGTGTCTGTGACATTGCGCAGCAGTGCACACACACGAGAGAGAGAGAGAGAGAGAGAGAGAGATAGACGTAGAGAGAGAGGTGCGGCGTGTTAAAAAAATAAATAGGCTACTCTCATCGTTGTGTTCTGCATGGGTCGCAAACTTCTCTTTACATCGCAGCTGGTCAGCGTGCATGATCATCATGCAGTAGCTAGATGCGCGCTCCAGTGGCGAGATTACTTCCCCTTTCGGCGACTCTTCGTCACTTTCCGGGTCGAGTTCTCAGACAGAACTCGACCCGGAAAAGTGACGAAGAGTCGCCGAAAGGGGAAGTAATCTCGCCAAAGATGAAGCAGACTCGGCGGGTCGAGTCTTCCTTTGAGAGCGGTTTTGAAGGAGTCAAGGGATTCACATTTCTTTATAGCTGTTGGTAGGGCGTTCCACATTTTAGTAGCATAGGAGCAAAATGTATGTAATCCATTGTCAAATCTGGGTTGCATGTGGTTTGTTCAGCTCCCTCTGGTGTTGAGAGTGTGAACTTCGTTGACATTAAGGAAGTATTTAGACAGGGTACATGGGTATCTTAGTGAAGTATTTAGACAGGTACATGGGTATCTTAGTGAAGTATTTAGACAGGTACATGGGTATCTTAGTGAAGTATTTAGACAGGTACATGGGTATCTTAGTGAAGTATTTAGACAGGTACATGGGTATCTTAGTGAAGTATTTAGACAGGTACATGGGTATCTTAGTGAAGTATTTAGACAGGTACATGGGTATCTTAGTGGAGTATTTAGACAGGTACATGGGTATCTCAGTGAAGTATTTAGACAGGTACATGGGTATCTCAGTGAAGTATTTAGACAGGTACATGGGTATCTTAGTGAAGTATTTAGACAGGTACATGGGTATCTTAGTGAAGTATTTAGACAGGTACATGGGTATCTTGCATTGTATGTAGTCATAGCACGTCATAGTACATATAGCATAGTAGTATAGATGTATAGTTTATATGTATAGTTTCATTATATAGATATTCCACTGTTACTTTCTTAGCTTACGCATGTTTCATGATAAATGTTTTTATGTGATGTATTCCCATGCTTTTTTGTTCTTGCTTAATGTAAATCGCTCTGGATTAAGAGCGTCTGCTAAATGCCTAAATTGTAAATTGTATCTTAGTGGTGTAGTGAATCTTGGAGACCAGGCCTATTGCTAGTTGTTGTCGTCAACCTATCAAAATGGACAGTGTTTATGGTTGACCTTTTGATATGTGATTGCATCCTGCGTGCTAGTGAATATTTAAGTCAATGCTTGAGTTCACACTAATAATGATAATATATGTTTATTTCTGTTTTATTGTTAATACAGACCACACATTTTCAAATGTAAATGATCGTATCCGGGGTAAATACATCTGACGGATGTTCCGGGCGATACTTCCGCCGATAGCTTCTCTGCCGTACGTTGTGACCTGCAGGCTTTTCTCTTCACAGATGAGTAAGCCTGAGAGGGAACCTTGCCTTGAGTTGCTTAGTGGATTGGATGATTGCACTCTCCCATAGTAATAAGGAACAAACAACACATCGCCTATTGGCCTTTTTTACACGTAGACACTAATTGCAGCAATGTTTTGAGGTGCAAAAATAAGATTTTTTGTATTTGTAATAGCATGTACTCTTGTTTAGACTTGAATGCATTTAAAAGTACTTCGCACTTCGATTTTTCAAAAAATAGCAGACCTACAAGCTCGTAGCGCGCCACTCGGTGGCGCGCTATGAGCTTGTAGATCTGCTATTTTTAAATAGCTAAAGCATAACATGATGCTGACACCAAAATGGGTGCCCGTTCAGAATGGGTTAAACAAACACGTTGCAGATCGAAACAGGATAATTCAAGCTTTCCGCTTATACAGCTGCAATGATGGTGAGTTTGACGTTGTTTAATACAATTAGATAGGGCTGTTCTGTTTGGATGAATGGGCTGTCTATGGGAAGTTGCACCCAAGGTTAATTAAAAGAGGTTAGGAAGCGAAGACCGTAGAACACTGATCAGAATTAGGTTACATTATATGGTCCAACCAGATATAGCTGCTGAACATGCTTAACACACAAGAAAAAATATATATAGCACATTGATGACATACTATTACTTGACACTACTAGACAGGATGTTTTTTTTTTTTTTTTTTAAGCCACCTAGGGATAAATGAAACATTGCCTTCTCCAGACAGACAGACAGCCCATAGTAGCTGAGACAACAGTATTTACCCAGCTTTTTAGCATTTGTCTTTTGCAATCCACCCAATTGCAGACCCCTGACGACAAGTTTACGGACATGGAATATCTTGTAATGAATTGACATGCGTGTCATTGTGATCAAACCAGTCTATTTTTACAGTGCTGTGTTTATACATTCTTGTTGTCCTGTCCTGTACTCCTCTGATCTTGTCTGAGACCAGATCCACCAGACGGTCATGTCTGGCAATGTAGCCTACAGTCCTTTATAGTGGCTGCAACCATTTAAGATGTGTGCGACTGTTTCTTTGTCATGTGGTACTCATGGATGTAGGATGCAGTGTGGGTCGTGTGCTGATGGGTACCAGGTTGCCAAGTTGAACTTGGTCGGCAACACCTGTAAACGGGCTTTAATAGTGAAAATCAGAATGTCCTCACCTATGGTGTTATTTGACAGTACAGAGTGTGATTATGAGTGGTTTGCAAAGGGAAGAAGACAGTTTTCCCTGCAGCCTCAGACTGGTCCAGTGTTGTGCACTTTCTGATCGCTTCATTCCTAGAATGGTGGCTCTTGCGGTCGCGGATTTGATTGACAGTTTATGGTGCGCACCGTCCTGCTCGTAGGTCGCACATGCACGGACACGCGGATCTATGATGTTGTTGAGCGCAGCAGTTGTTGTATCAGGCGCCGCCCACTTTAACTGTAATCCTTATCGCTGGCATAGATCATTAAGATCCATCCAGTCGGACCGCACACCGAATCCAGCGGCTTTAATGTCCAATTTACCATTCGCCTTAGTCTTGAATCCAAGGAACTGCGTCTCATTCTCCAGCGCGGGTGGTACTTTACGTCGCTGCATGTGTTGAATGAGTGACTCACGAGCCATTTCCCTGACCGTGGGGTCGTCGCTGTTGAGCATATTTATAAGGTGACTGGTTCTGGTGGCGGTGTAAACCCATTCAATATTCGGTACACCCAGGCCACCGTCTCTGATGGGTTGAAACAGTATGGCACGGGTGGAGTGAGTATTGAGACAGAACCAGCCCCTCACCAAGCGCACTGCCTTGTTATTCAGTTCTGTAAGGGTGTTCTGTGGCAAATGGATGTTCGAGAATAGATGTTGAATTTTGGGCGAGTGCCAATTCTCTGAATGCCTGCAATTTCATTCGGATAGGGAGGGGGGAGGAGTCGATCAAGTCCAGTCTGACAGAGTAGTCATCATACAGTTCTCTGACTTGCTCTTCCCAGTCGCTCCCCAGTTACATTTATGCCCCATGCAGGTATTGATAAGTTTCATAGGATAGCAGAGAGGGAGGGGGGGCGGGGAGGGGGGGGGGGGGGGGGGGGGGGGCGGGGAGGGGAGAGTTGGCGGGGCAGCCGCCGGACTAGCTGTGGAAGGTGAGAAGGAGGGGGGGGGTGGGGGGGGCGGGGGCCTGCATGAAAAGGCCGGGAGCGTGGCTGACTGACTGGCTGGCTGAAAGGATGGCTGGGGCCTGAGAGAGAGGCTGAGAGCGTGACTGAAAGAATGGCTGGGGCCTGAGAGAGAGGCTGAGAGCGTGACTGAAAGAATGGCTGGGGCCTGAGAGAGAGGCTGAGAGCGTGACTGAAGGAATGGCTGGGGCCTGAGAGAGAGGCTGAGAGCGTGACTGAAAGAATGGCTGGGGCCTGAGAGAGAGGCTGAGAGCGTGACTGGCTGAATGAATGGCTGAATGAATGGCTGGGGCCTGGATGGGAGGCTGGGAGCATGGCTGGCTGACCGACTGGCTGAATGGCTGAGTGAATGGCAAGCAACTGTTATGTCCATACGGAATAATGTACACGACATAAGGAAGCTTGGCTGCAGGGAAGCACTGTGAAGGTGCGAACCGTTAACATTAAAGAAGGCTGCGTGGAAGCCTGAGGCCGCAGGGAGAAGCACTATAGTGAGTGCAGTCCGTTTTCAGCGACCCCGTGTGGTTTCAGCAGGAACTGCTTCTGGTTTGCGGCTGTCACGGAGTGATGACGTGACGGGCTGCGCGTCGTGTGAAGCTTCGGGCATGAATGGAAGCCCTGAGCGACGCTGTGGCTTAATGAAAGGACGGTTGAATGAAACTTAGCTTTGTGAGTTGTAGGGTTGGGGGGGCGGATGGATCGTTCTGCTCGGCTCCAACGGCGTGGCTCTTGAACTGTGGGTGACGTCATCTGATCGGCGAGGGTCCCGTGTCGTGACGGTGTGCCGGTTTTGAAGTTGGGGCGGGAGGCGTCTGTCTGTGTATCCCGCAGCAAACGTGTTGATGAGCCTGGGTGGCGTTGGGAGTACACGAAGGAGGTAGAATGCTGGTTCCGTGGACGAACGGTGAGTAAGGAAATGGTATTTAATCGAATTTGCGAGAAGCCTGTAGGAAGGCGGCTAGTGTGCGACGCAGCGAGGCAGGCGAAGCATGGAGGATTCTGGGTGGTACTGGGCAGGTATAAATGGGGACAGGTAGATTGACGTGGGGGGGGCGGAGAGTGGCATGAAGGGCAGGGCCAATGTGCGTTTCTCCTCCTCCTGAACATCAGTTGTTCCAACTCCATTTTCTATATAACACATTTTATTAATTCACTATACATACAACAAGGTATGTTGGTGTTCCTTCAAAGTGTTTGCGGTTATTTCTTATTGTGGAACAAATCTTTTAATGGTGTCTCCATGTTTGTCTTTGTGTCTCCACCAGTCATGGCTGAGACAATATGGCTACGTGGCTCCCCTGGACAGCAAGGACTCATCTAAACAGGATCTGTCTGAACCCATCAGGGAGATGCAGAGGTTCTACAACCTGTCCGTCACTGGACTGTTGGACCAGCAAACCATCACGTATGTCTCCTACATCTACTCATGTAGCTCCTTGGTTTGGTCAACCATTCATTGAAACCTTCGCTAGAGAAATAAGCCACTCAGAGCCTCTTCCTCTGAGACTCATATACAGTATATTATTATAGAACAATAAGCCACTCTGAGACTCTTACAGTACCGGCCTAGCCATCAGGCAGAGTAGGCAGTTGCCTAGGGCCTTTTATTTATTTTTGTCTAACTCGTATACATATTTTGATATAATTATTTAATTGAAAAGGCTCCCTTAAGTTTTGGCAAATCTAAGTTTGGGGCATCACAAAACACCCTGACTGCACTGCACATCCCTGGCTAACATGCGAGGCATGCTCGCAGGTTCGCAGCCCGTTCCGTCGCAGTTGATTTTTCACCTATTTAAGCTGCGGTCGGTTTGGGGCCCCCCCAGGGGGGCCTCCGACAGCCGTGCGTCGCCTCCTCCTTCCAACCGCCGTCACTTCTTCATCCTACCGTTAAGCGACGCCCGGCTGTCCGGCCGTGGGCCCCCCTGTTGTCCCCCTGCTGGCTTGCACTGCAGAATTAGAGCATATCTACAAGCTCACAATGCGTTGAAGCGCGACGCGCTGTGAGCTTGTAGATCGGCCGCGCAACGCATGCAGTCGAATTATACACACAATGGAAACGAAACAAAGTTGAACACATGTAGGCTAGTTGAGTGCACAACGGCTCCGCTCACAGACAAAACCACTCGTCACTCGAGTGAAGTGAAAAGGTATGCTGTCATGTCATGTAGGACTGTGTGTGGATTTCAAATAATTTGTCACGCATGGACCGACGACCTCTCTCTCTCTCTCTCTCTCTCTCTCTCTCTCTCTCTCTCTCTCTCTCTCTCTCTCTCACTCTCTCTTTCTGTCAGTCCAGTCAGTCGTGTACGTCATGATTTCACAATTTGAATTTTGAATTTTGATCGATCACAAACTTTCTGCAGGCAATCAAGCAAATGTGATACTTAATATTTATAACAAATAACAGCAACACAAGCAGCTGTTCATTTTACTTTTATAACCAGTAATTTGAGCTGCACTGCAGGGCAGACTGGTTGGGTGGTGGTTTTATATCAGTTATGATCAGGGCAACAGGTTTGTGTTCCATTGGTATTCGTTGTAGAGTAATACAACAGGTTTGTGTTCCATTGGTATTCGTTGTAGAGTAATACAACAGGGTTGTGTTCCATTGGTATTCGTTGTAGAGTAATACAACAGGTTTGTGTTCCATTGGTATTCGTTGTAGAGTAATACAACAGGTTTGTGTTCCATTGGTATTCGTTGTAGAGTAATACAACAGGTTTGTGTTCCATTGGTATTCGTTGTAGAGTAATACAACAGGTTTGTGTTCCATTGGTATTCGTTGTAGAGTAATACAACAGGTTTGTGTTCCATTGGTATTCGTTGTAGAGTAATACAACAGGTTTGTGTTCCATTGGTATTCGTTGTAGAGTAATACAACAGGTTTGTGTTCCATTGGTATTCGTTGTAGAATAATACAACAGGTTTGTGTTCCATTGGTATTCGTTGTAGAGTAATACAACAGGTTTGTGTTCCATTGGTATTCGTTGTAGAATAATACAACAGGTTTGTGTTCCATTGGTAATCGTTGTAGAATAATACAACAGGTTTGTGTTCCATTGGTATTCGTTGTAGAGTAATACAACAGGTTTGTGTTCCATTGGTAATCGTTGTAGAATAATACAACAGGTTTGTGTTCCATTGGTATTCGTTGTAGAATAATACAACAGGTTTGTGTTCCATTGGTATTCGTTGTAGAATAATACAACAGGTTTGTGTTCCATTGGTATTCGTTGTAGAATAATACAACAGGTTTGTGTTCCATTGGTATTCGTTGTAGAATAATACAACAGGTTTGTGTTCCATTGGTATTCGTTGTAGAATAATACAACAGGGTTGTGTTCCATTGGTATTCGTTGTAGAATAATACAACAGGTTTGTGTTCCATTGGTATTCGTTGTAGAATAATACAACAGGGTTGTGTTCCATTGGTATTCGTTGTAGAATAATACAACAGGTTTGTGTTCCATTGGTATTCGTTGTAGAGTAATACAACAGGTTTGTGTTCCATTGGTATTCGTTGTAGAATAATACAACAGGTTTGTGTTCCATTGGTATTCGTTGTAGAGTAATACAACAGGTTTGTGTTCCATTGGTATTCGTTGTAGAATAATACAACAGGTTTGTGTTCCATTGGTATTCGTTGTAGAATAATACAACAGGTTTGTGTTCCATTGGTATTCGTTGTAGAGTAATACAACAGGGTTGTGTTCCATTGGTATTCGTTGTAGAGTAATACAACAGGTTTGTGTTCCATTGGTATTCGTTGTAGAATAATACAACAGGTTTGTGTTCCATTGGTATTCGTTGTAGAGTAATACAACAGGTTTGTGTTCCATTGGTATTCGTTGTAGAATAATACAACAGGTTTGTGTTCCATTGGTATTCGTTGTAGAATAATACAACAGGTTTGTGTTCCATTGGTATTCGTTGTAGAGTAATACAACAGGTTTGTGTTCCATTGGTATTCGTTGTAGAATAATACAACAGGTTTGTGTTCCATTGGTATTCGTTGTAGAATAATACAACAGGTTTGTGTTCCATTGGTATTCGTTGTAGAGTAATACAACAGGGTTGTGTTCCATTGGTATTCGTTGTAGAGTAATACAACAGGTTTGTGTTCCATTGGTATTCGTTGTAGAATAATACAACAGGTTTGTGTTCCATTGGTATTCGTTGTAGAATAATACAACAGGTTTGTGTTCCATTGGTATTCGTTGTAGAGTAATACAACAGGGTTGTGTTCCATTGGTATTCGTTGTAGAATAATACAACAGGTTTGTGTTCCATTGGTATTCGTTGTAGAATAATACAACAGGTTTGTGTTCCATTGGTATTCGTTGTAGAGTAATACAACAGGTTTGTGTTCCATTGGTATTCGTTGTAGAGTAATACATAGATAAGTTAAATTGCTCATATAGATCATCAGACAGTGTCAGCCCCAGATACCCCTCCTGTGACAGCCTGCTTGACATGACTCATGTCATGTTAACTATAGCTTCCTTACAACAAATAAAATAACAATGTGGAGGACCACCATCTCTGCATCACACTGTTAAGCTGCTAAATTAGGCAGTGCATGTCAATTTCTTACTCATTGGAGATGAAAATAAAAAATTGCGCGCGCGTAAGGGCCTCGCATTTCTCCCAGACGCCTCTGGCTGTGATTGTTTTTTCCAATTTGTCATGTTGTGATAGTACTTCATTAGAGCCCTTGGTGTGGTTGTTATGTCATGTGTTTAAGAGGTGATAGTACTTCATTAGAGCCCTTGGTGTGGTTGTTATGTCATGTGTTTAAGAGGTGACAGTACTTCATTAGAGCCCTTGGTGTGGTTGTTATGTCATGTGTTTAAGAGGTGACAGTACTTCATTAGAGCCCTTGGTGTGGTTGTTATGTCATGTGTTTAAGAGGTGACAGTACTTCATTAGACCCCTTGGTGTGGTTGTCATGTCATGTGTTTAAGAGGTGATAGTACTTCATTAGACCCCTTGGTGTGGTTGTGATGTCATGTGTTTAAGAGGTGACAGTACTTCATTAGACCCCTTGGTGTGGTTGTTATGTCATGTGTTTAAGAGGTGATAGTACTTCATTAGAGCCCTTGGTGTGGTTGTTATGTCATGTGTTTAAGAGGTGATAGTACTTCATTAGACCCCTTGGTGTGGTTGTTATGTCATGTGTTTAAGAGGTGATAGTACTTCATTAGAGCCCTTGGTGTGGTTGTCATGTCATGTGTTTAAGAGGTGATAGTACTTCATTAGAGCCCTTGGTGTGGTTGTTATGTCATGTGTTTAAGAGGTGACAGTACTTCATTAGACCCCTTGGTGTGGTTGTTATGTCATGTGTTTAAGAGGTGATAGTACTTCATTAGACCCCTTGGTGTGGTTGTTATGTCATGTGTTTAAGAGGTGATAGTACTTCATTAGACCCCTTGGTGTGGTTGTTATGTCATGTGTTTAAGAGGTGACAGTACTTCATTAGACCCCTTGGTGTGGTTGTGATGTCATGTGTTTAAGAGGTGATAGTACTTCATTAGAGCCCTTGGTGTGGTTGTTATGTCATGTGTTTAAGAGGTGACAGTACTTCATTAGACCCCTTGGTGTGGTTGTTATGTCATGTGTTTAAGAGGTGACAGTACTTCATTAGAGCCCTTGGTGTGGTTGTTATGTCATGTGTTTAAGAGGTGACAGTACTTCATTAGAGCCCTTGGTGTGGTTGTTATGTGCAATGATGTCTTCTGTATTTAGGGTTACTTCCTGGAGGCTGAAACCTTGACAGTCAAACGTGCCAATGAAAAAAACACTGATATAGTGACGTCACACTATCAGCCCTTCCCCTAACCCCTCTCCCTTTATCATACTACTACAGCTGTGGGTGCGGCTTCAGTTCAGAAGGATCACCATCCATCACCACCAACAGGCAAACCAGGCATACTTAATGATTCAATGAACTGGTGGGCGTGCCCACATAAAAACGACATTTTAACAAATACTGTAAACTTTTTTTTTTTTTAATCTTCCTCCTTATAATAACAATAAGACCTGATATCATGTTTTAGAGTGGAAAAAAATCACAGCACTCTATCTTTAAAAAGAAAAAAACATAATACCTAATACCATACTTTTTTTTTTTAAAGAAGGCTGACATGGAGAGCTAAATTGTAGGCTAGTGAACATTATATTCTGGTATTTTCAGAGCCATGGAGAGACCCCGTTGTGGCGTTCCTGACGAGGGGTTGCACAGCTACAAAGCGGTTGGACTTGGAGCCAAGTGGGACAAGTATAACCTCACTTACAGGTACGGACAGAACAATCAGTTAAAGTTCTGCATTTTGATTGGTCTTCAGGTATTTGTATTGATAATATTGATGTGTCAAGAATCTATACATCATCAGTTCAGTTCAGTTTATTTATTTGGGTCATTAAAAATAGATTAATACAGTGCCTGCTTTGACCAAAAAGGTGTAGGCTGAAGCCTAAGCTTATTGTGCCTACCTTTCGAACATATAAATGGCTTTCATAGGTGAAATAATACAACGACATCATGACACCTTATTACCACAAAACTGGACAAATTGGAGACTTTCCTAATATTGACCGAGACTTGATGAATGTCAGGCCAAACCGGCCAAACCAATCCTTGTGTTGTCTTCCTGTGGGATTACTGTGGGGTTAGTTAGGGAATGTAATTCTCCAATTGGACAGCTTTGCTTAGTTTGTCTCTCTTTGCCTCTTCCTCTCCCTCTAGTATCGAGAGCTATGCACCTAAAATCGCATGGCAGGACACATTAAAGGCCATCCATAGGGCCTTAAAAGTCTGGGAGAATGTCAGTCCGTTTGTCTTTGAGGAAATTCAATATGAGGCGATCTATAACAGCCGCCGCGATGAGGCCGACATCATGATCTCCTTCGAATCGGGTCCTCACAAAGGCCATCTAGAATTTAAAACTTTGGAGCTGGCACATGCCGACACCCCAAAGCCTCGGATGAGAGTTTACGTGCACTTCAACTCAGCCCTGCAATGGAGCGTCGCCAACCAGCATGTGCAAGGTAAGAGATGGTGTCACCTGGACAGGAAGTGAGTTTTGCACCATAGAGACAAGCGGAATTAGTTGAAGGTGCTTTTGTTAATTGGTTACATCTAGACAGGCACAGTAACGATGAAATGTGGAGATTCATGCCTCACCAGGCTATGCAATGCCCGTTGTACCCGTGTCAGGGTACCTGTTCCACCCGGGTACAGGCTTTTGTTCCGACATGCTATTGTTCAGTCATTAGACCGACAACCTAACCCTAACCCCTAACATAACCCTAACCGCAAGCACAGGACAACACATGTCGAACCAACGCATATTGGGAGCGACGGTGATTTCTGTGTGTACCCCGTTCCACCCATGTGTCCCTTTTTATGCCCATAATACGAAAACCCTTTTGGGTCTAGGGATGGGTTTTTAACATACATAGTTTACCAGTTTGTTGAGCAAAGAAATGAGACAACACAGTTTCAGAGTCAAAAAGGTGCGATGTGCTTTTTACTCTTTTCTTTAGATGGGTATTAACATGTATTTACTAACAGTAGGTGTGCTCAGGCACACATGAATCCATAAAGCCACTGAGCTAGGACAACAAAGGACAGACTAACTCGTAATTAGTAAAACAAAAGCCTGCCTACCTAACTACTCTTAAAAAAAAACTTCGTTCAAAAATACATGTGGCGGCAAACAGCCCTTACCTAAGGTTCTACCTACGACCTGGTGCCTGTGTAACGGGACCAAGAAGGATACGATGCTGGTTCCAACTGGTGTTTCACATTTGTTTATTTGTTGTTGCTTTTTCTGCAAAATAGATCAATATATGCTCAGTATCACACACGCACAATGTTCACAGCAGCATGTGTTTCATGGTATGAACAAACTCATGGAATCACAATGACTTGCAATGACATCAAAGTAAAATAATCAAATTACCAAAACCTTACCATTTCTCAATATTCAATAATCAGATCACACAGTAGTTAGAGGCCTCTGTCTTACCTGTCCCAAGGCAGAGCATATATAAGTATGTTTATAGATTGTCCCAAGGCAGAGCATAGAAGGTATGTTTATAAGTATGTTTATAGAGGCCTCTGTCTTACCTGTCCCAAGGCAGAGCATATAGAAGGTATGTTTATAGGTATGTTTATAGAGGCCTCTGCCTTACCTGTCCCAAGGCAGAGCATATAGAAGGTATGTTTATAAGTATGTTTATAGAGGCCTCTGTCTTACCTGTCCCAAGGCAGAGCATAGAAGGTATGTTTATAAGTATGTTTATAGAGGCCTCTGTCTTACCTGTCCCAAGGCAGAGCATAGAAGGTATGTTTATAGGTATGTTTATAGAGGCCTCTGTCTTATACCTGACCATCATCATACCCGGAAGTAATGTGTGAACGCCTACTGAGTGGCAAAAAACTACTTTCTAGCCTTGACAGCCCATATATCCAAACAGAAAAGTCCTATCTGATTGCATTAAACAACATTAAACTGCGTTAAGCTCACTTTGCCACTCGATTTTCCATTCACTTTATGCATGCGCATACCCTCTGTACATTTGTTGTTTACATTAGTAGTAAACAACGTTTGCTCTGGGGATTCAAAAGGGGAGACAAAAATGAGGCTGCAGGGACAGGCCTGGTGGTGATTGGATGAGGGTGGAGTGAGAGAAGTGAGATTTAACATGATATCAGTGAGTGCTTAGTTGTTTTAAAGGATGTTTTCAGCTGTAATGCTACAGAACAGTGCATGGTGCACAACTTACATCTCATTCATTATGGATGAAAACAAATAAAAAACACATATGCTAATTACTTTGTAAACTAAGAATGAAAATCAGATCAACATTGATCTGCAATTTAAGATGACTACTCAGCCGTGAAGAAAATATCTTGTGTTTGCGGTTCGTGTATCAGCACTATCAGACATTGGGATACCGGTAAGATTATTAGGACCAGGCTCAGATGGATAGGCAACAGAAACAAAGGAAAACAGATTCAAACTAAGTGCATATGATATAACAGACTGAAGGCACCTTAACAAATCATACATACATAACAAATGATATATCAGTACTTACTACTTGTAAGTGCCGTAACTCCTTACTGCCTGCACCAATCGCTCCCACTTTTCACACAGGCATTAGCCTCGATAGCCAGGCTTTCATTTCGTCTGCGCGAAAGATGAAAGCCTGGAAAAAGCCGTGGGCTGAACAAGTCTAAAAGTGGGAGTCAACCCTTCCGGGTGGGCGTCGCTCTAAATGATGTGACGTAGCGCTGCACTAGGGGGGAGAGGAGGGGCCGGGGGTGACGGACAGATCGATGAGATCCAATCAGGGTGCGCGCATTTCTGAGGCGCGACCCGCCCCTCTAGACGAGAAATGTCTCGCTCTGGGTCAGGCTACACAGGCATTGACCATATGCATATGGAGGGTGTAACGAACTTAACTTAACAAACCTAACTTTTTTCGATTTGACACATTAATGATTATTAATTAATGTATTAGTCAATTACAAACGCACCCGGGGCGCAGTACCCTTCACGGCCACAAGGGGGCAAATATCTCACAACGGGTAAGGACTAGTAACTATAAGGAACCAAACAAATGCCAGCATGTCGCACAAACGTGAAGGCTTTCTGCAATCTGTGCAGGTGTGCTGAACTCACTCTACTCAACACAGTGCAGGTGTGTTGAACTCACTCTGAGTGCAGGTGTGTTGAACTCACTCTGAGTGCAGGTGTGCTGAACTCACTCTGAGTGCAGGTGTGTTGAACTCACTCTGAGTGCAGGTGTGTTGAACTCACTCTGAGTGCAGGTGTGTTGAACTCACTCTGAGTGCAGGTGTGTTGAACTCACTCTGAGTGCAGGTGTGTTGAACTCACTCTGAGTGCAGGTGTGCTGAACTCACTCTGAGTGCAGGTGTGTTGAACTCACTCTGAGTGCAGGTGTGTTGAACTCACTCTGAGTGCAGGTGTGCTGAACTCACTCTGAGTGCAGGTGTGTTGAACTCACTCTGAGTGCAGGTGTGCTGAACTCACTCTGAGTGCAGGTGTGTTGAACTCACTCTGAGTGCAGGTGTGCTGAACTCACTCTGAGTGCAGGTGTGTTGAACTCACTCTGAGTGCAGGTGTGTTGAACTCACTCTGAGTGCAGGTGTGTTGAACTCACTCTGAGTGCAGGTGTGTTGAACTCACTCTGAGAGTGCAGGTGTGTTGAACTCACTCTGAGTGCAGGTGTGCTGAACTCACTCTACTCAACACAGTGCAGGTGTGTTGAACTCACTCTGAGTGCAGGTGTGCTGAACTCACTCTGAGTGCAGGTGTGCTGAACTCACTCTGAGTGCAGGTGTGTTGAACTCACTCTGAGTGCAGGTGTGTTGAACTCACTCTGAGTGCAGGTGTGTTGAATTCACTCTGAGTGCAGGTGTGTTGAACTCACTCTGAGTGCAGGTGTG
The DNA here is from genome assembly GCF_964188405.1 of Protomyctophum parallelum. Taxonomy (NCBI): domain Eukaryota; kingdom Metazoa; phylum Chordata; class Actinopteri; order Myctophiformes; family Myctophidae; genus Protomyctophum; species Protomyctophum parallelum. Next base: position 2,186,018 of record NC_139717.1, read on the forward strand.
TTGAACTCACTCTGAGTGCAGGTGTGTTGAACTCACTCTGAGAGTGCAGGTGTGTTGAACTCACTCTGAGTGCAGGTGTGTTGAACTCACTCTGAGAGTGCAGGTGTGTTGAACTCACTCTGAGAGTGCAGGTGTGCTGAACTCACTCTACTCAACCGAGTGCAGGTGTGCTGAATGTTCTCGGTCTGGCTCCTCCCACCGAGAGGAGATTTTGTACATTGCAGTATAGAGCACCGAAGTCTGACGTCACTTTCAGTAGAGGGCGTCAGTCCCCAGGTTCATGTATTTGTTTAGTTGCATTGAAATCCCCATTGAGGCGATTTGAGATCGCCTCATTATAACAACTGTGTTTGAAAAATAAACATGTCATCCCGGCCGTTTCACTCATATGGATATGAAGAATCAACTGACTGAGAGAAAACGCTAATGTTACTGCTACTGAATTAGTTAGATTTTCGCTAGAAGCAGACTGTATCATAATATGAGTGACTGACTTTTGCAAACGATACAGAGACACCTCCCTGACAATAACGCCGAGACAGCTTGTTTATTTTTGGACCACAACGCTTATAGTAGACGATATTAAGATCACCCCATGTTATTCTCCATAGAGACATTACTTCCGCGAACCAGGGGAATGGTCGGGATGAGCGAGTTACGTCAGGACTTCGGTGCTCTATTCTCCCTGGTTTATAGTAAGGTGGTTTTGGTGCAGAACATTGACCTAATTAATCTTCTGTTCTGTGGTCTGCCCACATAGTGTTGTTGTTGTTGTTGTTGATAAAAAGGGAGGAAGTGATCTAAGAAGGGGGAGGGGCCAGACCAAGTTGCTATTTCTACACACAAAAGAGGTGGTGCCCCCAGACGCAAAAAACAAAGGGATAACAAAACCCTGTTTTTCTTTTCTTTTACTGAAGGTTCCCACATTGCAACTCAAAATGCTCTTCTTCCATCCATCCAGGTTCCTACAATGTGTTTCTGGTAGCGGTCCATGAGCTGGGCCACAGCCTGGGTCTGGATCACTCCGACGACACATCGTCCATCATGCATCCCAACTACCAATGGATGGACACTGAGAACTTCCAGCTGCCAGCAGATGACCGCCAGGGACTTCAACACATCTACGGATGTGAGTGGAAATGGTTAAACAACACGTGATATATAATAATACTTCACTGCAGTTGAAGCCAGATCAACTTGGATTGTAGCTTTGCAGCTGCAGTTGAAGCCAGATCAACTTGGATTGTAGCTTTGCAGCTGCAGTTTAATCCAGATCAACATGGATTGTAGCTTTGCAGCAGCAGGTGAATCCAGATCAACATGGATTGTAGCTTTGCAGCAGCAGGTGAATCCAGATCAACATGGATTGTAGCTTTGCAGCTGCAGTTGAATCCAGATCAACATGGATTGTAGCTTTGCAGCTCAAGTTGAATCCAGACCAACATAGATTGTAGCTGCTGCTAAAAGCTATGAAGGTACAAATGTGGGGTGTATCTTTTGGGGCGTATATACGTTGGTCAGACTGTCCGACAACATGCGTGGCCGTTAAAGCAAACTGTTAATTAATATTTCAATCAATCAATCACAATAATCACCCTGCCATGGCTCCCAAGATACATACCTGGCCTTTAAGACAGTCAGGGTTAGGGTAGGGTTTTGGGTGAGGTGTCAGACTAAACACATGCACCCTTATCGTTGTACCTTCATGTCACACAGGTGACCTGAAATTAAATCCATTTCATGTGTTATTGTAGCAAACACTTTATGATGATTTGAGGGTTCCATTATTTTATGTAATTCAACAAGAAAAACCTGGGATTGTGGCCAGATGTAATTTCCTGGGGTCTAGTATGACTATAGTAAAAAAAACAAAAAAACAATCGCTATAAAATTTTGTAAAAGAAAATACATATTCGAACATGGGGGTACCATGTTCGAATGTCCCCGCCCCCTGTGAAAAATAGCTAAAATCGCTAAAATGAAAGAAAGCAGCAAATGAATCATCTTTTACTTTCTCTAATAACAACCTAAAACACGAACCGTGGTTGAAAAAAAACTAAAGTTGTCCTTTAAGTCTTTTCTGATTTTCCAAACCACGCTAATTAGTCCAGCAGATGAAGTCAATATTTCAGAAGAATTGGCATTTGGCATTAATAATGCCTAGGTCCAACTTTACATCACATCACATCAAATGAAAGGTTTTTCAGTGCAGAGCTTGAACGTCTGAACAGAGTATAATGATTTTATGACAAATTCAATGGTGCCAAAATAAATTCAATATGGCTTCTAGTTTTCAAGATGGCATCCATTTTCAACAAACATTATGTTGCTGCATAACCCCAGGCTGCGGTGTCGCTAAGTAGAGATGTTTTCTAACTCACTCTTATATCAGTCACAGCTGTGTTTAGTATCACCTTCTGGTCTCTGTTTGCAGATAATTCAGTCACAAACAACCTGACCCTGGATGATGTTTCATTCCTGCCTCTCATACTCCAAGAACGGATGATTAAAGCACCTGTAGCTGCTTACACATTTATTCAAGTTTCATGTAGAACGTAGCATGTTACAATCTGTCAGCTCCACTGCACTGGTGGTGACTCACACTGAAATCGGTCCGTGTAGAAACAAGGTAACAAAACCTAACAATCCTATTGTTACAGATGTCCAGAAGCCCAACTGCGACGCCCTGACCCTGGCCCAGCTGTTGAATGAGATTACGGAACTAAAACATGAGAAGCGAAACATGAATGCAGAGATTACTGAACTAAAACATGAGAAGAGCAACCTGACCCAGGAGAACACCCGACTGACGGCTCATATTGACATCCTGCTGATGGAGAGGACGCTGACATGCCCGACACCACCACCAGGTGAGAGATGTTGCAAAACATTTAGAATAAATATTCAATATTGTGTATTATTACTATTTCTATTACTTTTATCAGGGATTTAGAGGTAGAAAATCTGACTAAAATCACTACTGGACTATGACAACTAAATAAATAATAATAATGATAATTATTATTATTATTATAATGATATTTGAACTGGGGACCCCACCAAATAATGGTATTTGAACTGGAGACACCCCAAAATAATGGTATTTTAACTGGGGACCCCCCCCCCCCCCCCAAATAATGGTATTTGGGGGGGGGGGGACCCTCTATATTTCATGCTTGTCAGATCATGTCTTTCGGAGACACAGCTTGGTAATGGGCCTCTCCAATGATCCATTCTGTGTCTTCACTTTGACACGGCGTACATGTCCCCATTTGTCGGGAAAGGTTTCCATGATGCGGCCCATATGGGCCAGTAGTTGCGAGGTGAGTTTTCATCGATAATGAGCACTAAGTCTCCAGGCTTTAGATTTCCCTTCACCTCGTTCCACTTTTGTCTCTCCTGCATCAAAGGAAGGTATTCACGTGTCCAACGTTTCCAGAAGAGGTCTGATATATATTGGACCTGTTTCCATCTTCGTCTGGAATAGCCGTCATGCTCCCCGAACAGTCCAGGTGGAAGAATGGGCATTCCTTTAATTTGAAGCAGGTGGTTAGGTGTTAATGGCTCGGGGTCTTTTGCATCCTCGGATACAGTCGTGATAGGGCGATCGTTCATGATGGCCTCCACCTCGCATAAAGCTGTTTGGAGGCACTCATCGTCCAGGGTTTTTTCCTTTGTGATTGAGTAGAGGATCTTTTTGATGACGTGGATGAGGCGCTCCCATATGCCTCCATGATGAGGACCGTAGGGTGGGTTGAATGTCCACTTCATACCTTCAGCTTGAACCGAATGCTGGATCTTTTGAAGGTTTAGGTGGTCGAATGCCTCTCGAAGTGCTCGTTCGGCTCCAACAAAATTAGTTCCGTTGTCCAAAACAATTTCTCTCACTTGGCCTCTTCTGCAGATAAACCTTCGGAGTGCAGAAATACAGGAGTCTGTATCAAAGGTGTAGGCCATCTCCAGATGTATGGCTCTACTTGCAAGACACGTAAACAGAGCTCCATATGTGAATACCAGTGTACCGGTCGTCTTACAGGAAATAACCAGGTTGTGAAACAAAGTGATAAAATCACCTTGATGGTATCAGGCAATTACTCATCACTGACATTAATATGATGGTTTAACTATGGTTCTGTAGTACTGTAGCCATAAAGAGATGAATGTACTGTAAGGATGTGGGAAATGGGACTTGATAATCAGCAGTGCTTCAGGACAGAGAAGGTGGTATTGTGTGCGTGCGGCGTAGATGTGTGCGTGTGTTTAAAAAACCCACTTGTCCTAAGTTTTTTTTTGAGGGGTGCTCCTATGCACAGCTTTGTGTCTTTGTGCCTCATAATATGATGATTTGATTGGCCGAGCACAGAATGTGATGATGCATGATGATGTATGATGATAAGAGCGCCCCTCACTTCACACTAGTGTGATTATTTTCTCTGTCATAAACCACACAGCTAAACCAACGCCTACACTGGTATCAGACAGAACCAGTGTACTGGTATCTGACAGTGTGACTCTCACCTGTACTGTGGAAGACAGTACAGCTTCATGGAGCATCTACTGGTACAGAGAGTCTACACCAGTGAAGACAGGTGGATCAACCTACACATTCACTCCCTCCAGTGTCTCAGAGAGTGGACAATACCGATGTCGAGGAGGGAGAGGAGACCCAACATACTACACACATTACAGCTGCTCAGTTTATATCTCTGTCTCTGGTGAGTTATAAACACACTATTTCACAACTACATCCCACTTTATTCCACAATGTGTTGCTGTAGATTCATAACACATTATTGATCCATGCATGTGTTTGTGTAGAGAGACCTCCAGCTGTTCTGACCCTGCAACCCAACCCAGCATTTACTGGAGAGACTGTTACGTTCACATGTGACATGGGAGAAGGAAAGCTCTGGTCTTATACAATACACAAAGATGGTGCTAACATTAAAAGCTACTCTAGTCAGAATCCTTATGTATTTCAAACAACACCACCCAGCACAACGGACAGTGGTGAATACCAGTGTACCGGTCGTCTTACAGAGAATAACCTGGTTGTGAAAAGTGATAAAATCACCTTGATGGTATCAGGTAAGTCATCACTTACTCACTGACATTATGTTCATGATAATAACATGACATTAATATGATGGTTTAACTATGGTTCTGTAGTACTGTAACCATAAAGAGATGAATGTACTGTAAGGATGTGGGAAATGGGACTTGATAATCAGCATTGCTTCAGGGCAGAGGTGGGCATTATTGTGTGTGTGTGTGTGTGTGTGTGTGTGTGTGTGTGTGTGTGTGTGTGTGTGTGTGTGTGTGTGTGTGTGTGTGTGTGTGTGTGTGTGTGTGTGTGTGTGTGTGTGTGTGTGTGTGTGTGAGACAATATGACGTTTTATAGTACATCAAGCAAATTACTGTGGTATATGGTATTTCATATCTCTCTCTCTCTCTCTCTCTCTCTCTCTCTCTCTCTCTCTCATATTTAATTAAAATGTGCTTATATAAAAAACTATTTGAATTGAGGTGACTTACTTGATTGACATCAAAAGGGCCTGTCAGTTCAAACTCAGTAATTTTTTTTACAAATTAACATTAATTACAAAGAAAATACAAAGAAAAGCCTGGCCTCTATCCAAGTGCATTTGTCTTGGACAAATGTAACGCCACCTCTGCAATTCCAAAGGTACATGTTTAAGGGACATATTTAAATTATTTTCAGGGGTGGGATCTTGTTGAGCTGGTCATTTTGAATGTGCTCTCAAGTAAAATAAATAAATAAGTGTGGTCCTCCCCTGTACTACATCATTTGTCCTGTTTTTATTTCTTGGTGTAATGTTTTCTTTTTGGTGTAAGATGCTCTTTAATTCAAGCTTATGGGAGACTCAATATGTATTTACACACTTCTATCATGTCTCTTTCATTAATAACAGCTAAACCAACGCCTACACTGGCCCCAGACAGATCCAGTGTACTGGCATCAGACAGTGTGACTCTCACCTGTACTGTGGAAGACAGTATACCTCCATGGGACATCTCCTGGTACAGAGACAACCAAGAGTCTACACCAGTGAAGAGAGATGGATCAACCTACACATTCAGGCCCCGTGACCCAGAGATAATCTACTGGTGTCGAGGAGGGAGAGGAGACCCACCATACTACACACAGTACAGTAACCCGGTTCAGATCACTGTCTCTGGTGAGTTTCACACACACTATTTCAGGGCATAGCAGTCAGAGATGGGCAGTATTTGAAATACATGTATTTGAAATACGTTTTTGTAATTTGTATTTCGCTGGGATGGAAGAAATGAGATGTATTTTGTATTTAGATACATTTTTTTGACCCAGTATTTGTATTTTGTATCAAAATACATTTTCAATGTATTTTGCCCATCAGAGATGGGCAGTATTTGAAATACATGTATTTGAAATACGTATTTGAAATATTTTTTCTGTATTTTGTAATTTGTATTTTGCTGGGATGGAAGATGTATTTTGTATTTTGTATTTAGAAAATTATTTTGACCTAGTATTTGTATTTTGTATCAAAATACATTTTCAATGTATTTTGCCCATCTCTGATAGCAGTGGGCGTGCTTTTCTGGTTCCACTGAAAAAAATCGGCCATTCATTCTTTCTCAAAGAGACTTTGGTTTTGTCCGGGCAGGGCGGGGGCAGTACACACATCCAATCAGGATGTGCGTGCTGTTGGCCTGTTGTGTGTTTCCCCACTGTAGTGCGTACAGCATGTTACCGGGGTGGACCGGGGGGGTTTCCAAATCACTCAAATCACTGAATGCTCCTTTACAATAATTCATATAAATATTTTAGCAAATCTCTACGGGAAAAATGAATGGGTGATCTTTCAGTGGAACCAGAAAACCACGCCCACTGCTCTACTCTGTTCCACTATATTACACTGCATGGTCTTAATCAGAACACATTATTGATAATATTTATTATTATTATTATTATTATTATTATTATTATTATTATTATTATTATTATTATTATTATTATTATTATTATTATTATTATAACACATTATTGATCCATGTGTTTGTGTAGAGAGACCTCCAGCTGTTCTGACCCTGCAACCCAACCCAGCATTTACTGGAGAGACTGTTACGTTCACATGTGACATGAGAGAAGGAAAGCGCTGGTCTTATACAATACACAAAGATGGTGCTAACATTAAAAGCTACTCTGGTCAGAATCCTTATGTATTTCAAACAACACCACCCAGCACAACGGACAGTGGTGAATACCAGTGTACCGGTCGTCTTACAGAGAATAACCTGGTTGTGAAAAGTGATAAATTCACCTTGATGGTATCAGGTAAGTCATCACTTACTCACTGACATTATGTTCATGATAATAACATGACATTAATATGATGGTTTAACTATGGTTCTGTAGTACTGTAGCCATAAAGAGATGAATGTAAGGATGTGGGAAATAGGATTTGATAGTCAGCAGCGTGCGTGTGTGTGTGTGTGTGTGTGTGTGTGTGTGTGTGTGTGTGTGTGTGTGTGTGTGTGTGTGTGTGTGTGTGTGTGTGTGTGTGTGTGTGTGTGTGTGTGTGTATATATGTGTGTATGTGTGTGTGTCTGTGTTTAAAAAAAACACTTGTCCTAAGTTTTTATTTATTTATGAAATAAAACGTATTCATTTTTTCACAGCTTTGTGTCTTTGTACCACAGAATATGATGATGATGATGATGTAATGTATGATGATAAGAGCCTCACTTCACACGAGTGTCGTTTTCTTTCTCTGTCATAAACCACACAGCTAAACCAACGTCTACACTGGTATCAGACAGAACCAGTGTACTGGTATCTGACAGTGTGACTCTCACCTGTACTGTGGAAGACAGTACAGCTTCATGGAGCATCTACTGGTACAGAGAGTCTACACCAGTGAAGACAGGTGGATCAACCTACACATTCACTCCCTCCAGTGTCTCAGAGAGTGGACAATACCGGTGTCGAGGAGGGAGAGGAGACCCAACATACTACACACATTACAGCAGCTCAGTTTATATCTCTGTCTCTGGTGAGTTATAAACACACTATTTCACAACTACATCCCACTTTATTCCACAATGTGTTGCTGTAGATTCATAACACATTATTATTATTTTTTTTTAAGATATTTTTTTGCGGCTTACGCCTTTATTGATTTTTTAAGGGATAGAAAGTAGGCTGACAGGAAACGGGAGAGAGATGGGGGGATGACATGCGGTAAAGGCCGTGTCGGGTCCGGGAGTCGAACCCGCGGCACACCGCGACTGGATCACCAGTCCGGTGCCCAGACCGTTACGCTACGGCCTGGGCCCATAACACATTATTGATCCATGCATGTGTTTGTGTAGAGAGACCTCCAGCTGTTCTGACCCTGCAACCCAACCCAGCATTTACTGGAGAGACTGTTACGTTCACATGTGAAAAAAAGCTCTGGTCTTATACAATACACAAAGATGGTGCTAACATTAAAAGCTACTCTGGTCAGAATCCTTATGTATTTCAAACAACACCACCCAGCACAACGGACAGTGAATACCAGTGTACCGGTCGTCTTACAGGGAATAACCTGGTTGAGAAACAAAGTGATAAATTCACCTTGATGGTATCAGGTAAGTCACCACTTACTCACTGACATTATGTTCATGATAATAACATGACATTAATATGATGGTTTAACTATGGTTCTGTAGTACTGTAGCCATAAAGAGATGAATGTAAGGATGTGGGAAATAGGACTTGATAGTCAGCAGCGCGCGTGTGTGTGTGTGTGTGTGTGTGTGTGTGTGTGTGTGTGTGTGTGTGTGTGTGTGTGTGTGTGTGTGTGTGTGTGTGTGTGTGTGTGTGTGTGTGTGTGTGTGTGTGTGTGTGTGTGTGTGTGTGTGTGTGTGTGTGTGTGTGTGTGTGTGTGTGTATATAATAATAATAATAATAAACTTTATTTGTATAGCACTTTTCATACATAAATGCAGCTCAAAGTGCTTCACAGGGCAGGACACAAATAAAATACAATAAAACACAAGTACTTAAAAAAGATAAAACAATAGCAGAGAACAAAACTGAATATAAGAGCATAAGATAAATAAAAACACATAAAAATAAATAAAAAATAAAAATAAAACTCAACTAAAAGCAAGGGTGAAGAGGTGAGTCTTGAGTTGAGATTTAAAAATGTCTACAGAAGGTGCGTGTCTGAGCTCGAATGGAAGTTTATTCCAGGCTGTTGGGCCATAGAAGCAAAAAGCTGCCTCACCATACTTTTTTGTGCGCATTCTTTTAGGCACTTCAAGTAGGCCAGCATTGGAGGACCTGAGGGGGCGGCTAGGGACATATCTAGGTAGGCAGTCACAGAGGTACGGAGGTGCGAGACCATTGAGAGCTTTATAGACAAGTAACAGAATTTTAAAGTCGATCCTAAAAACAACCGGAAGCCAGTGAAGTGATGCCAGAACTGGAGTAATATGTTCTCTCATCTTAGTTCTAGTTAAGACTCTAGCTGCTGCATTTTGGACAAGTTGTAATCTGTCAGTCGTTTTCTTAGGGAGTCCTGAAAAAAGTCCATTGCAATAGTCAAGCCGAGAAAAAACAAAGGCATGGATTAACGTTTTTGCATCGTCCAAGGACAAATAGGCTCTGATTCGTGCAATATTTCTAAGGTGAAAAAAGGCAATCTTGGTAACATGATTAATGTGTGAATTAAAATTCAATTCAGAATCAATGATAACCCCCAGGTTCTTTACCGTACCGTTACTTTCTACAGTCATGTTGCCAAGTCTGCTAATTATTGATTCTTTTTGCTCGCTAGAACCGATTATAAGAACTTCTGTCTTATCCTCATTTAGCTTGAGAAAGTTCTCACTCATCCAACATTTGATGCTAGACAGACAGGTCAACAGCGGGTCTAAAGCACAGGGATCATCAGGGGCCACAGAAAGATAAAGCTGGGTATCATCAGCATAGAAATGAACATTGACTCCGTGATTGGAAATGAGTTCACCCAATGGCAAAATGTATAAGGAGAACAGCAGAGGACCAAGAATCGAGCCTTGTGGGACACCAGAGCTGATGTTGTGTTTGTCTGAGTCAAACTCGGCTAGATTGACAAAGTAACTTCTGTTTGAAAGGTAGGAGGAGAACCAGGACAGGGCCGTACCAGACAGGCCTATCCAGTGCTCCAGACGCTGTATTAAAATTGAATGGTCAATCGTGTCAAATGCAGCCGTTAAATCTAGAAGTAAGAGAACGGATACATGTTTCTTGTCAGCAGACACCCTAAGATCATTCATTACTTTTACCAGTGCAGTTTCTGTGCTGTGATTTTTTCTGAAGCCAGATTGGAATTTGTTGTGCACATTATTGTTCTGTATAAATAAATCCAATTGATGAGAGATGCATTTTTCTAAAACCTTGCCCAGAAAGGGAAGATTTGAAATGGGACGATAGTTACCTAAAACAGAGGGATCCAGGTTGTGTTTTTTGAGAAGGGGCCTAACCACGGCCGTCTTCAGTGAATCTGGGAAGACGCCAGTTAGTAGAGAGCTGTTTACAATTTTTAGGATGTCTCCAATCACACTGTCTAAGACCTCTTTGAGAAAGGTGGTGGGAATTGTATCCACTGAACAGGAGGAAGATGTCATCTGTGATATGGTTTTGCGGAGTTCGTCTTCATCAATTGCGCAAAACGATAATAGGCTCCCCCTGGAGAGATCTACCCTGGGACCATGAGCTGCTGTTTGAAGGTTTGCGCTAGCAGCAGCACCATTCATAATATCAGCTCTAATGTTAAAGATTTTGTTATCAAAAAAGCATGCAAACTCATTACACTTAGCTTTAGAGGCCGGGAATGACTGTTTGTAGGACTGGGGGGGGTTTAAAAGTCGATCAATGGTAGAGAAAAGGACTCTGGCATTATTCTTGTTCTCATTAATAATGCCAGAGAAATATGCCTGCCTTGCTAGACGTAAGGCTTTGTTATAGGCGACTGTTGACTTTTTAAGAATCTCTAAGTGGATGGTGAGTTTATGTTTTCTCCAAGTTCGCTCAGCTCTACGACATTCTTGCTTCAGTGAGCGTGTATGCTCATTTAACCAGGGCGTTACTCTGGTGTTATGTTTCTTTTTTGTTTTAAAAGGAGCCACTATATCAAGGGCTGACTCTAGTTTAAGATTAAAAATTTGAACCATATCATTTACTGGGGGAGTATCGGGCAGGGGAGGGCCCAGATGACGAGAGAACTCATCGGCTGCAGAAGAGCTAAAAAAACGCTTTGTCATGGTATATTCAGTGTTATTTTTCTCAACATCAGGGACAGCCATACTGAAACACAGCAAAAGGTGGTCCGATAGCTCAGGCCTCTCGATCATATCGTTAATAGTGATGGTTAGACCTCTAGTGATCACCAAGTCCAGGGTGTGGCCATGTTTATGGGTTGGCCCCACAATGTGTTGAGCGAAATCAAATGAATGTAATAGATCTAGGAAGCCCTTGGCTACAGGATCCGACGCAGTGTCCATGTGCAGGTTGCAATCTCCGGTAATCAGAGTTCTGTCATGATATGTGTGTATGTGTGTGTGTCTGTGTTTAAAAAAAACACTTGTCCTAAGTTTTTATTTATTTATGAAATAAAACGTATTCATTTTTTCACAGCTTTGTGTCTTTGTACCACAGAATGTGATGATGATGATGATGTAATGTATGATGATAAGAGCCTCACTTCACACGAGTGTCGTTTTCTTTCTCTGTCATAAACCACACAGCTAAACCAACGCCTACACTGGTATCAGACAGAACCAGTGTACTGGTATCTGACAGTGTGACTCTCACCTGTACTGTGGAAGACAGTACAGCTTCATGGAGCATCTACTGGTACAGAGAGTCTACACCAGTGAAGACAGGTGGATCAACCTACACATTCACTCCCTCCAGTGTCTCAGAGAGTGGACAATACCGGTGTCGAGGAGGGAGAGGAGACCCAACATACTACACACATTACAGCAGCTCAGTTTATATCTCTGTCTCTGGTGAGTTATAAACACACTATTTCACAACTACATCCCACTTTATTCCACAATGTGTTGCTGTAGATTCATAACACATTATTGATCCATGCATGTGTTTGTGTAGAGAGACCTCCAGCTGTTCTGACCGTACAACCCAACCCAGCATTTACTGGAGAGACTGTTACGTTCACATGTGACATGGGAGAAGGAAAGCTCTGGTCTTATACAATACACAAAGATGGTGCTAACATTAAAAGCTACTCTGGTCAGAATCCTTATGTATTTCAAACAACGCCACCCAGCACAACGGACAGTGGTGAATACCAGTGTACCGGTCGTCTTACAGGGAATAACCTGGTTGTGAAACAAAGTGATAAATTCACCTTGATGGTATCAGGTAAGTCATCACTTACTCACTGACATTATGTTCATGATAATAACATGACATTAATATGATGGTTTAACTATGGTTCTGTAGTACTGTAGCCATAAAGAGATGAATGTAAGGATGTGGGAAATAGGACTTGATAGTCAGCAGCGCGTGTGTGTGTGTGTGTGTGTGTGTGTGTGTGTGTGTGTGTGTGTGTGTGTGTGTGTGTGTGTGTGTGTGTGTGTGTGTGTGTGTGTGTGTGTGTGTGTGTGTGTGTGTGTGTGTGTGTGTGTGTGTGTGTGTGTGTGTCTGTGTTTAAAAAAAACACTTGTTTTAAGTTTTTATTTATTTATGAAATAAAACGTATTCATTTTTTCACAGCTTTGTGTCTTTGTACCACGGAATGTGATGATGATGATGTAATGTATGATGATAAGAGCCTCACTTCACACGAGTGTCGTTTTCTTTCTCTGTCATAAACCACACAGCTAAACCAACGTCTACACTGGTATCAGACAGAACCAGTGTACTGGTATCTGACAGTGTGACTCTCACCTGTACTGTGGAAGACAGTACAGCTTCATGGAGCATCTACTGGTACAGAGAGTCTACACCAGTGAAGACAGGTGGATCAACCTACACATTCACTCCCTCCAGTGTCTCAGAGAGTGGACAATACCGGTGTCGAGGAGGGAGAGGAGACCCAACATACTACACACATTACAGCAGCTCAGTTTATATCTCTGTCGGTGAGTTATAAACACACTATTTCACAACTACATCCCACTTTATTCCACAATGTGTTGCTGTAGATTCATAACACATTATTGATCCATGCATGTGTTTGTGTAGAGAGACCTCCAGCTGTTCTGTCCGTGCAACCCAACCCAGCATTTACTGGAGAGACTGTTACGTTCACATGTGACATGAGAGAAGGAAAGCTCTGGTCTTATACAATACACAAAGATGGTGCTAACATTGACGGATACTCTCGTCAGAATCCTTACGTATTTCAAACAACGCCAGCCAGCACAAGGGACAGTGGTGATTTTCACTTTACTCGGGCCCTCTTGACTTCGATAGGACCGAAGTAGTCCAAGCCAGTGTGGGTAAAGGGGGGCAGGTCAGGTGTTATTCGATTTAGAGGCAGGTCTGCCATCTTTTGCTGTAGAGCAGTGCCATGCCATCGCCTGCAGAGCACACACTCACGGGTTATCTTTCTTGCAGCAGAATTGGCTTTGATGATCCAGTACTTGGTTCGGAGTTTGGAGAGCATCTGGAATAGTTGATACTCGGTTAGCCACATAGGTCTGAAATCTCTGGGTGTCGTTTAAGATGTATTTCAGGACCGAGGTGCTGTCTTTCCAGAAGACAGAATCTGTTATCGAATCGAGCTCTCTCCTTAGCATCCTGTCCATCTGTGCAGCAAGGACAGCAGCTGCAAGTTCGAGTCTCGGTATAGTCACCACTTTCAGAGGTGCAACGCTTGCTTTGCCTATGACAAAAGCAATGTGAGTTAGTCCGCTGTTGCTGGTCAGTTTAAGCCAGGTAACTGACCGTGCGTAGCCCCGCTCACTCGCATCACAGAAGTGGTGCAGTTGTGCGCTCGAGGTTTCGAAGTTTGGTGGCTTAAGGCATCTCTGGACTCTAAGGTCCGAAATCAGGTTGAGCTCTTTAAGCCAGTCTTTCCATTTCTCTGCGAAATCACATGGAATCTCCTCATCCCAGCCACAGTTCAGTTTGCAGAGCTCTTGTACGGTGGGATCCTATCCGATTCTTCCTCGATCTCAAAATGACATCCATGGGTACCTATGGGTATCTATGTTAGACACACCCACAGACACACCCCCAGATTCTCAGCCACACCCACAGGTTTATTGTGGAGTGTGGAGTAGCTATTCAACCACCAGGTGGCGTCGGCCCATGATGAGCAGAGCTATTAAGTTTTAATAGCAGGGACCCCCTTAGCTGAGAAAGATGAAGCAGGGACCCCCTTAGCTGAGATAGAGATGAAGCAGGGACCCCCTTAGCTGAGAAAGATGAAGCAGGGACCCCCTTAGCTGAGAGAGATGAAGCAGGGACCCCCTTAGCTGAGATAGAGATGAAGCAGGGACCCCCTTAGCTGAGAGAGATGAAGCAGGGACCCCCCTTAGCTGAGAGAGAGATGAAGCAGGGACCCCCCTTAGCTGAGAGAGAGATGAAGCAGGGACCCCCTTAGCTGAGATAGAGATGAAGCAGGGACCCCCTTAGCTGAGAAAGATGAAGCAGGGACCCCCTTAGCTGAGAGAGATGAAGCAGGGACCCCCTTAGCTGAGATAGAGATGAAGCAGGGACCCCCTTAGCTGAGAGAGATGAAGCAGGGACCCCCCTTAGCTGAGAGAGAGATGAAGCAGGGACCCCCCTTAGCTGAGAGAGAGATGAAGCAGGGACCCCCTTAGCTGAGAGAGATGAAGCAGGGACCCCCTTAGCTGAGAGAGATGAAGCAGGGACCCCCTTAGCTGAGAGAGAGATGAAGCAGGGACCCCCCTTAGCTGAGAGAGAGATGAAGCAGGGACCCCCTTAGCTGAGAGAGATGAAGCAGGGACCCCCCTTAGCTGAGAGAGATATGAAGCAGGGACCCCCTTAGCTGAGAGAGATGAAGCAGGGACCCCCTTAGCTGAGAGAGATATGAAGCAGGGACCCCCTTAGCTGAGAGAGAGAGATGAAGCAGGGACCCCCTTAGCTGAAAGAGAGATGAAGCAGGGACCCCCTTAGCTGAGAGAGATGAAGCAGGGACCCCCTTAGCTGAGAGAGAGATGAAGCAGGGACCCCCTTAGCTGAGAGAGAGATGAAGCAGGGACCCCTTAGCTGAGAGAGAGATGAATCAGGGACCCCCTTAGCTGAGAGAGATGAAGCAGGGACCCCCTTAGCTGAGAGAGATGAAGCAGGGACCCCCTTAGCTGAGAGAGAGATGAAGCAGGGACCCCCTTAGCTGAGAGAGAGATGAAGCAGGGACCCCCTTAGCTGAGAGAGATGAAGCAGGGACCCCCTTAGCTGAGAGAGAGATGAAGCAGGGACCCCTTAGCTGAGAGAGAGATGAAGCAGGGACCCCCCTTAGCTGAGAGAGATATGAAGCAGGGACCCCCTTAGCAGAGAGATGAAGCTACCCCCTTAGTGCATTTAAATAAGTGGTTCTCAACCAGTGGTCCGGGGACCACCAGTGGTCCTTGAGGGGGTTCCAGGTGGTCCGGGGACCACCAGTGGTCCTTGAGGGGGTTCCAGGTGGTCCGGGGACCACCAGTGGCCCTCGAGGGGGTTCCAGGTGGTCCGGGGACCACCAGTGGTCCTTGAGGGGGTTCCAGGTGGTCCGGGGACCACCAGTGGTCCTTGGGGGGGTTCCAGGTGGTCCGGGGACCACCAGTGGCCCTCGAGGGGGTTCCAGGTGGTCCGGGGACCACCAGTGGTCCTTGGGGGGGTTCCAGGTGGTCCGGGGACCACCAGTGGTCCTTGGGGGGGTTACAGGTGGTCTGGGGACCACCAGTGGTCCTTGGGGGGGTTCCAGGTGGTCTGGGGACCACCAGTGGTCCTTGGGGGGGTTCCAGGTGGTCTGGGGCCCACCAGTGGTCCTTGGGGGGATTCCAGGTGGTCCCCATATGCAGCCTAAATGATGGAGCGTTGGTAACCAAATGGTTACCAACTGTCATCTGGGGCAATATTACTTAAGAGTAATATGTTTACTTTACTTTACAAAATATTCAACAAAGAACCTTTTTTGCATGGTGGGGAACATAGAACCTGAGGAACATAGGTACGCTCCCAACAAGAATTGAACTGGCACAATATATCTTGTAAAAAATTTTGAGAGGACCCCCTGTTCTGAGGACCCCCAAAGTAATCATATTTGAACTGGGGATCCCCCACCCAGACAAGCAACAGAATGGTTCCACAGATAAATATTGTGAAAATAGCCAATCTACAAGCTCGTTGTGAACTTGTAGATCGGCTATTTTCACCAGTTTGACCAGTTTTTATAGCATGGTTTGCACTGGGCGCAGTAGGCTATACACAGGAGGAGAGGAGAGGAGAGCAAAGACTCAAAAAAGGAGGGGAGGAGACCTGTACCGCCTCGCCTGTGTGTGTGTAATCTAAATAAACTGTAAATGTAAAAGTAAATAGAAATAAAGTGTGGGCAAATGTCGACTTCCCTCGGGATAGGTATTATTACTGTAATGTAGATGATACTCGGGGGGGAACACCTTTTTCTTTTAAAGAAAACTTTTTTTTACACCAGCGTCGGTGTCTGTGCGCGACAGATTTCAGTTGTGCTCGAGAGCATTAATTTTGGCCATGTGCGCGCGCGCGCACGGGCGCACGTTAGGGGGAACATTGTATATGTCTGTTTGTCTTTGCCCTGTTTGTTGTCCCTGCAGAGTGCAGATCCGTCCTGCGCAGCGGTGGGGAGCGTTCCCTACGCTCTCCACCCTTGGCCGCCTACTCCCATCCTGCGCGTCCAACCAGCGCCTCCACCCTGTCTCGCCTGAGCATAAAGCCCAACGGAAGACTGCGTTCCAGGCCGCTGTCAGTCTGTCATTTTGTTCCATGAGTAGGGAAGTGACAGCGCGCCCTCCGTGCAGGGAAGAGAATTCAATCTGTACAAAAGCTTTTTATAGACCTATTTGGCTATTTACTTTCTCTATGTCTCTATGAGACATGGCAACAGCCTCGTTTTGCGTCTCTTCTTTGTTAAAATGTTGAGATTAGAAACGGCCATAATTCTTTCATTTCTCAACCTTAAAAATAAATAAAAACATCTCCATAATCCGTGGGAAGTTTGCTTTCATATGCTGTATCACACCCGATTCAAGTCTTCTTCAATAAAATGCAATAAAATGCTAAAAACGTTGATATTAGCCTATATAAACACTCATGGTTCTCTCATTTCTCAACCGTGGTGTGTGCCGGTATGGAACGCAGGAGGATAAAATAAAACAGTAATTATAAGAGCTCATAATAAATATTAATAGACCATGAAACCATGAATGTACTATGAAGCAGATTTATTTGTCCAACCAAAAAGAACAGTACAGCAAAAAATAAACAAAAAGTAACAATAATCATATCTTCAGTACAGTAGGCTATACACATTGATTGAAATAAAAATCACACAAAAAAAAGCAAACTATGCATGCATACGGTATAGGCTATTCACTGTCTGTTAGACCACTCCCTTCTTTTACGGAGATTGTCATTAATCTCAGTAACAATGGCTTGTCTGTCTAATGCAGGTATTTCGTCGTTGAGATAGTACTTTTCCTTACAAGAGTTCAAAATGTACTGTTTTAGATTGTGCGGTAGTATGGATTTCTTCCCGGTACCATTCCAGTTAACTCTTTTCACCCAGGACTGATACAAATGTAGAGGAGTCACATAACTAAACAATAGTGAAGCATAACGTACTGGACGGCCTTCCAGCCCTACTAAGCGACTGATTTCGGCTTGTTGGTGGTGAGAGATTTCACACAACCTGATGTCTGCCAGTTGTTTTGGGAACGCAATGTTCAACGTATCTTCAGCAATCTGCTCTCTAGCATCAACCTGTCTTTCTTTCTCGTCTACAGCTCTCTCTCTTTCCTCGACTGCGGCCTCTTTCTGCACTGCCTGTCTGAATCTGTCCTCCAGCACTTTCTCTCTGTCACTGAGCCGTTTTTCCATTTCCAACTCAAGACACTTAATTCTCCAATGGTCAGTGTTATACGTGGCCTCAGTTTGTGAAGGTGCTGAAGTAATATCATTCTCTCGTTGCCGTAACACCGCCTCTCTCTCGTCCAAGTCTGTCTTCCGCTGTGCGCTGTGTTGGCCTGCGTCTGCAATGCTTTGCCTCGCTAGAGCCAAGTCTTCTTTTAAATCTGAGACTTCCTCCGTGTGTTCAAGTTGAAGCTTTGAGATCTCAGCCTGGTGACGGTCCGTCAACTCTTGAATAACGTCACGGTGCTTGGAAATCACTCCTTGTTGCAGTATGCGTGAAGATTCATAGATTGCACGAACTGAGTCTGAATCACCCCCCTCTGGCACCTCGGTGTTCAGCACATACGCCTGTAATGAGAATGAAATTAGAAAATGCCATGAGATTTAAACGGTACAGTATACATTATAGGCATACAGTATAACCAACAATCATTAGGTTCCACATGACCATGCGGCTACGCCAAATATTATTAAGAACTCACCGCTTTCTTTTTGACCAAGCGTATTTTAGACTTCTTAATCGCTGGTGTGGTCGTCTGCTGGCTGGACGTCGTCGCGCCATCATTAACTGCAGTTGTCTGAAGATTTAATGGATGAAGATACACGTTATATACAACTTAAGATACAGTATACATCAATATCTTGAATCCAGTAATCAAATAAATACAATTTTTGTGTTCAAACTCACCGCTTTTCTCTTTACCAAACGTGTTTTCACAGGCTGTCTGCTAGCTGCTGTTCGCTTTGGTCTTTTACTCACACTGATGACAGTCTCAGACATTGCATAGAAGTCTCCGGAGTCCATTCTCTCACGAATTCAGTGAGATCATGTGAATGGGTGCGGGAGAGCGCCCCTTTTAAAGTCATGTTCAAGGTAATGTGGGGGCGTTGTTGCTGTGTTCTGACACGCCTCTGAAATCGTAACATGTATTTAAACGTTGAATTAAGAGACAAGCTGTCTGTCATCATTATACTTACAGTATAGTATACAGAATGCCTCTTGCTTTACAAACACGTGAGAATATACGATTGTGGCATGAACAGAATTTTACCCTGCGTAGAATACAGGAGAATCTGACCGCAATAGGTGTTAATTTGACTGATAGAACTATTCGCAGCTATTACCACTTAAGGCCTGCAAAGAAGATTGTACAGCCGCGTAAATTGACGAGGTAAGCACTAAGCAGCTGTGTGTATATATAGAATAACCTCCTTCAATGATTTTCTTCCATTTGCTGTAGGCTTTGTCTTAATTGGACAACTATGTGATATAATATATCTTCCGTATTTTACTTTTCAGCCAGGTGATACAACTTATCGATGGATTTCTACGACAGAATGATGAACGTTCTACACCTAAAATACAGCTGCTGCTTCTCAGGGAACATGGCATACGTCTTGGTCGTAATTCCATTCGGAAAGCGCTTGCTGAGCTCACGTGGTCATATGGACGTGCGAGGTATAAGCCCATGAAAATGTTCAATACAAATCCAATCACAGTATGTCACCTACTGTTTACCTACTGTGTTATTCAACGCAATTACTAATTATGTTCTGTATCCTCCCCACACAGAATGGTTCCTTTGACCAGAGACAAAAACAAACATCTTCGTCTTCTTCAGGCGGAAGAATGGCTGAAGTCTGGCGAATTATTTCATGATGTCATATTTACAGGTCAGTGAGATAACTATTATTATTATTATTATTATTATTATTATTATTATTATTATTATTATTATTATTATTATTATTATTATTATTATTATGTTGTCTCAATGACTTGTCTTATCTTACAGACGAGAGCACGATTGCGTTGGAAAAAAACGCACGCTATTGCTATCGCAGAAAAGGCCATGAATCCATCAAGCAGGTAGTCAAACACCCGGTGAAATTACATGTCTGGGGAGCCATCAGCAGACAAGGCGCCGGGCCGATTGTTGTATTTGATGGTATGTAATTTAAATGTATATTATTATTATTATTATTATTATTGCTTGACCATGTGCCCTGATTAATGTAATGAATTATGCACTTCCAGGAATTATGGACAGAATCTTCTTTGAAGAAGCGATCATAAGGGACGCGGTAGTTCCATATATCAACCAGAAATGGAAATTGCCAACACATCGATTTTTCCAAGGTAAGCTAATACTAGTCTATATAGTAGGACTACAAATTTCGTTCTTTGAGTGTTTGGAATGTTTACAATTGTACCAATGCTTACAGTATACGCTCTTATTTCTAATTTCCAGATAATGATCCCAAGCATACCGCTGCTAAATCCTTTATAGCACAGCAAGGCGTCAATTGGGTCAAAACACCAGCCGAGTGAGTATAGGCCTAATGAATGATTATAATGGTTATATGTACTGTATATACTGTATACTATATTCTTTTTATTTATTTTACTTCTTATTTACTACTGGCTATTGCTAAACTGTATGTGTTGCTTTGTTTTCAGGTCCCCTGATATGAACCCTATCGAGAACGTCTGGCATCAACTGAAGAACTTCATTCGCTGTGAAGCCAAACCAGATTCGAGGGAAGAGCTACGCTTGGCCATCCTCAACTTTTGGCACACAAAAGTCACCCGTGCTCTGTGTGATAATTACATCAATCACCTTTTTAATGTTTTGCCCGAGGTCATTACACTCAACGGAAAGCCGACTGGCATGTGATTGATTGATTGATTGATTGATTGAAATATGTATTAACAGTTTGTAGAATTTACAGTACATTTTAAGCACAAACTCAATACAAAGACCGTTTTCTCATTTCAAGCCCAATAGCCCATGCATGGATGTTTTTTCCCCTGCAATGATTTAGTTTTTTTAGTTTATGCATTTATTTTTTTAATTTAGTTGTACAGTATATGTAATTCTTTATGTCATGCCTAAATGAAAACGTTTTTGGTGCTATATGCTTTTGTTTTGGACTGTTATAACATTTATGTTCAATAAACTATTAAATCAGTCAATCAAACTCATGAACTTTTCAACACACTGTGTAGCTGTGTAGGTTAGTGTAGCATTTAGTTAAAAGCAGAATAACCAGTTCCTTCTCCTCACTCATTTGCACATGCATTCACATGCATGCTTGTATAATGTAGCATAATGGTAATGACCTGAGTTTGGAGTACAGCAATACTCATGACATTCAAAATAATCTTGCGTAAACAAATTAGGAGGGAAGGATGTAGTATAATGTAGCATAATGGTAATGACCTGTGTTAGGTTTACATGTGTGCGCACACCCCCCCCCCCCCCCCCACACACACACACACACACAGCTGAAGTGCTCGTCTCCCCGCTCTCCTCTCCCCCAGCGAACCAGTTTATCAATGCGCTCTTTGCATGTGCACGGCAGATGGAGAGAGAGAGAGAGAG